>NC_053119.1:3070787-3385787 GCF_010015445.1 Perca fluviatilis | reverse complement strand
TGTGTATGACACACACACACACACACACACACACACACACACACACACACACAAACAAATCTTTTAAACAAGAGACACACTGACACGTTACTTCTCCGTTAAAATCATCGCGCTATACATTCGTTACAAAGAGATAAAGGTCCAGTGTGTCGGAATGTCTCCCATCTAGCGGTGAAATTGTATTTTGCATTCAAACTAATGGTGCTCTCTAGCGTCTCGCTTTTTCAAATGCGCGTTGCATCTACGGTAGCCGTTATGTACCAAGAAGCTATGACAGCATGTCTTCCAATAGCGCTTCATCATTATTTCAAACAGACTGCATTGAATCGTTAGTGTGAGCAAGTATAAGGAATTTTCCCTTGTAATTTCGAACGTAACATTAGCCCTATTCGCACGGGATAAGTATTACCTGGTGACCTCCAGTAATTTGTAATAATTGCGGAGGTTATCTGTGATCTTAATCCCGTGCGAATCGGTCATGTCTGTAATTTGTAAAGTAATAATTCCCCCGCAAATGACCTACCATATTTCGCCGAAAACGGAGGTCCTGTGATAATATTAGTCCTGTGCGAATCGGCATCTCTGCTTTGTCCAGGATTTGGCGGGGCTTTTTTGTTTTTTCAAGGTACATAGGTACCTATTTCCTTCTTTTGCGCCTTTTTATCCATCTTTCGCGAAGAATGGAGGGTGCGTTGGAGTGTTTTGACAGTGTTTTGGGTGCTGGGTCATGTCACTATACATCATATACAATTTGCAGAAAGAGAAAGATGAAAACCACCACAAGTGCGAAGACAAAAAGAATGATTAGATGGCGATGGATGACATGTATAGCAGCATGCGGTAAATATATTTTTTGTTTGTATCATTCATCTAGAGATAACGACAAGACATCTCCAAGCCATAGCTTATCAAAAATAATGCACAATCAAGCGAGGGGGCTCACTTCATAATTAGAGGTTAATGTTACAAATAAATCAAGCTAATAGATTTTAACCTGGTGAAATGTTTGGTTTTATCCATCTAACCGGACCCTGCTTGACACCACCCGGAGAAAAAAGTGAGAGAAAGAAAAAGGAGAGGTCGCAGTTCGGACGATGACTGACTACCCGGTTGAGATTGTGTGCGTGTGTGTGTGTGTGTGTGTGTGTGCGTGTGTGTCCTCGAGATCTGACCACACACAAACACACGTAGCAGAGCTACCCACCCCCATGTTTCTACTGTTGCTTAATGTCAGTAAATTCGAGTAAAATCACAGGCTTCGCTTATCCCGTTCGAATGCGCCAGATGAAACTCAGACGTGGGGGGGTAATTTATAATTCACACGAGGTCCCTAGATAATACTTATCCCGTGCGAATAGGGCTATTGACTAACCTGTCGAGAAGAAAGCCGGCAACTTCAGCGTCCCTTTGAAAGTCTTTCTCCTTCATTAGCTCTTTCCACCTGGGGAAGGCTACCCCGATGTTTACCCTCGTTTGTTGAATTCGCCGGTCACGTCGCCTTTTTAATTCCCTTTTTCGCTCTTCTTCTCCTGTGGCTCGGGCATAAGTACGATCCTCCATTATAAACTAAAGGGCAGTGCAGGCTTTCCAATTTGCTGGGGCAGTGACAAGCACCTCTCACTAGCTAGGTTTCCATCCACACGTTCATATCGGAATTAAGTAATATTAAATGAAAAATGCCTTATGGAAACAGTAAAATTCGATTGAATTTCATGAATATCGACTCAAAGGAAATACATTCGGTCTCATCGGATTTTATCTCGATCGATATGCGGCTTATGGAAACGTTATTTGCCGAATAAATAATGAATTCGATTAAGTTTTAGGTCATTTTATGGTTGCAACCTGCCACAAAACGAAGAAGAAGAAGTTTGAGTTCATTTCCGCCCAGTATTTCCGCTCTGTTTGCACACATGACGGGCGTCAACAAAGACATGATGGAAGTGGACGAACGAGGAGACAAGAGACTTTTTGAATTTAATTTACGAGCAAAATATAAACGGCTATTTTACATAGCAAAAATCTAAGAAATGCCATAATTTATCAGGAACTCGCAAAGGAAATGGCCAACTAAAAAAAGTAAATGGAAGGCGCTCAATGTATTGATAGCGTCGTTGTTTTCTTATTATAGCTCGATATGTCGCTATCAGCCGGCACATCAGCGCTATTACAACTTATGCAATGTTGATCATTTGTTGGTAGATGGCACGATGAATTTTGTCTAGCAAAACTTAGTTTGCAAATGTTTGCTTGAATGTTGTGCGATTCAGTGCGAAAATGAACGGAAACACCTTAAAATGTCTCAAATCAATTCAATAAAGTACCAATTTAACCGCAAAATAGCACGTGACGTTATTACACAACAGGTTTTTATTGGCTTTACAGCTGTTGGATGGAAACACACTTTCACACTCAGCTTCATTCGCATGAGTTCTTTTTACCGAACTTCAGATAATTCGATTGACAAGTGGATGGAAACTTAGCTACTGATCTCCTTCTCCATTTCAGCCGGTTTCAGTCACGTGACGCTGGCTCTGAACGAAAACGCGTTGTGGATTAGCTAGACAGGTCGGCTAGTGCTTTATGTCACTCTCAGCCATTATAGTTTTTCAAAAAGGGCGGAACGACATGGAAGCCTCCTTGGACTTGCCCGTCCATTGTAAATACAGATAAGAAATTCAGATCATTGGTGGAGGTCATTTTACACCAGTGAGGACATATTTATGAATGAAGACATTGATTTTAGCTAATAAAATACTTAAAACACTACACAGTGTACCTTTAAACGTACAACATGTTTTCTCTCAATCAAAACGACAAAAGACGCAGTTTGGTGACGCGGTGAAGCAGTGTGGGATGATGGGAGTTGTAGTCCTGATGCTGATTTGGATTCTGACATTTAAAATCTAACCTCAAAACGTATGTATTTATTCCCTTACCCACTGCTAACAGGTACGAGAAGAAGGCTATTGAATTTGGGAATGGCGATTGCGAAGAAATAGATTTTGCGTGTGTGGGAAATGGACTCTGTTGCCTACATATGAGCTGTGGTTGGAAGAAATATCTGACAGACTTCACTTGGAGAGACTGAGACACTACAACGAAGATAGAGGACATGTGTTCGATAAGATATGGGACCCTGTACTGAGATTCTTTTGAGGGGCAGGCTGCAGATGTTATTTAGTTGTTGTTCAGAAGCTAGCTCAGAGATTATCGGCTAATTACATTATAGATTTAGCATGGGAGGGTGGGGGGGCACTGTTTCCGTGTCACATTCTCATTCGGGGCTGATTCCCCCTCAAGGTCTGATCCTGGAGCAGCGGTGGCCCCGCTGTGACTTACTAATGAATGAGATATGAGGTAGATGAGTGGCGTCTTATTTAAATCAAACTGAATATTTATCCGCTCCAAATGAAACACAAATGTATTCATGGTTCAACAATGTAGCTTCGCCGAGTGTCTCCATCAACACAGCGAGAGGGCGTCCATTTCTTCTGAAGCACTTTTCACCGCCGCGATCAAAGTTCAAGTTCAATACTCAGCCTTGCAGGGGTCTTCAACGTTTTTTAAGCCAAGGACCCCTTAACTGAAATAGAGACGGATCATAAAAATGATCGGAAAATTAAGTTGCATATTAATCTAGTCCTACAATAACTTTTAGGGCAGCCTAAAGCATTTATAGATACCTTTTTTTTTGTTGCATAGAATACTAAGCTATTCAAATAGCCTTAAAATTGTTGGCATGATTTTATAAATCTTGTTTTAATTAGTGACTACATTATTGGCCAGTACATACACAGGAACATACAGTACATAAAAGACAATCACATGGACAATCATTACAACCAGTAAAAAGCTGTAAAGAACTTGTGCTATTGCAACTTCCCATAAAGTGTCTGGTGCAGTCCATAAATAAGGTGTATTTTGTGTACAGGTTTACTCTGCAAGGTGCCTGAGCATTAAGGAGCCTGATAGTGGCGGGGTAAGTCCTGGTACAAAAGCGGCAAAGATCAGCCACTCTGATATAAACCAATGAATCACACGTACAATCCTGGATAATGATGTTTATTCTAACCACAAAACATAATGGGGAACATAAGCCTTTCACGTTATAAATCAGAGACGTTTTCCACATCTCTTCACTACAAAGTCATTCTTTGTTGTGCAGAATAATTAACAAGATAATTAAGTGTACACAATCAGCGGGGCGAACACAAGCATCTCGTGAGTACTTCAGAGATTAAAGTTCTGAAGAATACGGTGCACTACCCTCCAGGCTGCTTTAATAAAACTCATTAAAATGTTAAGTGTTTTCACTTTAATGGCTCCATTGACTGACTGAATGTCACCCTCATTGCTGAGGTGATAACAGCTGATTATTATTCTTGTGCTGTGGGCCCTTTTTTAGCAGCTCGCAAGAGATTTCTCGGCTGATATTCGCCTCCGTTCTGTTTGTTCTGTGCCTGTGGATGTAGGCATTAAAATGACTTAAAATGATTTTTTCTGATTTATTCACAAAGTGAGTGCTACAGCTTTAACCCTTTTTACCTGGACCCTATTTTTCCATGTTTTTGTGTCTAAGTGACTGATGGGAACAACAGTAAATAATCAGTATTTTTTTAGCCTGGATGCCAGGCGAATTTAGCCCTGCCCACAACATTTGAGGACATCTGGGTCTGGACTTGTTCCGTTGTGGAGCAACTACGCTCCAACCAGAGCTGTTCGGACCAATCAAATTGTCAGGGCGGGCTTTATACGATGATGGACAGATGATCAACAGTAACGTAATCAACCACGTCACCAAAGAGCGCTTGGGTTGAATTTGTTTACAACAAAGATGAGAGGATTGAGATGTGTAGATTCCTCCATCGCGTCTGTTATAGAAGATATCGACAGAGCATTCATTTTAAAAAGAGGAACAGAGAACTGCGATCAAGTATGTATACACATCGCCACACCCGGAAACTGCTGCCTCTGCTTTTGCTCTATCGAAGCTTGCCTTTGACTTGCAGCTTCTGTGACATTTGTCTCAGTTGCTCTGATTGGTTGTAGGTCTATCCGTTGCTCTGATTGGTTGTAGGTCTATCCATTTGAGTGCGGAGGCATTTTCTTTCCTGGTTCGGTTGACACACGCCCCATAATCACAGCCCAATGGAGCAGCATCAGACTCAGATTCTTACTACAATCCGAGTATGACCATGTCATAGCTGGCTCTATACACACTAAAAGTCCTGATTATTTACACGGAGTCTGGTAGAGATATGCTGGCTCTATACACGCTAAAAGTCCTGATTATTTACATGGAGTCTGGTGGAGATATACTGGCTCTATACACGCTAAAAGTCCTGATTATTTACATGGAGTCTGGTGGAGATATGCTGGCTCTATACACGCTAAAAGTCCTGATTATTTACATGGAGTCTGGTGGAGATATACTGGCTCTATACACGCTAAAAGTCCTGATTATTTACATGGAGTCTGGTGGAGATATGCTGGCTCTATACACGCTAAAAGTCCTGATTATTTACATGGAGTCTGGTGGAGATATACTGGCTCTATACACGCTAAAAGTCCTGATTATTTACATGGAGTCTGGTGGAGATATACTGGCTCTATACACGCTAAAAGTCCTGATTATTTACATGGAGTCTGGTGGAGATATGCAGGCTCTATACACGCTAAAAGTCCTGATTATTTACATGGAGTCTGGTGGAGATATGCTGGCTCTATACACGCTAAAAGTCCTGATTATTTACATGGAGTCTGGTGGAAATATGCTGGCTCTATACACGCTAAAATTACAGATTATTTACATGGAGTCTGGTGTAGTTTGGTGATGGTGATTTCGGGGCTGTTTCATGATAAACAAAAAGGATCTTACTCTTTAATTAAAAGGTCTATCTCTGTACTGCCCTACAAAGGCAAAATGCTGTAACATCATGTTTGGGCAAAAATGAGTTAATGTCATTTTTGGGGTATTTGAGACCTCCTTTATCATGTGAATGAATATCGTGAGTCAATTTGATTGTTTTAACGAGAAAATAAAAGGGCTATGACAACCGTAACATCCAAAACCATACGTGAAACCACAGCAGAACGCCTTTGTTCCGGCACGCTGAAGTTGAGTTAAGTTGTTCTGACTTTGTTTAGCCAGGCATCAAGAGAGATGTTACTGTACTCTGGCCTTGTCATACTGTCAAAGTGTGCCGCTTTTAATTGTCACCAAGCCACGTAACATACACACGACACATCTTTGAAATAAAGTGGCGATGGTTCAGATCTGTCAGTGTCAGTGACAGCCCGGAGCTAGCTAAATTGAATCTGTGTCACGTAGCGCTAACGTTGATGCTGACACACCTGCTCACTTGGCGGAGCCTCACATCAGACGCCGAAAACCAGTTATTAAATACACAGGCATCCTACCTTTCCACGCAATCCGATATAATCCATGCTGTATCCACAACAATCCATACGTGTTTGAGCCATATTTCCTTCTTGCAGCTAGGTGTTCATGTCAAATCTTACACAAATCCATAATAGCACTACAACGTCCGTACAAAGTAGGCTAACCTAAATGTTATCTCAGAATTAAAAAGTAGTAATCCAAGTCGAGTTCGTGCATTGTGCATCTTGAGCAGTTTGGTGGCCCTTAACCCTTAACCAGGGGCGGTTCTAGGATCAGACCTTTAGGTTCTTTCTCCCTCCTCGTCAGGACACCTGTGGCTTCCTACTCACCTGAAGCAGATCCAGCAATCACCGCTCCTGTCTTAAACTCCGGCGTTCCAACCAGTCTCTGCCAGCTGGTCAGTTCACCCAAGTGGTAATACTCGCTACGACCAGCCTAAGTGGTTTTTGAAAGTCTGCCTTTAGTATTTCCTGTTTTAAGCTTAGTTTGACTTTGTGTATTTTTAGCTCCTGCTCCAGCCCTGGAAGCCCGGTCTGCCTACCTGAGCGGTATTGTTTGTTGGACCTGCCTCTCGCCTGTCTACCTGCTCTCTCTCTCTAAGCACTTTCATTACTTTTTGTGTTCAATAAACCTCTTTACCTGTTCCAACCTTTTCTCTGTGACTGCTCCTGAATCTGGACAGCCCAGCCAGTCACAGTTGTATTCAATTATAATTAAATTATCTTTATTGAGAAAATATTTCTTGTATTTATTCATACTGTATACTGTACTGCAAAGTAACTTATCTGTCATACTGTTCAACTGTGTTAGTGTTGCCACACTATTCCTTCAGCAGCAGACTGCTGCACCCTCAGTACAAGAAGGAGCGCTATACCGCTATATATACAAACAAATAAATATATATATATATATAAACTTTATGGAACAAACCGAACTAACAGAACTACGTGTCTAACCGGAAGTTAAGTAACGTCCGATTATAACCCAAACCTCCATATTTTTACCAATTTAACTACTTAGTTTGGGTGTCTAAACCCAACCAAACTGGGACCGTTACCTTCTCTGGTTTAGATATGAGGACGGAAAACACACGACAAATATATGTCATATGGTTTGGAGGACTTGTTGGTCAGAAAATAATGTATTTATGTGGAACTCCACAGGAGGAGGATGTTAGCCAGGCTGGCATCAATCATGAGACACACCTCTCAATCTTTGTGTGTCAGAGCCTTTAAAAGGAATATTTTTGAATCATCCAGCTATCTGTTGTCATGCTTGTGTTTGTGTTAGAAGCATACTGCCCTTCTGTGAGCTGTCCTTTTGTTTTTTTGTGGACATAAATAGGTTAAACCATGAATGGTCAAAGTGTTTCCACATCATGCTATCTCACTCTGGTCCTGTAACTAGTCAGCAGACTGGCTGTTCTCAGAAGCTTCAACAAGTGCCGTGCGCTTCAAATGTCCGCCCCCACCACACCAAGCGTCCTCTGACCACCCTTCCTTCTCTTTGACACCTATATAATTACATTGAGTTGGCGCAATGCAGCACAGCCGAGGTATTAAAAGAACCTGTGAAGACAAACAGACATAAAGATTATTACGAAACGGATTGATACACGAGCTTGCTGTCAACGCTGGCCGAGTGCTGTACAAGATGAGCTGATAATACATCTCTTTAATTTATTGCCCCATAGAGCACGGGTGTAAAACTCAACTTCACCGAGGGCCACACTGGAAAATGAGAATCACATCAAGGGACAGACATGTAGAGTTTATTGACATGCTTATAATGATTTGAAAAAGTCAAATATCTTGGATTGTATTATAGCTTTTTGGACATTTGTCGCATTTTCGTCATTTTTGTAGCCGTTTTTCCGACATTTCTGTTGCTTTTTATTGACGTTTTTGTCGCTTTTTGCGACTTTTTGCACATTTTTGTCGCCATAAAGCCCCACAAAAGTCAGCCAAAAAGTTCCTTAGCCATGATAGAATTAAGCAACTCAAGCTGAACAAAGATACAAATTTTAAAAGCAGCCTACCACACAGACAATTCACAGCAACCTGTTCCACAGCCTCAATATGAAAACTCTCTGCTTCTGGGGGGAATTTCTGAGTCGGCAAATCTGCCAAATTCAGCTTAAAGTGTTGTGTAATTGCGGTCTGCAAACAGTTTCCTGTCTTTTTGGGTTTGGCGCACAACTAGGCGGGCCAAACTTTATTATGAACCTAAATTAATTTGCGGGCCAGATCCAAATCTGCAAAGGGGGCCAGGTTGGGCCCACAGGCCTTGAGTTTGACACATGTGCCTTAGAGGGAAACAACTAGGAGCCACCACATATTTCAATTAATTAGCTAATTTTGTCAGTTAAGACTGGCTTATTAAAAGGTCACTTGTTTGAATGCAGTAATTATTTCCATAATCATCATGTTTTGGTGAGCATAAATTATAATGAAAAACAAAATAGTAGCTTTGATAATTTTTATTTTTCTTTCAAAGTAGCCTAAATAGCATGGCTGTGACATCTGACCCAGTGAGGTCTGTACAGTACCTTACACCTGATGTGACCTAACTATTTCACTATTTTGTTTCTCTCTCGTCTAACATGCAGTACAGTAGCTTGTGTAAATTGTACATTTGCGTGGAAATTACATTTAGAAAATTCTTTTTGGGCATTGTGATCATTCCCAGAACAGACAAACATATTTTCAATCAATTATATCTGCATATCAATAGTGTCACTAAAAGACAATGTGTGACATCCAGGGCAAATCTCAAAAGCATGGCAAGATTTTCTGTTAACACTTACTGTACAGTATGTTTCCTAATATTTAAAGCCATATTCCATTTTGGTCAAAGCATTCTTTTGCTTAATTAATATACAGTCAGCCAATCCCCCAATCTAGGACAGGCTTTGCACCCTCCCACTTCGATCACATTGCCAACTTCTCCCACCTTCACACAGCAACTTTGGATACCGCTCAAATTACAAGATGGATAGAGACAGTGGGGCCCCCTAACAGATGTGGCTCACAGATGATAGCATATGCCCTACATTGAACCCCAAGTTAGCTGACAACTGGCTGACTCGGACCGCTTAATCCTAATCATTCTATCATGTAGACTGACTGTCCTTTAAAAAGACATCTCAGAGCCTGAATGAATTGAAATTACATTTCAGGAGACATTGACATTTCTGTAAAATCATGTTAAGTTAGTTTAGAAAAAAGGCAATAATAAATGTGTAATTGTAAAAATATAATTACATTGAATAAAAATGTTGCTTACGGGTGATTACAAATATTACATAGTAAGTCATATCTAGGTATCTTTACATATGCACACTAATATTTCTAAATTAAGCGGCTTTCTGTCAAAGGCAGACTCTGAAAACTTGATTCACGCATTTATAACAAGTAGATTAGATTACTGTAACGGTCTGTTCACCGGCGTCCCAAAATCAGCTGTGCAGCGACTACAATTAACTCAAAATGCGGCTGCACTGGAACAAAGAAGTTTGAATGTATTACACCTGTCCTTAGACTTTTACACTGGCTCCCAGTCAAAATTAGAATTGATTTTAAGATACTGCTCCAAGTACATAAAGTTCTCAATGCCCTTGCACCTCAGTATATTAGAGAAATGCTCGTTAGATAAGAATCAGCAAGAACACCCAGATCCACAGGCATGGGTCTCTTATCCATCCCTCGCTGTAACTTGAGAGCTAGGGGGAGGCTGCTTTCTGTGTCTTTGCCCCAGCGACATTGAACACCTTGCCAGTGGAACTGGGAGAGTTTTCCACTGAACACTTATTAAAAAAGGCTAAAAACCTTGCTTTTTACATAAGTCTATGAATAACTGAGTTTGTCACTGTTCAGTGTTGATCTTTGGTTTGTTTGTGTGTGTGCGTGTGTGTGCATTTTCTTTACGTTTTGTACATATTTTACTGTGTATAATTGAACAAAGTATTATTTTATGTCGCTTTTGTATGAGGCACATTGCGTTACATTAACTGGTATGAAATGTGCTATAGAAATAAAGTTTGTTTGATTGATTCATTGATTCAAGATAATAAGAAGAATCCCCATAATAATTCAAAGTCACATAACTTAAGAGTCAAGTGTAAAAAGTCATTTTTTGCTCTTTTTGTCTTGCATTTTCAGTAAACGTTGCCAAAAGCTTGGAAAACTAAGCCCAACGTCACATCATGTCAAAACATGTACCAAAAACCTATATGAAAACCAATCTTAATCTTTGTCATCTCTACTCACCTCAGCACCAAGCAGGTTTATTAGGAGTCAAGAAATTACCAAAACAAGTGCAAGCACGAAATAATTTAAGACCAAAATGTTCAATGTTCATCTACCTTTTCATGCATTTGCTGTCTGTCAGATAACACTTTAAATTCCTCACATGAATTCAAAATCTCACAACATAGTCTCAACTTAAAGAATGACAATCAATTAATCAATCAATTATCAATCATCAACCAAGGTAATCTTCATCTTAAGATGTGTCAACACCACCATTTCCTATTATAACCTTTAATTAAAAGAAATTAAATATGTATATGTGAATGTTTTAAAATAACTCAATAGCTGCTTACTTAGCGTAGGGATTCTCCCAAATATAGAACCAGCAAAACATGCGTCAAGACTCAGCTGTCATCCATATCATATTTGGCATGTAAGTCCGCTTCAACCTTTGCTTTGTAAGCACAACAGACTGAATATAAGGGGTCCATGTGGGGGCCTTAGACAGTGCGGTGGAAGGCGAGTGAAGTTCAGCTTGTGGTGAGGTGGTCTTACTTCTACGCATCGTACCATTTACATTCATTTCTCATTTTGGAAATTAGTTTACAAAATATATAATGTCGTGTAAGAATGAATGTATGTATTCTTTGACACAAGATGAAATTTATGTGTGTATATATATATATATATATATATATATTTTAATGTATCTTTACAATGTAATATGTGTCAAAGTTTTCAATTAATTTGATGTTTTCAATAGGACTGTGGAGTGCGACATTCTTTTCACAAGGGGAAAAGATAAGGTATGTACAATTTTTACTTTAAAGGTTCCATGGCATGAACATTTCCCTTTATGAAGTTTTTTTTTACATTAAATGTGCTGTAGGTAGGATTGTTAAGATCCAGGACTTAGCCAACATTTTTGAACATCTGCCTGCCTATGGTCCCCCAGTGGCTAGAAATGGTGATAGGTGTGAACCGAGCCCTGGGTATCCTGCTCTGCCTTTGAGGAAATGAAAGCTCAGATGATGGGTGGTGATGGCCCAGTGGATATGACACATGCCTTTGTTGTGGGAGACCTGGGTTCGATTCCCACTGTGATACATCAACCAACATGTCCCTGAGCGAGATGCTTAACCCCTAGTTGCTGACATATATAGCAATTGTAAATTGCTTTGGATAAAAGCATCAGCTAAATATAATGTAATGCTGCTTTGCCCGCCAAGAGAAGACAAACACTTAAAAAAAAAAGACAGTAAAAGTAACTACAGCCTTGTAACTGAAAAACATTTAGCAAAAAATCTTACGTACCCCCTGCAGTCCTCCAGAGTACCCCTAGGGGGACACGTACCCCCTTTTGAGAAGCACTGGCATGGACAATCTGTCTGACGGTCTGAAACGCTTTAACTCAGCTAAAGGTCTCTTGTAATAATGTAAAAAATGTTTTGTTATTGATATATTGTTGATTTTTAGTGCCGGGCATTTAGGAACTGCTCAATGATATGAACAGAAACCATCCTTCTAAGATTGCTATTGTTTGACTTACTGACTTATGATGATGCCCAGAGCTCAATTTGATAGGTATATGTAAATTATTTAATTCTGGGCTTTCCAGTCATATGGCTAGAATACATTAGTTTTAATGTCTAAATATAAAATAATATATATACAGCATATGTAGGATTACTCTTATTTGTAATTACTTCACAGAAGTAAACCGCCACCATGAGTACGGACGCGGAGATGGCCATTTATGGCAAAGCTGCCATTTACCTTCGTAAGCCAGAAAAGGAGAGAATTGAGGCTCAAAGTGCCCCATTTGATGCCAAGAGTGCCTGCTATGTGGCCGATAAGGATGAGCTGTACTTGAAGGCAAAAATCCTCA
This sequence comes from Perca fluviatilis, assembly GCF_010015445.1. Lineage (NCBI taxonomy): Eukaryota > Metazoa > Chordata > Actinopteri > Perciformes > Percidae > Perca > Perca fluviatilis. Next base: position 3,373,243 of record NC_053119.1, on the reverse strand, counting down.
AGAAAGATGGTGCCAAAGTCACCGTCGAAATCCTGACCACTAAGGAGGTTAGTATCATGAAGTCACAGTCAACTGGGAATTCAATATGATTTAGTTCTCATTGTGTCTAATGTCCTGTTGCAGGAAAGGACAGTGAAAGAAGAGGACGTCCATCCAATGAACCCTCCCAAGTATGACAAGATTGAGGACATGGCCATGATGACTCATCTCAATGAAGCCTCTGTGTTGTATAACCTCAAAGAGCGTTATGCAGCATGGATGATCTACGTAAGACAATCTGCCTAATGAGAAAAGAACTATTGTGAATGGCTAAACTTGTAGGAAACATAGAGTTAACAGTTGAATCTCTACGATCACTTTCAGACCTACTCTGGGTTGTTCTGTGCAACTGTGAACCCCTACAAGTGGCTCCCAGTGTACGATGCTGAATGTGTAAGTGCCTATAGAGGCAAGAAGCGTATGGAGGCTCCACCCCACATCTTCTCTGTCTCTGACAACGCTTTTCAGTTCATGCTTACTGGTAAGTCATCACCAAAACAATGTCGAATTTATCAGTATAAAGGGGTTTCTGTTGCAGTAAAACGTAGTCAATTATTTTGTTTTTTTATTTACAGATAGGGAGAACCAGTCTGTCTTGATCACGTAAGTTTGTTACATTTACATTTCTTGACTTTGTTTAAAGGACAATTCCGGCGCAAAATGGGGTTATAAACACCCAGTCGTGTACCCAGTCGACCGTTCTCTGGGACATGTTTTCATGCTAATCAAATGCATATTTAGCTTGAAACAAGCTAGCGCGAACTGGTGATTAGCTGCTAATGCTACATTTCTGGGTAGAGGGTAAATCGCTATTTTCTACCACTAACAAGGCTCAAAATAGCACCAAACTTCCACGGTAGCATAAAGAGGATCCCTAAATGTAAACCGAAGCATTGAGAACTTTGTAAATGTACAGACAGTTTATTAAAAAGATAGATCATAAAGACAGTAGCGTTTATGTATACAGGCAGGCGCTATCTTGGAAAACAGTCACGACCAGTGGAATCACGCTGTATTTGAGTTATGTTACTGGACCCTCATTATTCAACCGTTGAAGTGTGGTGCTATTTTGAGCCTTGTTAGTGGTATAAAATGGCGATTTACCCTCTGCCCTGAAAGGTAGCATTAGCAGCTAATCACCGGTAGCTTGTTTCAAGCTAGAGACACATTCGATTAGCATGAAAACATATCCCAGAGAACGGTCGACTGGGTACACTAATGTTATTAACGGCTAGATTCATTTTGCGCCGGAATTGTCCTTTAACATAGTCAAATATCTTGATCAAATTCTTATAAATTTGTGTCTATACCTAGTGGAGAATCTGGTGCTGGAAAGACTGTGAACACCAAGCGTGTCATCCAGTACTTTGCAACCATCTCAGTTGGTGGACCGAAGAAGGACGACGCAAAGGTATGTTACTGTATGATTACAATTCCGGGTTCTTCCTCTATAGAATATTTTTCAAGGGGGAAAAATAGTCATTTTCTGACTGTAATTCCAAACCTGGATTATAGGGGTCACTGGAGGATCAGATTATTGCAGCCAATCCCCTGCTGGAGGCCTATGGTAACGCCAAAACTATTAGGAATGACAACTCTTCCCGTTTTGTAAGTATGGAACAATGTCTGCACATGACGGAGGTCTTGTTACAGATTGCCAATGTGGAGGGACATTACAAATCCTTTGTTCCAAACAGGGTAAATTCATCAGAATCCATTTCGGCACAACTGGCAAACTGGCCAGTGCTGATATTGAGACATGTAAGTAATAATACTCAGAGCACATACAAACGACTGGAATTGAGAATTGGTCAGACTTTAATTTATGAAAAAATATTTGTAGATCTGCTGGAGAAGTCAAGAGTGACATACCAGCTTTCTGATGAAAGAGGCTACCACATCTTCTTCCAGATGATGACCGGCCACATCCCTGAGCTGCTTGGTAAGAAGATTGAGAGGATGCACATTGTTTAATCTGTTTTCACATGAAACAAATGTTCTGACGTGTTTTTAAATCTCCAGATCAGGCACTCATCACAACCAACCCCTACGACTTCCCCATGTGTAGCATGGGTCAGATCACTGTGGCCAGCATTGATGACAAAGTTGAGCTGGAAGCCACCGATGTGAGTGATTTTCACTTTCAAATATTTAAATATATCAACATCAAAAGGAGCCAGTTGAGGTGGTTTGGGCATCTGGTAAGGATGCCCCCTGGGCACCTCCCTAGGGAGGTGTTCCAGGCACGTCCAGCTGGGAGGAAGCCTCGGGGAAGACCCAGGACTGGGTGGAGGGACGTCCAGCTGGGAGGAGGCCTGGGGGAAGACCCAGGACTAGGTGGAGGCACGTACAGCTGGGAGGAGGCCTCGGGGAAGACCCAGGACTAGGTGGAGGGATTATATCTCCAACCTGGTCTGGGAACGCCTCGGGATCCCCCAGTCAGAGCTGGTTAATGTGGCTCGGGAAAGGGAAGTTTGGGATTCCCAGCTGGAGCTGCTGCCCCCGTGACCCGACCCTGGATAAGCGGACAAAGATTGATGGATGGATGGTTGGATGGATGGATGGATGGAACATCAAAACTGCTCTTTTAAGTGCATTTTTCTAAAGTGATGATGTTTGTGTGGACCTCTTTTGAACTCAGAATGCCATTGATATCCTGGGCTTCACTGGTGAAGAGAAGGTGAGCATCTACAGGATGACTGGTGCTGTCCTCCATCATGGTAACATGAAGTTCAAGCAGAAGCAGCGTGAGGAGCAGGCTGAGCCTGATGGCACAGAGGGTGAGTATTTAATGCCAGCTCAGAGTGAGTAAATAGCTTGGGAAAAACAGTAATACAGTTCTTAATCCCACTGGTTTCTGTTCATATCATGATGGAAGTCTCAAAAAACTATTTTCAGAGGCTGACAAGGTTGCTTACTTGCTGGGTCTGAACTCCGCTGACATGCTCAAGGCTCTGTGCTATCCCAGAGTGAAGGTCGGAAATGAGTTTGTCACCAAGGGACAGACTGTACCTCAGGTAATTGAGATAAACTGGTATCACTTCTGTTTCATTTACATGTAGTACATGTGTATTTATATTTTGACATATTTTTTATTATTATTTTGGATTCATTTATTTAATTAGAAAAATTTAACATACCAGTATTCCATCATTTCACAAGATTGTTGATGTATGGAAGTAAATCGGTGCCATCGGCTACTTCCATATTGATGGTTGATTTTAAACCAACATGACATCATGACTCCACGTGGTGTATTATCAATGGAGGCCAAACAGAGGCCAAACAGCGTTGATAAAGATGCTAAAAAGCGAGTATTGGTCTTGATAACATGCCAATTTTGGCATACGAATTGGCATATCATACATACGCCACTTCATGAGATCAGTCTGAAATCACATCCTTGTTTTTATTCAGGTGATGAACGCAGTGCCTGCCCTGGCCAAGTCTATCTATGAGAGGATGTTCTTATGGATGGTCGTCCGTATCAACCAGAGTTTGGACACTAAACAAGCAAGACAGTTCTACATTGGTGTCCTGGACATTGCTGGCTTTGAAATCTTTGACGTAAGCTTCATTTCAAACAATTCACAGTCTGATACTTTTCATGACAGAATCATTCTTGTTGCCCTGTGAGAGATTATACTAATTATTTGTTCCATTACAGTTCAACACCTTGGAACAGCTTTGCATCAACTTCACCAATGAGAAACTGCAACAGTTTTTCAACCACACTATGTTTGTCCTGGAGCAAGAGGAGTAGAAGAAGGAGGGTATTATCTGGGATTTCATTGACTTTGGCATGGACTTGGCTGCCTGCATTGAGCTCATTGAAAAGGTAATCACTTAATACGGTAATTATATATAATTGTTCTTAATTTGACTTAATGTATCACTTAATGATAGCCTGGGAAAACCCTGATGAACTTCGGGCAAATTTGAGATTTGCTCTGCAAGCCCATTTCCAATTTTTCCAAATCGAGGCACCAATCACAACCTTTGAGGTGGGCTTTACACAATGACAATAGCACGGCGATGGCGAGCAGCTTTTTGTTTACATTCAACATGATGGCCACCAAAATGCAGCAACCCATTCATAACGCTGTCGCTGCTACGTCACCCAGATCGTTGGTCTGATTGGTTGAAGGACTATCTAGTTGCGCCCAGAGGCATTTGAGCGGCATCCGTTGGTGACGCCCCTTTGGAAATGGGCTGTGAATGAACCTTGCCCAGACCCACTCTCAGTTACAACTGAGAAGGGTCTGGTGTGAACCAGGCTAACTTAATGACATACTTCTTCACACTTTTTTTTCAAGCCCATGGGAATCTTCTCCATCCTTGAAGAGGAGTGCATGTTCCCCAAGGCCACGGACACATCCTTCAAGAACAAGCTGTATGACCAGCATCTTGGCAAAAACAAAGCATTTGAGAAGCCTAAGCCCGCCAAGGGCAAGATTGAGGCCCACTTCTCCCTGGTGCACTACGCTGGTACCGTGGACTACAATATCACTGGCTGGCTGGACAAGAACAAGGATCCACTGAATGAGTCTGTCATTCAGCTGTACCAGAAATCCCCAGTGAAACTGCTGGCTCTTCTGTATCCTCCCGTCGTTGAGGGTATGATAGTAACTACAGTAAACTGAAACACATGTTAAGGTTATACTGTATATTTGTAACTAACTTTAGAATGTGTTTTACAGAAACTGGTGGTGGAAAGAAGGGAGGCAAGAAGAAGGGTGGTTCTATGCAGACTGTGTCTTCACAGTTTAGGGTAAGGTTTAACATTGCAAACTTATCTCATATACAGTATCTCAATTCATGCTCAAACTCACAGTTATTATATGCATGATATAACTCACCATTTTGGATCTACAGGAGAACTTGGGCAAGCTGATGACTAACTTGAGGAGCACCCATCCCCACTTTGTGCGCTGCCTGATTCCCAATGAGTCAAAGACTCCAGGTACATAGAAAACTTAATCTCAAGTGATTCTTTGAGGAGTGATTTGATGATGTTGGTATGGTTTACTTAATTTTAGAGCCTAACTGTTTATTCAAGAAAGTAATTAAGAAATTTATTTTTTACAGGTCTGATGGAGAACTTCCTGGTCATCCACCAGCTCAGGTGTAACGGTGTGCTGGAGGGTATCAGAATCTGCAGGAAAGGTTTCCCCAGCAGAATTCTCTATGCTGACTTCAAGCAGAGGTATCAATGGATATTTAAAGAATTTTGATAGATTATTAAAAGAAAATGCTCACACTGACCATTAACTCTAATAAAAAGGTACAAGGTGCTGAATGCCAGTGTCATCCCCGAGGGCCAGTTCATTGACAACAAGAAGGCTTCAGAGAAACTGCTTGGGTCAATCGATGTTAATCATGATGAGTACAAATTCGGACACACCAAGGTAAGCCACTTGATTAAATTTATATACTTTAGTGGTACTTTCCAATAGAGCCCGACCGATAAAGGATTTTTAAGGCCGATATCGATACAAATATTTGGTGATTTAAAAATCTGATTTTCCGATATATTGGCTGATATGTATTTAAAAAAAATAATCCAGAAATTCGTAATAAAAAATAAACAGATTTCCCTAACATTAGTTATTTGTAGTTATTTATGAGTCCTCACTAAAATAATACGATAATGCAGTTTAAAAATAAACGTGTTTTATTGTCAGAACAGAACATCAAAATAGATTAAAGTTCTAATAAATAAAATATATAAAAATACAAACTTAAGATATGAAAGTTAAAGGGTTAAACACAAGTGTTGCCAACAGGGATGCTGTAGAGCGCCCTCTGGTGGACAAACTATGCAACGCCAACACTCAGAACATGGTTGAAGGGGGTTTCGTCTGATAGTTTGGAAAATGCCTAATATCGGCCGATAATATCTACCCACCGATCTATCGGTCGGGCTCTACTTTCCAATGAGGGTCAGTGCATTTTGTCTGTTAAACAAAAAGACTATCTTAACAAGCCTTACACAATTTTGTGTATTGTAATGGGAAATTAGGCCACTGAACGAGTAAAGGATAGAAATAAAGAAATTGCACCACCATGTGCCCATTGATAAGGCAGGTTAAATGTAGTCCTGTGCACCAAGTGATAGTAAAAGAGCCCAAAAAAGGATTTAAGTTTCCTAGAAAAAAAGCACAGCTGCCGTCAGCCATTTACAATAATTATGTTTCACTGTCCTGATGAAGATTAAAAAAAATGTTTTCCTAATAATGTAAGACATTCATATGATTGTGTAGGGTACATGCTCTCTGAGTCATTTTTCGTTTAATGTTTAGAATAGTGTATAGTGCACACATGAAGTACATTTCTATTTTCTCTTTGATCAGGTGTTCTTCAAGGCCGGTCTGCTGGGTGTCCTAGAGGAGATGAGAGATGAAAAACTGGCATCTCTGGTCACCATGACTCAGGCTTTGTGCCGTGGTTTCCTCATGAGAACAGAGTTTGTGAAGATGACCGAGAGGAGGCATGTTGAAAACCACAATTTTGAGTGCACAGCCATGGGAATGAATAATGAGGAATAACTTTGTCCCTAACAGCAACTTCTTTTCAACAGGGATGCTATATATACCATCCAGTACAATGTCCGCTCATTCATGAATGTCAAACACTGGCCATGGATGAAGGTGTACTACAAGATCAAGCCTCTGCTGAAGAGTGCTGAAACTGAGAAGGAGCTGGCAGCTATGAAGGAGAACTATGATAAGATGAAAACTGACTTGGCTGCTGCCCTGGCCAAGAAGAAGGAACTGGAGGAGAAGATGGTGTCCCTTCTGCAGGAGAAGAATGATCTGCAGCTGCAAGTAGCATCTGTAAGTACACACCAATGAACAGATCCGCTTTTTCATGTTTTTTTTTTATGTTAATATGCTAACATCTATTTTTGGAAAATTAACTAGGAATCAGAGAATCTGAATGATGCTGAAGAGAGATGTGAGGGACTTATCAAGAGTAAGATTCAGCTGGAGGCCAAACTCAAAGAGACAACTGAGAGACTGGAGGATGAAGAGGAAATCAATGCTGAGCTCACTGCCAAGAAGAGAAAGCTGGAGGATGAATGCTCTGAGCTCAAGAAGGATATTGATGACCTGGAGCTTACCTTGGCCAAAGTGGAAAAAGAGAAACATGCCACAGAGAACAAGGTTTGTAAATAACAATCTGTCCAGCAGAACAAGTAAGATTATAATGATGACCGTTTAAAGACGAGATATTTCTTGCACATTTAGGTGAAGAACCTGACCGAGGAGATGGCCTCTCAAGATGAGAGCATTGCTAAGCTGACCAAGGAAAAGAAAGCCCTTCAGGAGGCTCATCAGCAGACTCTTGATGACCTGCAGGCAGAGGAAGACAAAGTCAACACTCTGACCAAGGCCAAGACCAAGCTTGAGCAGCAAGTGGATGATGTAAGATTACAAAGGCACTTGGATTGGCAAAAGCAAGAGTATTCTTCTTGAATGTGATGGTTAAAAACTCATCTTATTTCTTAGCTTGAGGGTTCTCTGGAGCAAGAGAAGAAGCTCCGTATGGACCTTGAGAGAGCCAAGAGAAAGCTCGAGGGTGATCTGAAACTGGCCCAGGAATCCATCATGGATCTTGAGAATGACAAGCAGCAGTCTGATGAGAAGATCAAAAAGTAACGTCATTTTTGAATTTGTACAACCATTCTTTTAAATATTGTGGTCAACTGCATGAACTCTATGTACTTTATAATTCTCACAGGAAGGACTTTGAAATCAGTCAGCTCCTTAGCAAGATTGAAGATGAGCAGTCACTGGGTGCTCAGCTTCAGAAGAAGATCAAGGAGCTCCAGGTGATGTATCACATTTTTGCATGTGTTCCCAAATCCCAATTTTATGTATTAATAGTGAACGTTGACTGAAAGACATCCCATCTGTATTCAACAGGCTCGTATTGAGGAACTGGAGGAGGAGATTGAGGCTGAGCGTGCTGCTCGTGCCAAGGTTGAGAAGCAGAGAGCTGACCTCTCCAGGGAACTTGAGGAGATCAGTGAGAGGCTGGAGGAGGCCGGCGGTGCCACTGCTGCTCAGATTGAGATGAACAAGAAGCGCGAAGCCGAGTTCCAGAAGCTCCGTCGTGACCTCGAGGAGTCCACCTTGCAGCACGAAGCCACTGCCGCTGCCCTTCGCAAGAAGCAGGCTGACAGCGTCGCTGAGCTGGGAGAGCAGATCGACAACCTCCAGCGTGTGAAGCAGAAGCTTGAGAAGGAAAAGAGTGAATACAAGATGGAGATTGATGACCTCTCAAGCAACATGGAGGCTGTTGCTAAAGCAAAGGTACACACGACACGTTCTCACTCCGAACTCGTAAAATACGGACGTTTGGACAGTGGCTGTCAGTGTCTGAAAAAACGCCCTTCAGCATGTTTGAAGAACGCACTGGGGAGAGCAGCAGCTACACAAGGTTTGAAAATTATGTAACATTAAGAGCGACTACGGTAGCGAGTAGTATGTATGGCTGAAATTCCACACAGGGAGATTTATTGGGGTGGTGGATGGGTCAAACACAGGACTTTAACCCAGGAGGCCGGGGTTCGCATCCCGCGTGTCACATTTCCTTAAGTCGCTTTCTTCTTTTCCTAAACCCAACCGTCCCGTTCTTCCCATGTGTCACGGAAACATAAGCCCACCCACGATCTTTTCTCAACATAACTGCGTCTAAAGGGACGCCAAGCGCGTTTAGATAAAGCGTGTTATATGATGCTAAAGGAGACTTTTATCGTCAATAACAACGACAAAGTCACCTGACCAAGCGTCCGTATTTTACGAGATGGGAGTGAGAATCTGTTGGTACACAATGCATTACATGCTATTTTATTAACTAAGTATAGTAAATAATGTAATTAATATTATAAATAAAATCCGATCACTGATCTCATCTCTATTTACTCATTAGGGAAATCTTGAAAAGATGTGCCGCACTCTGGAGGACCAACTTAGCGAACTGAAGACCAAGAATGATGAAAATGTCCGTCAAATCAATGACTCAAATGCACAGAAAGCACGTCTCCTGACAGAAAATGGTATCTAAAACTTTTAAGCTGAATGATCTGTTGTGTATAATACTAAGAAACAGGACAAAAACTAATGTATCATGACATCTTTCACACAAGGTGAGTTTGGCCGTCAAATTGAGGAGAAAGAAGCTCTTGTCTCCCAGCTGACCAGAGGCAAACAGGCTTTCACACAGCAGATTGAGGAGCTGAAGAGGCAGATTGAAGAGGAGGTTAAGGTAAGACACCGTTAAGTGAGTGTGTATTGGTATTAAAGCTTAGATCGGGCCCAAAAGAATCAAGCCCAACCCTACCCGAGCCCGTGCGCGTTGTGTGTCCGAGCCTGGCCCGGCCCAACACATTAACTGTAATTATGAGCCCAAACCCGATTTAAACCAGACGATTTTTTTTAATACGTTGGCCGCTATAACTGACGTTCTCAACTACAATTCCTTTTACCTGTGGGTAACAGATCAAGGCAGCTACATAATCAAAGCCCTGGAACCACATAGGAGACTTTCTTGTCTCGATCACCTAATTAATACTGTCCTTCGGCACGGTCTGCATGCCGACACACTGGCCGACAATGAGGGGACCATATCTGCTGCTAAAGGAGAGACCATATCTGCTGCTAAAGGACTGGTGAGATATCTGAGACTATCTGGCCTGGTTGCACAATTATCGAAGCCAGTGCTACAGATGGGGGAGACACGATTTAGCCCAGTTTACCTCACACTCAAGTCATTGCAGGACATACAACCAGAGCTTTGGGAGAAGCTGGAGAGGCATAGCTTTCTCCCCAACCAATTAGGCTTATAAAGTAATGATTAAAAAAACACAAATGCTTGATGAAGAGCCCAGCCCAAGGATAGTGGCGGGACATATCGGTCAGGCCGAGTTCGGGCCTGGGCTCGGGCAGAGAATCTAAACTCTAATTGGTATTATTAGTTTGGGATTAAGATACATTTTGTAAATTCAATCATATTTCTTGCAACAGGCCAAGAATGCTCTTGCCCATGGACTGCAATCAGCCCGCCATGACTGTGATCTGCTGAGGGAGCAGTTTGAGGAGGAGCAAGAGGCCAAGGCTGAGCTGCAGCGTGGAATGTCCAAGGCCAACGGTGAGGTGGCTCAGTGGAGAACTAAGTACGAAACTGATGCCATCCAGCGCACTGAGGAGCTTGAGGAATCCAAGTGAGTAACATCCAAACAATTCAATGGCCAGTTCAGAAGTGTAACATTTTAGCATAACTCAAATCAACCCGTTCTCACTCCGAACTGGTAAAATAGGGACGTTTGGACAGTGGCTGTCAGCGTCTGAATTGACGAAAAAAGCGCCCTTCAGCGTGTTTGTAGAACGCACCGGGGAGAGGAGTAGCTACACGAGATTTGAAGATGACGTAACACTAAGAGTGACTACGGTAGCGAGTAGTATGAAAGCCAAAAATCCGCATAGGGAGGTTGGTTGGGGGGGATGGATGGGTCAAACAACACAGGACTTTCACCCAGGGGACCAGGTTTTGTGTGCGGGGTGTCCCCCCCCCCCTTTCTTCCCCCCCACCCCCCCCCCCTCCTTTCCCCAACCCAACCCCCCCTCCCTCTTTCCCCCCCCCCCCCCCCCCCTTCCCCCCCCCCCCCCCCCCCCCCCCCCCGCCCCCTGTGACACCCCTCAAAAAAACTTTTCTACAAAAAAAAAAAAACCACCCCCTTCCCCCCCAAAAAAAAAAAAACCCCCCCCCCCCCCCAAAAAAAAAAAAAACCACCCCCCCCTTCCCCAAAAAAAAAAAAAAACACCCCCTCTCACCAAACCCAAACCACCCCCCCCCTCCCCTCCACCCAACCCAACCCCAACCCCCACCCCCCCCCCCCCCACCACCCCCTCCCGTTTTAAAAACAAAAAAAAAAACACCCCCCCCCCCCCCCCAAACACAAACCCCCCTCTTCTTTATCTAAACCCAACTGTCCCGTTCTTCTTAATCTAAACCCAACTGTCCTGTTCTTCTTTACCTAAACCCAACTGTCCCGTTCTTCTTTACCTAAAATCAACTGTCCCGTTCTTCTTTATCTAAACCCAACTGTCCTGTTCTTCTTAATCTAAACCCAACTGTCCTGTTCTTCTTTACCTAAACCCAACTGTCCCGTTCTTCTTTACCTAAACCCAACTGTCCCGTTCTTCTTTATCTAAACCCAACTGTCCCATTCTTCTTTATCTAAACCCAACTGTCCCGTTCTTCTTTACCTAAACCCAACTGTCCCGCGTGTCACGGAAATGTAAGCCCACCCAAGACCTTTTCCTTAACATAACTGCGTCAAAAAGGGATGCCAATAGTCCCGACCAAGCGCGTTTAGTTAAAGGGCGTTATATGACACTAAAGGAGACTTTTAGCATCAATAACGACAAAGTCACCTGACCAAGCGTCCCTATTTTATGAGACGGGAGTGAGAATCTGTTGCTAAAATACAGTACTTGCATTTAAACAAATGTTCTAAACAGGTTTTTCAACTGCTTGTATTTAGTATATTATTACGAAAAATAAAATTTTAGATTAAAGCAGTGCTTTCTTATATTCATTTAGGTTCTGAAACTGTGTAATGATTTGTATTTCATTCATGAAAAAATTATCTAGAAAAAGTAGTTTCAGTGGAAAACAAATGTTATCATTTTCAAACAGGAAAAAGCTGGCTCAGCGTCTTCAGGAGGCTGAGGAGCAGATTGAGGCAGTGAACTCCAAGTGTGCTTCTCTTGAGAAAACCAAACAGAGGCTCCAGAGTGAGGTGGAGGACCTCATGATTGATGTGGAGAGGGCCAATGGGCTGGCTGCCAACCTGGACAAGAAGCAGAGGAACTTTGACAAGGTAGCATTTGTTTACTTTGTGTTGCCAAGCCATAGCCTGGAAATCCAGACCCCAAATCCGAAAGATTAAGGGTCTGGCATTGAGTAATGAAAATGGCCCAACTCGAGGGGCGGCACCAAGCATGCATTTGAAAATCTCACTGCACGCAATCACACGACCAATCACAAGGTGACGTATCTAAAGCTACGTCACGTATACGCTTAGCTACCAGCCATGCTAACTGGTAGATTAAACTGTCGTCATCTGTTTAGCTTGCCTCTGGCCCGCCTATATCAGATACACCGATGTGATTGGTGCAGCTCGGCTAAAAGGGCATAGTTAATGAGCATCATTTCTCGATGCCAGAGTGACTCCCTGGATTTCCAGGGTAGCCAAGCCATACAAAGACGGAAATAATATATACATTTTTCCTCATGTTGCTACATAACCAACTGAACTGTGTTAATGGTGTTATTCAGGTGTTGGCAGAGTGGAAACAGAAGTTCGAAGAGGGTCAGGCAGAGCTCGAGGGAGCACAGAAGGAGGCTCGTTCTCTCAGCACTGAGCTGTTCAAGATGAAGAACTCATATGAGGAATCTCTGGATCAGCTGGAGACCATGAAGCGTGAAAACAAGAACCTGCAACGTAAGTTCTACATTATGTAACAGTTACATTGTATTCAACACTTGTATTTCTTACATTGTATTCAATTGTGTTTTTTTATTTTACATTGTAAGGCTTAACAATATGAAACACATGTATCTCTCTGCAGAGGAGATCTCAGATCTGACTGAACAGATTGGTGAGACTGGCAAGAGCATCCATGAGCTGGAGAAGTCCAAGAAGCAGGTGGAGACTGAGAAGGCTGAGATTCAGACAGCACTTGAAGAGGCTGAGGTACATTTTTTCTCGGGGAGATCTTCTGAAAAAAAAAAAATCTTAATCATAGACAAATACACAAAAAAGCGTAGCCTGACAAGCTAGACCCACATCCAGATGTTGGGTCTGGGAACTCTCCATTGGCAGGGCTCAATCCGTGGGGCGGGATAAACGGTTGTCTTTCAAATTCCCTCTGCACGCAATAGGATAGCGCTACAACCAATCAGAGCAACGCTAGTTGATAGATTAAACTTTAAACTCCAAACACATCTTCCTTTTTTAAGAATGACTTCAGTGCCGTTCTTTGTTTTTTTCTCAAAGAAAAGCTGAACTCCAAGTCTTCCAGAAGACCGCTGTTCGCCAGCAGCAGCAGCAGCCATCTTCTTTGTTTTCAAATAGCAGCGAATTCACGCAGAACCGTCACAATTATGTTAAGCCCCTCCCACCGACTCTATACATGATGTGATTGGCCTGACTAGAGTTTGGCTTTTCCAGCTCGCAAGCCAACGGAGAGTTGCTAGACTGACCCTGGCTGCAAATTACATTTGCTGCAGCTAGGGCGGTCTAGATTTCTAGGCTACAAAAAAAGGTTTAAAGGCAAAGATTAATATTTATGATTAATTATTTGATATCATTAGGGAACTCTGGAACACGAAGAGTCTAAGATCCTGCGTGTCCAGCTGGAGCTCAACCAGATTAAGGGTGAGGTGGACAGGAAGCTGGCAGAGAAAGATGAGGAGATGGAGCAGATCAAGAGGAACAGTCAGAGGGTGATTGACTCCATGCAGAGCACTCTGGATTCTGAGGTCAGGAGCAGAAACGATGCCCTGAGAATCAAGAAGAAGATGGAGGGAGACCTGAATGAGATGGAGATCCAGCTGAGCCATGCCAATCGCCAGGCTGCCGAGTCCCAGAAGCAGCTGAGGAATGTGCAGGCGCAGCTCAAGGTATTGTTAGACAAGATAGTTGTTGCACTGACTATGGCCAGTGCAGGTACATTTTGGCATTCATGTGAACATTTTCCTGATTATTGTTTTTCACTAGGATGCACAACTGCACCTTGATGATGCTGTCAGAGCCCAGGAAGACATCAAGGAACAAGCTGCTATGGTGGATCGCAGGAACGGTCTGATGGTAGCTGAAATCGAGGAACTTAGAGCGGCTCTGGAACAGACGGAGAGAAGCCGCAAAGTTGCTGAGCAGGAGCTGGTGGATGCCAGTGAGCGTGTTGGACTTCTGCATTCTCAGGTGAACAAGCCCAATCATTTCTTCAATAATTCAAAAAATCTAATGACAATTAAATAACGTGAAAATCAGGCATGCAATGAATAAAGTGCCTTTTTTGCCTTTTAGAACACAAGCCTTCTGAACTCCAAGAAGAAGCTTGAGTCTGACCTGGTCCAGGTCCAGAGTGAAGTGGATGACACTGTTCAGGAAGCCAGAAATGCAGAGGAGAAGGCCAAGAAGGCCATCACTGATGTAGGTTTACATTTCATTCTTAGAGCTAACCAAGCGTGGGTCACCTCTACTTGTATGCTGTACCGTATTAGCTCAGTAGAACACACTTATGAATTGTGTCTCTGTTTTAACATTTACTGATGAATTGTCCTGTTTCTTTTTTCTTTTGTCCTGTTTACCCTGTTTTATATTGCAAATGTTACTACTGTATATCTTTTGTCCCTTTTATTCTAATTTCTACCTGCCTAATGGACTACAGATGGAAATTAGCCCTTGGGCGACAATCTGGCACTTTTACGTGTACTGCTGTACAGTTCATCAAATGAGCATTGTCCTGAAATAATAATAAAAACTCTTACTTTCACTCCAATATGTTCAAGATATTTCCCATTAACATTGTACGCTGTCTCTTCTAGGCTGCTATGATGGCTGAGGAGCTGAAGAAGGAGCAGGATACCAGCGCTCACCTGGAGAGGATGAAGAAGAACCTGGAGGTCGCTGTTAAGGACCTGCAGCACCGCCTGGATGAGGCTGAGAACCTGGCCATGAAGGGTGGCAAGAAGCAGCTCCAGAAACTGGAGTCCAGGGTATGAAAGTCACGTTAAGAATTTGCAAGTGAAGCAAGACTTTTGGAAAAGAAAGACGGATACTTATTGTCTTGTTTTTTTTGAAGGTGCGTGAACTGGAGGCAGAGGTTGAGGCTGAACAGAGACGCGGAGCAGATGCCATTAAGGGTGTCCGCAAATATGAAAGGAGGGTGAAGGAGCTCACCTATCAGGTACAGTCACTTTGATAGTTACCATGTACAGTACACACATTATATAATATATTTACCTTTAAAGGTCCTATGACATGCTGATTTTTGGATGCTTTTATATAGGCCTTAGTGGTCCCCTAATACTGTATCTGAAGTCTCTTTTATATAGGCCTTAGTGGTCCCCAATACTGTATCTGAAGTCTCTTTTATATAGGCCTTAGTAGTCCCCTAATACTGTATCTGAAGTCTCTTTTATATAGGACTTACTGGTCCCCTAATACTGTATCTGAAGTCTCTTTTATATAGGCCTTAGTAGTCCCCTAATACTGTATCTGAAGTCTCTTTTATATAGGCCTTACTGGTCCCCTAATACTGTATCTGAAGTCTCTTTTATATAGACCTTACTGGTCCCCTAATACTGTATCTGAAGTCTCTTTTATATAGGCCTTACTGGTCCCCTAATACTGTATCTGAAGTCTCTTTTATATAGGCCTTACTGGTCCCCTAATACTGTATCTGAAGTCTCTTTTATATAGGCCTTAGTGGTCCCCTAATACTGTATCTGAAGTCTCTTTTATATAGACCTTAGTGGTCCCCTAATACTGTATCTGAAGTCTCTTTTATATAGGCCTTAGTGGTCCCCTAATACTGTATCTGAAGTCTCTTTTATATAGGCCTTAGTGGTCCCCTAATACTGTATCTGAAGTCTCTTTTATATAGACCTTAGTGGTCCCCTAATACTGTATCTGAAGTCTCTTTTATATAGACCTTAGTGGTCCCCTAATACTGTATCTGAAGTCTCTTTTATATAGACCTTAGTGGTCCCCTAATACTGTATCTGAAGTCTCTTTTATATAGACCTTAGTGGTCCCCTAATACTGTATCTGAAGTCTCTTTCCCGAAATTCAGCCTTGGTGCAGAATTACAGCCACTAGAGCCAGTCCCACAATGAGCTTTCCGTAGGATGTGCCATTTCTGTGTCTGTAGCTATTGAGGAGGAGAGAGGGGGGGCAAGGTGGGTGTTTTGCCATGACCAACTGCCACTTTGCTCGTTTGAAAGCCATGATGTCTCTCTCTTTCTCATGGGCGGGCCAAATTCTCTGGGTGGGCAAATCAGAGAAAGGGGAGGTAACCTTTCTCCTTATGACCTCATAAGGAGAAGATTCCTGATTGGCCCATCTGAGCTTTCATTTTCTCAAAGGCAGAGCAGGATACCCAGGGCTCGGTTTACACCTATCGCCATTTCTAGCCAATGGGGGACCATAGGCAGGCTGGGGGAACTCATATTAATGGTCAAAAACCTCATAAAGTGAAATTTTCATGCCTTGGGACCTGTAAAAATGCATATGCAAATCTATATTGCCTATTACAGACTGAGGAGGACAAGAAAAACGTTGGCAGGCTGCAGGATCTGGTTGACAAATTGCAGCTGAAGGTCAAGGCCTACAAGAGGCAGGCTGAGGAGGCGGTAAGGACAAAATATACATTTTCAACACTGAAGGTCTGACAGGATATCATAGTTATTTTAATGTACAGTAGCACTATGGATCTTTTTGAACATTTACATATTTTGTCTATGTCTTGTATTTCAGGAGGAGCAGGCCAACACTCATCTGTCCAAGTACAGGAAGGTTCAGCATGAGCTGGAGGAGGCTGAGGAGCGCGCTGACATCGCCGAGTCTCAGGTCAACAAGCTGAGGGCAAAGAGCCGTGACTCTGGCAAGGTAAATATACACGTCAGTTTGGTGAAAAATAACCAGCAAAGCAATTATTCTTTGATGTATATCTGTCGATATGTTAGAGCAGATTCTTTACAGTATTATATTCACCTTATAAAGCTTTGAATAAAAATTAGGTTTAAATACTATAAAATTAACAGATCACAATTATTGTCCCCCTATATCACTTATTCAAACTCACACAAACTATTTATGTGTTGTTGTTTTTTTTAACAGGGAAAAGAAGCAGCCGAGTAAAACACACGAGAGTTTCGCTGCATTGAATCATAATATGAAATAATTCATGCCGAAACAATAAAGGTTGAACTGTTGATATTAAATTCTGTCTGTAATACTTTCATCTCTTTGCTTTCTTTGCTTTGCCTTTGGTCTTACAGCCCACTAGTCCGACGTCCCTTTGTTTGGAAAAAGTAAACCCTCTGCTCTGACCATTTAGGGTTTGGGTTATGTTTATGGTTAAGGTTAGGGACAATTATTTATAATATTTCTTTAGGAGTTTTGCCTTGTTTAACATGTCGGGAATCTCGAAGTTTCCTGTTTGAAACAGCCAAGATGAGGCATCTTCTCACTGATCAAGTTAGTTTTACATTGGTTATTGCAGGGATATGCCCCATTCCTATTAATTATCACTGCAGGCTTATGTAAATATAAATACATATCCAACCCAAAACTAATTTTACCCTGTTGGACTTTGGACTTATTGATCTACATTTTTATTTCGCTTTTTCAAAGATAGGCTAAACATTTAAATGTGTTAATAAGCTAGAGAAAAGTAATTTCGCTTGTAATTTTTGATTCAGATTTTTGATTATGGGATGTGATCCACAAAAGCTTATATGGTCGGAACAATGGGATGTCGGAGCACAGGGTTGATTTTTTCGAAACAAAGGGACGTCGGAGAAGTGGGCTTTTTGTATCACTTTTTTACATCCTACCTTGTATCTAACTGTTCTCCAACTGTCTTTATCAGAAACTGTCTGATGTTTCTGGCCGGAGAGGTGGAGCAGGGGGAGTCGGGGGTCGGGCGTCGGGGTATGATGGCTTCTGGGGCTACAGGACCCAAATGGTTTCTCTAAAGCCATGAATCTTTTAGGGCAGTGTTTCTCAAACTTTTTTCAATATTGTACCCCCTTTGAACTTTCTTTTTTAAGCCATGTACCCCCTGACCAGCGCAAAACATTTTTGGTAGAAAAATAAGTCTATATAAAGAGGTACCATACAGCGCCAGCAGTGATAGATTCACTAAAAAACATTTACATTTCAAATGTAAAGAATCCATCACTTAATTCATTCATTATTGTAGTAGCATTATTTTAGGAATTATGCATGACATATTTTTAAATTAGCTTTTTTGCAAAAGAAATCACGTACCCCCTGCAGTACTCCAAAGTACCCCTAGGGGTACACGTACCCCCATTTGAGAAAACACTGTTTTAGGGTTTTAAAAAATAACTTCAACTTTCTGTCATTTCCCAAATTTGTTTTTGATAAGATTTTTTTCCGTTTGACTTTTTTTCAAAGTTTTTTGTCCCTTTTTTACATCCTACTTTGTATCTAACTGTTCTCCAACTGTCTATCAGAAACTGACTGATATTTCTGTGTCTATAAGTCCCATAACATAGGTAGAAACTGACTGATATTTCTGTTTCTATAAGTCCCATAACATAGGTAGAAACTGTCTGATATTTCTGTTTCTATAAGTCCCATAACATAGGTAGAAACTGTCTGATATTTCTGTTTCTATAAGTCCCATAACATAGGTAGAAACTGTCAGATTTTTCTGTTTCTATAAGTCCCATAACATAGGTAGAAACTGTCAGATTTTTCTGTTTCTATAAGTCCCATAACAGGTAGAAACTGTCTGATATTTCTGTTTCTATAAGTCCCATAACAGGTAGAAACTGTCTGATATTTCTGTTTCTATAAGTCCCATAACATAGGTAGAAACTGTCTGATTTTTCTGTTTCTACAAGTCCCATAACATAGGTAGAAACTGTCTGATATTTCTGTTTCTATAAGTCCCATAACATAGGTAGAAACTGTCTGATATTTCTGTTTCTATAAGTCCCATAACAGGTAGAAACTGTCAGATTTTTCTGTTTCTATAAGTCCCATAACAGGTAGAAACTGTCTGATATTTCTGTTTCTATAAGTCCCATAACATAGGTAGAAACTGTCAGATTTTTCTGTTTCTACAAGTCCCATAACATAGGTAGAAACTGTCTGATATTTCTGTTTCTATAAGTCCCATAACATAGGTAGAAACTGTCAGATTTTTCTGTTTCTACAAGTCCCATAACATAGGTAGAAACTGTCTGATATTTCTGTTTCTATAAGTCCCATAACATAGGTAGAAACTGTCTGATTTTTCTGTTTCTATAAGTCCCATAACATAGGTAGAAACTGTCTGATATTTCTGTTTCTATAAGTCCCATAACATAGGTAGAAACCGTCTGATTTTTCTGTTTCTACAAGTCCCATAACATAGGTAGAAACTGTCTGATATTTCTGTTTCTATAAGTCCCATAACATAGGTAGAAACTGTCTGATATTTCTGTTTCTATAAGTCCCATAACATAGGTAGAAACTGTCAGATTTTTCTGTTTCTATAAGTCCCATAACAGGTAGAAACTGTCTGATATTTCTGTTTCTATAAGTCGCATAACATAGGTAGAAACTGTCTGATTTTTCTGTTTCTACAAGTCCCATAACATAGGTAGATACTGTCTGATATTTCTGTTTCTATAAGTCCCATAACAGGTAGAAACTGTCTGATATTTCTGTTTCTACAAGTCCCATAACATAGGTAGAAACTGTCTGATATTTCTGTTTCTACAAGTCCCATAACATTAGCCTGGCTCCGCCCTCCGCACTCTTACGTACTTTCGCACATTTTTCATTTCCCTTCAGTACAGTTTGCGGTATATCCTTGGGTTTTCTCCAGCCAAAGTTTTGGCGGTCCAATCAGCGAACAGAGGGAGTGGCTGAGAACGATGACGTTGAGGTCGTGTGCTAGTTGTAGAGCTTGAGTTGTATTTCCATACTAATGGCGGCGGGCGAAGCCATTCGGTCCGTTGTGGCAACGCTGCCAAAATATCCAGAAGTTAAAGCCTGAGCAAGACCAATCTTTGCTGAGTGGTGTTGGTGGCCCTCCTCCCCACGGGGTTCGGGAACAGTTTGATTTTCCAGCTCGCTCTGTTAGTGGTGAAGGAGTTGGCTAAGGCTAACACTAGCGGTGCTAAGGCTAACGCTAGCGATGCTAAGCCGACGTCACGACAAAACGTTAGCGATTGGTTATGGCAGATCCAGAGTGGCTCTGGGCATATCCAATAGTTTTAAACTTCAACAGAGTACCCGCCTTCAAGGAAGTTAAAACTTGTCAATGGAGAGTGGCTAGACTCTCTGGACAAATGAAATGGACCAGATGTAGGACCAGGCTAGTGTACCAGAGTCTGGTTGGACCAGGCTAATGTGCCAGAGTCTGGTAGGACCAGGCTAGTGGACCAGAGTCTATAAGTCCCATAACATAGGCAGAAACTGTCTGAAACCAATTGCCCTTCAGGAACAAATTAAGCTGAAAATTGAAGTTGAAGAAGAAAAGTTGTGGAGGTCAGATCTTTTATTCAGAGTCCTGCAGATCAAGAGGTCACAAAAAACCCACACAGGAGCTGCTTGACATTCAACGTTATCTCACTAAATGAAAGTCAGAATAATCAGAGTGCAGTTGGGGTTTTAAACTCAATGGAACAAAAGGTACTTTGGAAAAAAAAAGCAATGACACTTAAAACCACTGCGGCAGCAGTTAGAGCTCATTCAGGGTTATTCAGGCGTCCAAAACACAGTTTAACACTCTTAATAGACCCTATAAAAAGCAAGAATGAGCCAATAAAAAAGTTGTTTTGTAGTTGGACTCAGACCGAACTCTTTTAATAAACTCTGGATCAGATTTACTAAAGCTTCTGCACTAATATTATTATAAATAAATGGACAATTTTTATGATGTAGCCAGAAATGAGCTTCCCCTCTTTCAAAAACACCAGCAGCCGCCACTGGATTACATATATATATATATACACTGAACAAAATTATAAACGCAACAGTTTTTTTTTTGCCCCCATTTTCATGAGCTGAACTGAAAGATCTAAGACTTTTTCTACGTACAAAAAGGCATTTTTCTCTCAAATATTGTTCACAAATGTGTCTAAATCTGTGTTAGTAAGCACTTCTCCTTTGCCGAGATTATCCCTCCACCTCACAGGTGTGGCATATCAAGATGCTGATTAGACAGCAGGATTATAGCACAGGTGTGACTTAGACTGGACACAAGAAAAGGCCACTCTAAAATGTGAAGTTTTACTGTATTGGGGGTGTCCGAAAACAGTATCTGATGTTAGGGTTTAGGGTTCATCTGTGAAGAGCTGTGAACACCTCTCCAAAGTGAAAGAGTGAGAGAGAGAGAGTGAGAGAGAGAGAGAGGGAGAGAGGAACCCTATAATCATGCTGTCTAATCAGAAATAGGCCTTTGGTGTACGTAGAAAAAGTATATATTTATATACATATAGGTGTTTTTTTACAGGGGAATAACTAAAACTGGGCGTTTTTCCTAAGTTATGTTGCTTTTCAATGTTTTTACCACTTTCTTCATCGTTTTTGTCTCCTTTTTTAGTGTTTTGGTGTTTGGGGACACTTTATTCAACATTTTTGTCAAACATTTAAGTGTTTGACACTTATTCTGACTTTTTGACCTTTCGATGATTTTGTCTCTTTTTTCATTTTCAAAGTTTTTGTTGCTCCTTTATTTAAATACAAGCAGGGACTTCCCTAGATAGTTGGAGATCTCAACCAAACCAATGTTGAACCCAAAGTTACGCCCTTGTATATATTTATATATATTATCAGGGTGTGATTTTCCAAAGGGTGAATGTGGGGGATTTCCTCCTTTCTGGTGTCGACCCGTTCTCACTCCGAACTTGTAAAATATGGACGTTTGGGCATGTGGCTGTCAGCGTCAGATACCGTGGTAGTGGAGTTTAGCCAGAAAAAGTGAGCGTCCTGCAGCGAAGAAAGTTAAGTTCAGGCACAAAAACAACGGTACAGTGATTGTTAAACTCAAACACTATTGAAGGATTCAATATTGAATATTGAAAAAGATATAGTGAAATAGAGCATGCATGATTAATGACAGCAGCAGAGCGTGTAATTTGTTTTTGTCTCAGTGTGTGTGTGTCTGTCTGTGTGTGTGTGTGTGTAAAGAGATTAGCGCCAACAGAACCCCCATTTAAAAAGCATACACTTGTATTTGCGTGTAATTTGTCTTTGTCTCAGTGTGTGTATGTGTGTGTGTGTGTGTGTGTGTGTGTGTGTGTGTGTGTGCCTGTGTGTGTGTGTGTGTGTGTGTGTGTAAAGAGATTAGCTCCAACAGAACCGCCACTTAAAAAGCACACATTTGTATTTGGCACATTCAATTTTACGTCGCTGCTCTCAGCTTCACACTGCGCCAGATAAAACTCTTTTTCATTAAAACCTTTTTCTGTAATTCAGTGGTTGAATATCTATAATATATAACACATAATGCAATTCAGAAAGTTGCCTCTGAATAAGAACGTTGTGTAAAATATAATGTAAGTAATGTACATATACCGATGATTGCATCAGTGTCAGTGTGGATGTAAAAAGGTCTGAGGAGATGCCTTCATGTTTCTCTCCTCCAGTTTACACCAATTTACTGCCCCAAACATAGTCAATGCGGCAAGACTTCACCGACAACACAACACAAAAGTACACATAAATAAATGAAATAAAGTACATGGTACATAGGGCGGCTATGGCTCAGTGGTAGAACGGTCGCCTGCCAGAAGGTTGGTGGTTCGATCCCTGGTCCTGCGGTCCCATATCGAAGAGTCCTTGGGCAAGACACTGAACCCCGAGTTGCCCCTGATGCATCAGAGTGTAAAGGTGTGTGAGTGTTTATCTGATGAGCAGGTGGTACCTTGTACGGCAGCCTCGGCCACAGCGTGTGAATGTATGTATATGGTGAATGGTTCCTGTACTACAAGGGTGTCAAACTCAATTTCCCAGAGGGCCAAGCTGGAAAGTAAGAATCACATCCAGGGCCAGACATGTTAAGTTTAATGACATGTGTTTATTTAATTGAAAAAGTTTTTGACTGTATTATTGCATGTGTCATATTGTCTTCTCACGTACAGTTTTGTCGACATAAAGTCCTAAAGAAGTCAGGAAAAAGTTCCTCAGACACCACAGAAAAAAAGCACCCAAAAACGTCGGAAAAAGTGACAAAAACTTCGAAAAAAATGACAAAAATGTTGGATAAAAATAACAAATGTTTTGAAAGAAAAAAAAAAAAAAAAAAAATGACAGTCATCGGAAAAAATGACAAACATTTAGTAAAAAATGACAAACGTCGAAAAAAATGAAAAAAATTTCGGAAAAAATGACAAACGTCGGAAAAAATTACAAATTTCAGAAAAAGTGAGAACAACGTCGGAAAGAAATGACAACAATTTCGGAAAAAGTGAGAACAACGTCAGAAAAAATGACAAACATTTCGGAAAAAGTGGCAACAACATCGGAAAAAGCGACAAAAACTAGGTGGGCCAAAATGTATTGTGAACCTAAATTGATATGCGGGCCGGATCATAATCTGCGAGAGGCCGGCTTTGGCCCGCGGGCCTCGAGTTTGACACGTGTGCTGTACTATGTAAAAAGCGCTTTGAGTAGTCAATAAGACTAGAAAAGCAAAGCGCTATATAAATACAGTCCATTTACATGGTACAAAGATAGTAAAGTAAATAAAATAAGTAAAATAAATCATAAGGCAGGGCATGCTATCACAGTTACAACTATTAATGTATCATAGGGCCCGAGCTCCGACAGCTTTCATTTAATTTTGCGATCCTAGCAATAGATCGGACACTTTCCTAATGACAAGTCTTTTTAATCAGCTGGTTTGAATCCTCCAGTATCTGAAGCGTGTCCCTCCCCCCCGCCCCTTTTTGTTACCTGTATGAACTCTTTGTTCTTTATTTTTCATCTGCAGGCTTTATCGTCTTCTGCCCTCTATCTCTTCCTCCACTTTTCCTCTCGTCCTTGCTTTCTCTGTCAGTTTCTGATCTGATCTCACCTCTCTCCTCCTCCTCCTTTTCTTATCCCTCCACCAACCTCTAATCTTCCCTCTCCTCTTCATCCCTTCTGCGTATCGACTTCTCTTCTAACCTCCAATCTCTTTCCTCTATTCTGTCCTTGAGTCTTTACCTCCTTCGTCTCATTTAAAAAACGCAGGGGAGGAAGGATGAAAGCTAATGACTTTGTGATAAACATTTGAATAGATGTCCCAAAGGAATGTTAATATAAAACCCCAAAACTTATTTTCATAAGGAAACCCTCAAAGAACGACTCCGTAAATAACAATGGCTTTAGAAAAAAAACATTGACAGCTGTTTGCCTAATGACAATGCTCTACTTGATTAGTGTTTTTGCACTTCTTCATTTACATCTCAATACCAAATTTTCATAAAGCTCTCCAGGACGGCAGAGACAACAGCTTTGTTCTATTTTACCGTCACTATCCACTTTTTAACGGTCCCACATGGAGCTTTTAACAGCTTCCAGAAAACTAGTAAAGTCTACGCTGCACGCAAAATGCAATTTCTGAAGAAATTGCAGTGTGAATGCCGCATGTTGAAAGGCTGACGCTAAACTGGATTGCTGGCTTGAATGTGTAAAAGCTGTTTCATGCTTCTTGCGTTCAGCGCGGACGGCGACGTGACGCAAACAGGGCCTGGCCGGCTGTTGCCGCATTGCCAGACCTTCCTCCACAGGAGGGTCTGGCTATAGTCCACACAGACTCCTGGATAGGAGAAAAAGGTGCTCTGGTTTATTGGCATTTCTTTAAACCAATCACAATAGTCTTCGGCGGCGCTAAGCGCCGGACGGAGCCGCGGTGCTGCTGCAAAAAAAGCCAGAGAAAGATCTTGTTTTGGTGGAACATTTGGACGTTCAAAAGTTGTTTTAGTCATGCGACAGAAAACTGATTGGACAGATAGTCTAGCTAGCTGTCTGGATTTACCCTGCAGAGATCTAAGGAGCAGTTAACCATAGTCCTCACAAATCCACCGGAGGTTAGAACGCCAACACAGAGACAGAGGAAGGAGACGGACATCCGGTCGAAAACAAAGACATCCGGCAGAATTTTCCGCCGGCACCGGAGCAATCCCGGAAGTGGAACGTCGTGGATATAGACTAGACACCTGGTAGAGCGTGCGCCCAATGTACAGAGGCTTAGTCCTCGTCGCAAATTTACGAATCCTACTATGGCCACGCCAAGACCCGCCCTTCAATAGCATTTATTGGCCAGGCGTCCATGCTTACGCAAGGTAACGTAACCCCATTTGTACGGGTCCTAACCCCAACCAATCTAAGCTGCTTCATAAGGCGGGTCTTGGCGTGGCCATAGTAGGATTCGTAAATTTGCTTCCCCCTCACCCTCCCCTTTCATTCCAAAACTGTCCTATCAAAATAAAGGCCTAAAATGCCCCCAAAACACTAATGTAAGAATACAATCAAACTCTGAAGTTCTATATTATATTCAGCAAAAGGCCAGGGGGAGGTATGGGGTGTCTGAAAAGCCTCTCTCCTCTAATGTGTTTTTTTTTCTGAAAGCAGCAGCCTAACGTCTCGCTCGTCTGTGACAGGATGCTACATATGAGTGACTCGCGAGGGAGAGAAAAATATAGGTTTCTGTGCAGTATTCCTTCTTTCCATGTGCTGAAGCTGGGACCCCTCGTGGCGTCTGCTGAAGGAAAAAGTGATTTCACAGTTCATGTAATCATCAAGCACCAAACGCCCAGCGTGATGCGCCGCACGGCTTCATCCTGCTGTGCTTAATGTGTGACCCAAACATACCACGAAGGAAAAGCTGGTGGGAGGTTGTGATGTGTTTGTGTGTGTGTGTTTGTGTGAGGACATGAGTGGGGGGTTGGTATCAAACAGTAATTTAACTCTATTTCTGTGTCAGAGCTATTATGATCAGAGAGTCTTTGGTGTGCAAGTTGTGCATACATTAATGCTCAACATGGAAGTTAAAGATGTCCTACTTAAACAAGTCTCTCTCTGCAGATTTTAACAGTGACAGTTAATATAAACTTAATGGTAGAAATTAAATGTTTTCTCAAATAAAATAAAAAAAAATAAGCTCTGGCTTGTTTTGTTTTTTTGTTTTTTTACGGAGCCCCTACAGGGACATTTGGGATTTCTTATATATTTTGTTATGGTACAAAATTACATTGAATTGCATATTTCTTTTCATTGAAAAACATCAAATGTTTTTGAAGAAAGACCCCTAAACCCCTCCGCCACATATGATCGCGGGGGGCTGTGTTTCATGGCCAACCTAGTCTGGACCGTGGCTTCGTCCGAGGGCTGACGGTGATGCTGTTTGGGTGATAGGGGATGGGCCTAACCTCTACCGGGCCTGGCACAAATCGATACGGAACCCCGACCCAAGTGGGGCGCGCCCCCGGGTACCCATCTCTCGGGGGACAGGTATGTCAGTAAATTCAAGTAAAAGCAGGCTTTGCTTATCCTGTGCAAACTCAGATGCAGAAGGGTAATCTCTAAATCACACAAATTCCCCAGATGATACTAATCCCATGCTACGGCTTAAGTCTCCCACAAACCCAGGGAAAACTCTGGGTCCGATCCTGATTCTCCAGCTATAGTCAGCGCCAAAAGAAAGAGCTCGGAACAGTTTGTCAGAAAGTTTTACAGAGAAGAAATTACGTCAGAAAAGAGTGTAGAGCCCTGTGCATCTGAAACATGATGAACACATCATGTCTCTGACTGTTTATTCTTTGGTTTCTCGGCCTCCCTGCAGAGTCTCCTGCTGATGTCTCCACCCTTAACTTCATGTCTCCATAATCAACACTCATCAACACCTCTCGCGTCTCTGCATGATTCTGTTTTGTGTACATCTACTGCTTTCCTGCTGTACCTTGAGTCCTTAACCCTTGTGTTGTGTTCGGATATGAATATTTCTGCTGATGAGCCTTGCCGATAGGGTGGCGTGTTTACTATGCGCACGTGACGACCGTGAACGTAGCATGAGTGCCAGCAACTTAAACTTCCGACATGTCAGCTGTTTGTTGGTATTTCGAGATATGTAAAACAGATAACAAACTTGCTGTTTGCAGTACTTGTAAAGCACAAGTGATAACGGCGTAAAACAACACTCGTTCCACACTACAGATATGGTTACGCATCTTAAGAGCCGTCATCCTGAGCAGCACCGAGACTTTCAACAGTAAGAATGAAAAAACGCCGGCAAAAACCCATCAGCAGCCTCTACTTCAAAGCTCGAAAATACAGCAGCGACCACCCAAAATCGTTGAATGTATTGCTCTTGATAACCAGCCGTTTAGCGTGGTGGAGCCGCGGTATGCTATGCCTAGCCGGCGCTACTTTTCTGATGTGGCCTTACCTGAACTCCAGAGTGTTGTCGCCAGTCACATTAAAAAGCTCTCCACCGGCACTAGTCACATTAGCTTAACCACGGACATTTGGACATCAAGCGTGAGTCCTGTTAGCATGTTGAGCCTCAATGCCCAGTGGATAGACGAAGACTTCACCCTTAAAAAAGATGTCCGACCTACGCTCATGGGAATTCTCCGGTTCTCACACAGCAGCTGCAATTGCATCTGCATTTGATAATATGTTTGTGAAATGGAAAATAGAAAGAGAACGAGTGCATGTCGTGCTAAGTGTTGACAGTGAACGGCTCTTTAGCGTTGCCTCTGATGTAAGGCATTTGGCAGACCTGTTCAAGTAGGAGACATCAAGTCAAGCAGCCTGTTAGCTTAGCACAAAGAGGTGCTGGTGGTATTTGTTCCCTCTGGACAGAGCCAGGCTAGATGTTTCCCCCCCATTTCCAGTCTTTGTACTAAGCTAAGCTAACCAGCTGCTGGCCATAGCTTCATACCGATATCTTATCTCTTAGTTTCCTCTCCAGAGTGAGGGCTTTGGAGGATGTCGGGCCAGGGGTGGGTCTAGAGGGGGGGCCTGGGGTGGCACCTGCGCCCCCTGAAATATGATTGGCCCCTCCTGGTGCCCCCCCAACCCATTGTACTAGAGAGCTGTATTTTTGACAAATTTGATTTCCACTGGATCAGAGTACTGTCACTGCCAGTTCTGCCAATCGGTGCCTTTCCATTTGGTAAATGGATATATACTGTACTTTAAACACACATTGAATGGCAAATGTGTACTTTGTTTTTAAGGCCAGTTTAGAAGTAGAAACATACTGAACTCACTGTAGAGCACTTGTTGCTGTAAGAAATAAATTGTGTATTGCACTTTCTGTTCTGTTTCCTATTATCTAAAAACCATGTACAGCACGGTTTTCTTTGTTGAAGTTTGAGGCAAGTTTATTGTTAGTGTTTAGCACATTATTTTTATACGGTTCTGTGACAAAAAACCTTCCCAGCCCTTGTCACATGACCAATTAATGTTTCCACATATCCAAAGTCTTGCCTCAAGAGCCCATTGAAAATGTGTATTGTATTTGAACATACAATTTGTTGAAAAAAGTCAAATTAATAATGAATTGTGTTGGGCGCCCAGATAGCTCAGTTGGTAGAGCAGTAGGCAGATTTTCTATGCTGTATTCTGATAAAATCCCCTGCCCCCCCCACCCCGGCTGATTATTGGTCCCCCCTTGTGCCACCCCACTTTAAAAATCCTTGAATCGCCCCTGCGTCAGGCTCAATTGGTTTTCTCCTTCATCTTCTCCGTCTTCTTATCGAAGCCTCTGCAGAACTGCATCAAGCACTCATTTTGCAGGTCATCCATGCCAAACGTTTTCCAGGTAGGTTAATCTTCTCTGTGACCCTCTTAAGCTCTTTTTCAAACTGAAATGAACAGCAGTAAAAAGTGCACAAAACCAACTGGTCTTCACAGATCTCAAACCACTCAGCAGTATATATATTTGATGGGGACATTGTGTCGCTGGACAGCTTCTGCGATCGTTGGGTATCCACAGAATGGGCTCTCTCTCAATTACTGTGTGATTACAGACCATTTAAGTGGATAAGAGACTGTTTAACAGACGGAGACAGTGTCCTGTGTTTGTTTGTGCTCTTATACTTTCTTACCTTATGTTGAGATATTTTTATTATTCACATGTGTTCTGTCACAGTTTATCATAGTTTAGTGATAGTTTAGTCAGTAGGTCAGAAGACTGTTTTGTGCAAGACAAGATAACAGGAAGCAGATGCGAGATAGCTGTTAGACAGGAGTAGGGGTTTGTGCGCAGTGAAAAGGACAACAAGAGCAAGAAGGAGGAAGTGGAACCAGACAGACACCAAGTTTTGTCTGATTTGCTCGGGAATACTTAGTTGTGGGTTCAAAGCCCACATATGTGTTCTGTAATTTCTTACGAATACTGTTACTAAACTGTTAACTAAGAATCTTGTCTCCTTGAGTTATTTCAGTGTACTGTTAAGGCTCAATGAACACGCAGAGGAAGAGCTTAGGGGAGTCTGAGGGGAGTCCAATTAATTCGGCCCACGGGCCTGAAGGTCCAGAACCAGGTCACATCCTCTTCACTTACTTCCTGCTCTGCTCCCGTCATAACTACGTAATAGTTTCTAGAGAGCGGCGACGTTATAAACGTAAATATGATTCATAATTGCGGTGTTTGGTGATTTAAGCCCCCAACGTTGTCTTCCAGGCAGCGCTGCATGGAAGACACTAGGGTTAGGGAATGGTTAGGGTTAGGTGCCTTGAAGTCAACGGTTGGGGCTTAAAACAGCATTGAGCCATAATATATATATTTTTTTGGGGGGCTTTTCCGCCTTTAAGTTTTGACAGGACAGCTAGGTGAGAAAGGGGGGGAAGACATGCAGGAAATTGTCACAGGTCGGATTCGAACCCTGGACCTCTGTGTCGAGGCATAAACCTCTCAGTATATGTGCGCCTGCTCTACCCACTGAGCCAACCCGGCCACACCATCGAGCCATAATTGCTGCTTCAAAAAACGACTTATGGTGCCATTTTCCGGGGAGGACAGGTTTTATCAAAATAGTTGCCGATTAATTTAATAGTTGACAACTTGTCGATTAATCTTTGCAGCTGAAGGATTTTGTAGTTTTAAAGATATGCCATCACTGATTTGTGTTCCTTTGGTTTCTTACGGTACATTTAGGTACAAAAATAACCAAGAAAGATTCAGTTTCAGTTCTTTGATACGTCTGTGAGAGTTGAGTATAAACCATAGACAGTATATATAAACTGGACCACCAGATCCCGTGTCTCTGTACGAGACCTGTGAAGGATATTAGAAGTCACTTTTCCGGTGCTGGCTGAGCGTTACTGAGCAGCCTCCAACTGAGCTTGAAGACGTAGATGTGACGTGAGCAACCTGTCTGAAAGTTTGAAGTCTTCTGGTAGCTGTGCCAAGAGAAATCTCAATCATTCCCAATTTTACAGAGACGGAGAGCGTAGGTATATGTAAGGAGATAACATAGACACAGGCTAATTACTGATCACTAACATGCTAGTTAACATTAGTAATTAATCCTAAACAGCTCATGTAAGTCGAAACTGCCTGAGAGCTTCTCCTGTACTATACGGTAATTCCTCTACTGTGTGACAGTAAGTCTCGTGGTTATGACACAATTGTTAGCCTATTTTTATAAAAGCGTCTGCTACGGAGCCATAACGTGAGGTACAAGGTAATGGAGCCTTTTATACATTGTCGTGTTTCTTTAGAAATAAACAACGGACAAATAGAGTCTTTAAACTCTTCAGATGTAAAGTTATTCAAGTCAAAGTGACGTCAAAATTAATGGGAGTCAATGGGATGCTAACGGGAGGTGATCTCTTTGTAGCATCAAAATTGCGAATTGAGGTTCGAGTTCTGAAGCGAAGCTTAGCCCCCTGGTATAAACTGGAGTTAAATAGTCTGGTTATCAGCAGACCAAGCTCAATCGTTTAGTGTGGGGAGTCTGCTCTGTATTTTCTACTGCACACAAGAGGCGTGATCAACGGGCATAGTTCAAATGACTCTGTACGCCATTGGATAGTCCTTCAACCAATCAGACCAACGATCCGGGTGACGTACTTTGCAACAACGAGGTTTGAGCTGAGCTCCATTCTTTTTTCGGGGCTAGCTGGTAAATTAGGCTTTTACCTGTAGCCGGTCGGTAGTAAGCAATTGTTCCAGGGCAAGTTTCTTTTCCGATTTCAGAAAAAAATTGCCTTTGACATCTTTTAAAACAGCAGCAACAGCGGCATCCATTCGGTGGCTGCCATGTTGAACGTAAACAAAAAGTTGCTTGGACGCTTCTCTGTCGTCATCGTGTTAAGGTCCGGACACATAGAGCCGATAATCGGCCGTCTGACAGTCTGGTGAGGTGAGTGACGCGAGTCTGTTCGGTGTGTTCTGTGCCGTCGTCCATCCGAGGGGCCGTCGGCATTCATTTGGGCCGATTTGACATGTATAATCGGCGGGGCGGGTACTGCCGGCAGTCGGGCTCAAATGACCCATCTGATTGGTGGAGAGCTAACCAGGAAACAGGGAACGGAATGAGCGTGACTAGAGTCTCTCAAAATCTGATGAAAATCTTTTAAACTGACCTTTGTTGAGCTGAAATGAAGACAGATTCAGCAACTGCATACACACACAGACAGACAGACAGACAGACAGACAGACAGACACACACACACACACACACACACACACACACACACACACACACACACACACACACACACACAGCCTATTTGTCTTTTCAAATGTTTTCATAAACAAGTTTCGGTGAACTATTTTAGTATGATATGAGATCGTATTCTGAACGAGCCGCCATGACAGTCTGGCTTTGAATTTCTGGAGAAAACAAACCCCACGTGACACTTTCGTCCAATCACCTGCCGGTTTTCATTTTTTGGCAACAATACAGATCAGCGACGCCTGCTGTTATGGAGACGTATTACGTCTCGTCTCTTCGGTGTGTTCTGAGGAACTTTTTGGACCAACTCGGGGAGACTCAGTCCCACTGTCTCTTCTGCTGACGGTTGGCCGTCTGGTAGGTGTGTAAGCAGCTTTAAACCAGCCAATAGCGTGCCAGGTGGATAAGCCAGTTTGTGATTGGTCACCGCAGATTTGTAACGGAAGCAGGATAGATAAACGTACAGGTTTCCAGCCTTAGCTAGCCTGGCTGACACCAGACCCTTCTCAGTTGTAACTGAGACTGAGGGGTCTGGGAAAGGTTCATTGACAGTTAATTTCCAAAGGGGCGTCACCAACGGATGCTGCTCAAATGTTTCTGGGCGCCATTGGATAGTCCTTCAACCAATCAGACCAACGATCTGGATGCCGCTGCGCTTCGGTAGCCGTCATGTTGAATGTAAACAAGAAACTGCTCGCCACTGCTGCGCTATCGTTGTCACGTAAAGCCCGCCTCAGCTGTTGTGATTGGTGCCTCGATTTTGGGGACATTGGAAATGGGTTTGATTGGGCTCTTGGCCAGACTGATTTGCAGAGCAAATCTCGAATTTGCCGGAAGTTCGTCAGGGTTTACCCAGGCTAAGCCTGAGCTGCAGGGAGAAATCATTTCGCCGGAAGATCGTGCTGGGTTTACCCAGCCTAGGTCAAAGCAGCTCATTTCCTTTAAATAATCAGACATTGTTTCGCAAACATAACTACATCTGCTCTGCTCCCCGAGACTTCGCTCTGCTCTGGCGGCGTCTGTCTCCAACTCCGATCGAGTGACGGACGGCGAGCTTGACCGCTCTCTGTTTCTGTGAGAGAAACTTTGAAGCTGCTACAGTTTGCTGCTCTCCTGCATCGTAGATTGCAAAGCTACCTGACTACAGGAGACATTAGCTCAGACTTGCAGAGTATACTGTATATAGTTGGTGTGGTTAGAGGTCGAATCACGTTCTCGCTCCAAACGAACCGCTTGTTGCTTTTTTAAAAATTTTTTTTTTTTTTCCCTTTTTTTTTGTTGACAAAAAGTCGGCCAAAAAGTTCCTTAGCCATGATAGAATTAAGCAACTCAAGCAAAATAAAGATTACATTTTTGAAAGCTGGCTACCACACAGCCGGCTCACAGCAACCTGTTCCACAGCCTGATTATGAAAACTCTCTGCTTCTGGGGGAATTTCTGGGTCGGCAAATATGCCAAATTATGCTAAAAGTGTCACGTAATTGCGGTCTGCAAACAGTTTCCCGTCTTTTTGGGTGTGGCGCACAAATAGGTGGGCCAAAATGTATTATGAACCTAAATTAATTTGCGGGCCAGATCCAAATCTGCGAGGTTGCCGGGTTGGGCCCGCGGGCCTTGAGTTTGACACATGTGATGTAAAGGATCTTCATCTTTGCAGGAACCAAGCACACAGACATTATAGCTTCAGAGAGACATCACATAGACACTTTAGGCTGAGGAGTCTTTCTAATGACGCATTTTCACACTCTTATACTTCAACAGTTTTATGACAAGGATCAATCTGAGACGAACATTGAAGTCAAGAACATTTACTGAACTCCAGCATTTAAGGTTACAAAACACAACCGTGGTTTCATAAAATGACACTAAATTTCCCTAACCGCAGACAAATGTATACAGAGTTCAAATCACCAAAGTCTATGTCAGATTATGAACCCCTCGTATGGTCCAGTAATGCATACACTCACATTCCTGGATTTATATGGTACTCAAAACTTAATCTAACTTTCTGTGTGTCTAATACACACTCAGATTCCTGAACTTATAAGGTAACACATCTAGAATATAGAAATATTTCTACACCGTTCACTACCGTACATTTTTTCTCCGAAATAAGGTACCATGGTGTTCCCCCGGAAAAGGGGAGGGATTTGCCTCTCTGTTAGGGCTGTCATAAATCGATTTGACTTTCAATCTTAAGGTCACAATTCATTTTTTTGAATTGAATTGATGGCAATGCTGTATTAAGAGCCATTAAACGACAGAAGGGTACTTCTGCAACAGCAGTTTGAGTGTCTGAAGAGTTTTTTGAAGTACCATCCTGTCCGACCCAACACGCTTTACCTTCACGTTTATTTCCATAACTCGCTCACGGGGAATCGTGACACTCCTACAGTTCATTTTCTCACTCAATAATACAGAAAAACTTTAGGCATGAAAATAACAAAAAAGAAAATTTAAATTCATTAAATACACTTAAATCCATCAAGACTTTAACTATAAAGACTAATATATGGGTCAGGTTGTGGCTTGTCACAGAAATGACACTAATAACTAGATATTTTAAAAATGAAATGATGAAATTGAAGCCATGCTAAAGGGATTTAATGGATCTGTTTTTGTGCGTAATGATCATGATGATGAAAGGGAGGCAGAGAGCCTCTTTGTTTGAAGGACAGGTCCTGTCACAGCCTGTCATTGCTACTGCGTATTCTAATTACACCGCTTAAAGTACTGCATAGCGTCTACTTTGCAGACGGCTTGAACTGATGAGTCTAATTTCACTGTGAATCATTGCCTTTATATTTGTTGCTCTACGTAGACCTGAATGCATTTTCAAACTTTTTAGTGCTTATTTGTTACTTCACAATCTACTTCTTGAAATTTTAATGACCATATGTCTCAATGTCTTTTAACATCTACCAAACATCAGGCAGGTGCTGGACACATGCAATTCCCTTTTTGCAGTTTTAATGAAGCACCCAAACAGGAAAACTACTCTGAAGGTTGCAGATAATTGGCTTTAGATACGAGAGCCGCCTCCCTCACCAGCTCCTCATTACTACTCTCTCAGACAGTCTGATCTCAAGATAGCTGTAAACAACATTGATGCTCAAACCTGAAACTGAAAACTGAAACTTTTCTAAATTAAACTGACTGATGCTCTGATGCTCTGACTGATGGGATCTTTAGTTTATAGGTCCCATGGCATGAAAATTTCACTTTATGTGGTTTTTTAACATTAATATGAGTTCCCCCAACCTGCCTATGGTCCCCCAGTGGCTAGAAATGGTGATAGGTGTAAACCGAGCCCTGGGTACCTGCTCCGCCTTGGAGAAAATGAAAGCCCAGATGGTCTGTCTAGTCCACACAGCATTCCTGGATGGGAGAGAAACATGCTCTGGTTTATTGGCGTTTCTTTAAACCAATCACAATTGTCTTGGGTGGCGCTAAGCGCCGGAGGGAGCCACGGTGCCTCTGCTAATTAGTCTCAGGAAGGAACTTGTTTTGGTGGAACATGTGGACGTTCAAAAGTAGTTTTAGTCGTGCAACAGAAAACTCAGATTGGACAGATAGTCTAGCTAGCTGTCTGGATTTACCCTGCAGAGATCTGAGGAGCAGTTAACCATAGTCCTCAGGAATCCACCGGAGGTTAGAACGCCAACACAGAGACAGAGGAAGGGGACGGACATCCGGCCGAAAAGAAGGACATCCGGCGGAATTTTTTTCGGTGGCACCGGCGCAATCCCGAAAGTGGAACGTCGTGGATGTAGTCTCGAACGCTCATCGCTCAAACTGGTTCATCGTGAACTGGTTCCATCCTGGAAGACTTTCCTGTGCTCTTCTTTCTGCCCTAAGGAGCCAGGGATGTATAATAAAACCTGGATTCAGAGATTCAGATACATTCACTCCTATGAGAGTTGCTCAGTTCCAAGTGTAAAATTTTCAGATCTAATTGAGTTATTTGATGCTATAAAGACGGGGGTGATGATTGACAGCTGGGATTGACTCGCGATTGGTGAGGTGGGGTCAGGCCAATGGTCCCACAGCCCTAAGTTAAGATTTTTCTTAAAATTAGGCCCAATGTTCCCACATTTCTAGGACATTTTCAAAATTAGGTCTTGTGTTCCTACATTTCCCTTCAATTTAAGCCCTATCCTCCCTCAAGATTTAGAGGGTTAGTGTTAGATAAAATCTGATACAAATTTATGAAAAAGGAAATGTGGGAACATAGGGCCTAATTTTGAAAGAAATCTTAGAGATGTGGGAAAATAGGGCTGTGGGAACTTGATCCCTTAAGAATTGAATAAAAAAATACTTTGAGTCAATTAAAAGAAAAGCATTCATATAGATTACATACTGTGTGTGTGTGTGTGTGTGTTAGAATCTTTCATTGCAGCTTCTGAGGATCACACAAATTTTTTTAAATAAACATGAAAGCTCCAATCCCCGATTCTCTCGACTGTTTGGAGAGTACTGTAGAGGTGTTATTATTACCATCACATGTGGTGTCTACCGCTGCCACACCTCGACAGTGTGAGGTTCAGGTCCTGCAGGGATTCTGTGCTTTGATGTTGCTATCTACTTTTTGTAGTTTTTAACCAGAAAAGGTTAAGAGTGAATACTGGCTTTGACTTAGGAGGCACAGTGGGTCATCCACTAATTGGCGGTTCGATCCACAGTTCCTCCTATCTGCATGTGTGTGTCCTCTGATAGCCAGCCCTGTGGAGTAAGGTCTGGCTACGCCACAGATGCATCCTGGGATAGGACCAGGAGGGGGTGGGGAAAATGCTCTGGGTTGTTTGCATTTCTTTAAACGAATCCCAATAGTCTTGGGCAGTGCTAAGCTCCGGACGCAGCGACGGTGGCTCTACAATGCGCCCATGGGCGTGCTGGTCTTACAGGGAGGTGTGATCAGTAGCGTGTGCACACTATGCTTGTTACACACACAGGGACGCACAGCAGCACACACACATGCAGAATATTACAAATAAAAATATTACGGTGTAAATCCTCCATCATAACAGCAATGCTCCAAGGTCCAAACGTGCCTGGCATTTAAAGGGAATGGGAGATGATCTCTGATTGGTTGATGAATGGGAGATGATCTCTGATTGGTTGATTGCATGTTACGCCCAAAACACACCTCTGATTAATGAAGACACTAAGTACAACCCTTTAGAGCCATGCGCCCGGCGCACGGACAATTTTTCCCGCCTTCAAACTAGCAAAAGTGGATTCATACACGCCCTAAATGCACTTGCGCCAGGCGCTTCACACCGTGCGCTTAGATCGTTAAAATAGGGCCCTAGAGCTTTAATGTTCACTAAATTAAATTTACAAATTACGATTTTTTGCTTTTGGTTGTTTGATAGAAAAGTAGCTCTGTAGCAAATGAACATTTTTTATTTATATTTTAACCAAAGATGAAATCATTATAAAGAAAAACTGAAGTATTGTGTGTAGGCAGAAACTATACACTGTAGCTTTAATTTAGATGGACACATTAAATGTTAAATGTCATGTAAAAAGAACAAGTTGCTAAAGGTGGAAGCATTACCTATTTCCTTTAAGACTTGTCGCCGTCTCTGCCATACAGTCTCAGGGTCACGAAATGTTCCAAGAAGACCACCTTTGTCGAGTCCAAGACCAGGACTAGTCGAGACCAAGTCAAGCCCGAGTCCAAATAGGTTTGAGTCCGAGACAAGAAGAAGTGTTATGATGCCTCTGCAGGTGTCTTACGAAGTTTGACGTTGAACCACAGGTCTCCGAAATTGTTGCATTGCAGATTTTGCAGCCTGCCCTGTGTTTCTTTTTAAGCGCAGTGCTGAGAAATTCCTGGTGATTTCTATAACCATAATTTGATTATGGCAGAATTGGCGAACGTCTTCGTTGTAACACACTGTTACAGTGTGTGGCAGTAACGTTAATGGCAGTAACGTTAGCAGGGCACGCAGATACAGGGGGCGTGCGAAGATAATCTAGTGTGTGATTGGTTATCAGGTGCCCAGTGTTTCACTTTCACTCCAATATTATTATAAACTTAATAAAGACACCGGGACTCGTTCGAGATAAAAAACCATATTTGGCAATACCAGTGGCAGAGACAGAGACAAGTCCAAGTCCACATACCAGCGAGTCCAATCAAGTCCGAGACCATAGGAAAACCGTCTTGAGTCCGAGACCGGACTCGAGTACTACAGCCCCGCTTAAGGACGCCGTTGAAGCGGGCTGACTCAGCCCGCTTCAACGGCATCCCAAAGGAGAGCTGTCATTTAAAGTTAAAGTGTGGGCACAGAGTGAGACGTCGGCTATACTTCATTTAAAGTTCAGTTAATTGTGTACTTTAATATTTAGGGCTTCATTTATATTCTGAAATACTGCTGCAATGTTCCAATAATGTCGCTGTGAATTAATTTTATTGTTCAGCACTGGTAGAACAACCATTGTTCTATTCTTAGTCGCGTCTTTGAAATGGAAATGTGTCCGATTGAGGCCTCGGTTTAAACTTTTTGCTCACCAAGACGGACTGATGAGTAGTTTCATTATTGATGAATCCATTAATGGATTTCCCCCCACCCCCCATTAAATACATTTTATTCAAAGTATGTACAAAAAACCAAAATGTCCCTTTTTTAATCTTACAAAATGCAACAAAAACTTCGGGAAAAAAAAATGACATTTTTCCTCCAAAAAGTTTTTAAAAAAGCTCCAAAACATCAAAAAATGGATAAAAATGTCCAAAAAGCATTACAGCAATACAGGCAGTGGTCGGCCTCGATTCCTTCACCCATTGAATTTTATTTAAAAAATTCCAAAAAAGCAAAATGCCCGTCAAACGTACTCGCGTCTAAAAGTTTCATGTTTAAATAACTTTTTTCAGTCAAATGCAACAACCTTCTGGAAAAAAGACAAAAAAGCTACAGAAACATCAAAAGAGCGTCAAAAACTTTGAAAAAAGCGTCAAAAATGTCAAAACCCCGGCAATGTTGATGAGAATACGTGACCGTATCGCGTGCACCTCTCGCTGGAATGAACTGTACGTTTAAGGATGTACTTCAGATGTAAGGGAATGTAATTTTTAGGAGACAGGGATGAACACACACAGAGAAAGACACAGACAAAGAAACACTCACACTCAGACAGACACACATACAAACACACACACACACAGACAGACACACACACACACACACACACACACAGACAGACACACACACACACACACAGACAGACACACACACACACACACACACACACACACACACACACACACAGACAGACACACACACACACACACACACACACACACACAGACAGACACACACACACACACACACACACACACACACACACACACACACACACACACACAGACAGACAGACACACACACACACACACACACACACTCACAGACAGACAGACAGACACACATGCACAAGCAAACACACACAAACACACACACTCACACACAGACAGACAGACAGACAGACACACACAGACACACACAGACACACACACACACACAGACAGACAGATGCACATAGACAGACAGACAGACAGACAGACACAGAAAGACACACACACACACACAGACAGATGCACATAGACAGACAGACAGACAGACAGACACAGAAAGACACACACAGACAGACAGACAGATGCACATAGACAGACAGACAGACACAGAAAGACACACACAGACATACAGACAGACACACACACACACAGACAGACATACAGACAGACACACACACACACACACACACACACACACACACACACACACACACACACACACACACACACACAGACATACAGACAGACACACACACACACAGACAGACACACACACACACACACACACACACGCGCACAGTGTCCATATTCAGCCGGTGTCACAGAGCAGTATTTATTTATTTATCACTAACGAGAGGACGGACAGGAAGCTGACACCTCAAAGGTCAGAGTGTCAATTAATAAGGTCAACAACACACAGAGAGAGCCGGAAATAGAGCAGTGTTTGTGTGTGTGTGTGTGTGTGTGTCTCTTCTGTCTGTATGTCTGTGTGTGTGTGTGTGTGTGTGTGTGTGTGTGTGTGTGTGTGTGTGTGTGTGTGTGTGTGTGTGTGTGTGTGTGTGTGTGTGTGTGTGTCTGTGTGTCTGTGTGTGTGTGTGTGTGTGTGTGTCTGTATGTCTGTGTGTGTGTGTGTGTGTGTGTGTGTGTCTGTGTGTCTGTGTGTCTGTGTGTGTGTGTGTGTGTGTGTGTGTGTCTGTCTGTCTGTGTGGCTGTGTGTGTGTGTGTGTCTGTGTGTCTTGCTGACAGAGTCTTGACATATATACATATCTGGGGGGAATAATGTCAGTAAATTTGAGTATTACTCCTAATTTGAGCGAAGTCTCTGCTTCTCACCACGGGGTTTCTCAGGCTCTGCGAGCATATCACTCCGCCCAAGTAGCAAAGAGTAGCAGAGCTTCGCCTTCTGAGAATATAGTCCCCAGTGTGTATACGGTTAGAAGATGGCTGTGTGTCATGTGACCTTGTTATTTGTACACGCTGTGACTATACAAATCACGTAATGTTACGTATGGAAATAGGAACATGTTGGTGTTATTTTGTCTCTTATTGGGAGCAGTAGGCTAGATGGAGCCGGTTACCTCCAGGATCTGTGCTAAGCTAGGCTAGATGGAGCCGGTTACCCCCCAGGATCTGTGCTAAGCTAGGCTAGATGGAGCTGGTTACCTGCAGGATCTGTGCTAAGCTAGGCTAGATGGAGCCGGTTACCTCCGGGATCTGTGCTAAGCTTTGCTAGATGGAGCTGGTTACCTCCAGGATCTGTGCTAAGCTATGCTAGATCGAGCCGGTTTCCTCCAGGATCTGTGCTAAGCTATGCTAGATGGAGCTGGTTACCTCCAGGATCTGTGCTAAGCTAGGCTAGCGGTGGGGGCGTCAGACAGTGTTACGTCACGCACGGAAATGAGAAACTAATTTGTTCAGCCCATTCAAAAAATTAAATAAAGTAAACTTTTTCTATGCCTTGTTTTTTAAAGCTATATTTCGTAGTTTCTTTCTCCCCCATTAAGGAATTCTAAGTAATGACATGACAGCAATTCTGTCGGTGCATCCACACGATACAAGCCTTCTGTTATTGTAAGTCCCTTCAAATCAAAGCTAAATGAATGTATTGTAAACTGAAGATCGAAAAAAAAAAGACAAAAAAAAAAAAAAAAAAAAAAAAAAAAAAAAAAGAGACAGTTGCTTTTAATGGCACCGACTGGAGAATTAGCTCCACCGGCTGTTTATCTCCAGCGACCAATTAACTTGTTTTCACACATTGGGAGTGGAAACAAGCATCCGTTCACTCCGTCTACTTGTTTCCTAGATGAATAACTGCGTTGTATTTCCTGTGGGGGAACATCATGTCGTTCTTTCACTGGTAACGGTTTGTTTCTTCCGAGCATGAGAAAATAATTAGTCCTTATTTTTGTAGTTTCCTGGGTTACTGTTCAATTAGATTTGACATTTAACTATTGTATATGACAGACAGCAACACATGCTCTTTGGCCATTAGGCTTTCAATAAGATTTCAAAGACGAAAAGACTTTGACATGCCTCGTATAAAAATAAAAGGATAATAATCTGGTATGTGTGTGTGTTTTGGATAGCAGTGTTATTACAAAAGATGTTCTAGTTTTTCTATTAGCACAAGACGTAGCTGGAGGGTACATCTGTTAATGGAAAGCAACACATGGATGTGGGCCTTTCATATTATCATAAAGAGTTGTCCCCTTCTTCTCATTATCAGAAAAGCAGAAAATAGTAATGACTTCAGAGTAAAATGAGAACAAGATAATGAGGTTGTATCCTAGAAATTATATCCACATATTCCACTGTCACAGAATACGTTCTAATATCTGAATGATTCCCTGAGGGCCAGATGTACTAACGCTTTTGCGCCCACTTCAGGCGTATTTGTTTCGCAACGTGCGCGTAAAAGCATGGCGAGGTACAGTATGTACAAACAGGCCGCGCTGAGATAAAAGCGCAGACTGCCTGTCGCCTGTCATGCATATGCATTCATGGGAGGTTCAAGGGGACAGTGGGAGTTTTCCATAAAGAGATGGGAGGGGAAGTGTAAAGAGTGCCTAATTATGTATTCCACGGTATGTACAAAAACCGCCCGTGAAAACACGCCTCTATTTTGCGGTGAAAATTCTCCACCTTTAAAAAGCAGGTGAAAACCTAGAAGCGGGTTTCCTCACATATGCCTCCTGGTGAAATGGCGGCAGTAATCCGAGCAAGACGAAGGCATAGGCCAAGGAGACAAGCTGAAAAGATTTTTGCCACAAGGATCACACTTTTTCAGTTGAGTGAACACAAAATCATTAAGAGTTACAGATTAAGCAGCCATGCAATATTACAGTTACTGGAAGAAATCAAAGATGACATCATATCTCTGACTCAGCGTTCACAATCCATTCCAGCAGTTGTTAAACTCCTCGCTACATTACAA
The DNA here is from genome assembly GCF_010015445.1 of Perca fluviatilis. NCBI lineage: Eukaryota > Metazoa > Chordata > Actinopteri > Perciformes > Percidae > Perca > Perca fluviatilis. The sequence goes on along the minus strand of NC_053119.1, from coordinate 3,331,247 downwards.
ATTATGGCATCAAACAGTCATGGCATCAGCAGTGGGAATATCTCAGTCTGCACTCAGCCGTATCATAGCACCAGTACTTAATGCTTTGCTACAGCGCAGTTTACGGTATAGTGGGCGGAGAAAGGTGCTGATTACCCGATGAACTGCGGGTTTGGTAAATATGACGTAAGCTGAAGTATCACAACGTGTGCTTTCTGCGGGTTGGCCATGGCGCTGATAACGCTACTTTCGCAAATGTACGTACATCTGGCCCTGAGTGTCTTGCTAGAGTTGGGGCACGCTCCCATCGTCTCAATCGTTTATTGTAAGATGGTCATCGAACTAAATCCCAGTCGGTCTTTTTCCCGTCTTTATGTTCCGATAAAATGAAACGTGTTTGATATTACTGCCCACCCCTATCAAAGATACGCATACATATTCCACCTTTATAACACACCTTAAAACATGGCTGTCCGACAACTATAACTGCACACATTAATCTGTCAGATGTGATGTGTGTTTGATGCAGTGTTTCCTTTAGGACATTTTTTTAGCAGTGGGGGCAGGTCTGTCTGAGCAACGACTTTTCCATCTTCTGCTTGCTTGTTTGTGTTCCACTTGTTTGTATGTATTAATCCCTTTTGCTTAGGTCTGCTGTCATTATAGATGTAATGCAATTTATTTTAATTTCTTAAAGGTCCCATGGCATGAAAATTTCCCTTTATGAGTTTTTTTTTAATTAATATCCGTTCCCCCAGCCTGCCTATGGTCCCCCAGTGGCTAGAAATGGTGATAGGTGTAAACCGAGCCCTGGGTATCCTGCTCTGCCTTTGAGAAAATGAAAGCTCAGATGGGCCAATCAGGAATCTTCTCCTTATGAGGTCATAAGGAGAAAGGTTACCTCCCCTTTCTCTGCTTTGCCCGCCCAGAGAATTTGGCCCGCCCATGAGAGAGAGAGAGAGACATCATGGCTTTCAAACGAGCAAAGTGGCAGTTGGTCAAGGCCACACCCCACCCTCCATCTTGCCCCCCCCCCCTTTCCTCCTCAATAGCTACAGACAGAAATGGGACATACTCAGGAAAGCTCATTGTGGGACTGGCTCTAGTAGTCATTCTGCACCAAGGCTGAATTTCGGGAAAGAGACTTCAGATACAGTATTAGGGGACCACTAAGGTCTATATAAAATATACTTCAGATACAGTATTAGGGGACCACTAAGGTCTATATAAAAGAGACTTCAGTTACAGTATTAAGGGACCACTAAGGCCTATATAAAAGAGACTTCAGATACAGTATTAAACTTAACCTTAAGTTACAAGCTAACGCTAGCTTGGTTCAATTCAATTCAATTAAATTTTATTTATAGTATCAAATCATAACAAGAGTTATCTCGAGACACTTTACAGTTAGAGTACGTCTAGACCACACTCTATAAATTCCAAAACCCCATCAATTACAGTAATTCCCTCAAGAGCAAGCATTAGCACTGGCTGTTGCGACAGTGGCAAGGAAAAACTCCTTTAGGAAGAAACCTCGGCAGACCCAGACTCTTGGTAGGCAGTGTCTGACGGGGCTGGTTGGGGGTGTGATGACAAATAATAGTCACATTAAAGATAACGGAACAGTGACTTCGAAGGTCATCGTGGAAGTTCATGTCACAGCAGGGCACATCGTGTCATACTGAGTAGTGCAGTCTCCTATACCGGATCCTGACTACTCTGTGCGTATGAACATCACAGCAGGGCGTTGCAGGATGTAATGTGGCAAGGCAGAGCATGGGTGGATGCGGCGGACGCAGCTGGACGCAGCAGGACGCGGCCGGGAATTGCAGAGAATCGCAGAGCAAAGCTCTGCGGAGAAGAAACATAAGGACTCCGGGGAGTAAACTCCCCAGCTAGCTTAGTAACAAGCATTTCTGGGACAGGATGCATACAAAAGGAAACAAGTGAAAACAGAGATGAGAGAGCAGCTCAGTGTGTCGTAGGAAGGAAGGAACTTCCCCGTTCCAAGAACGGTGAGCAAAAGTCCCAGAACCACATGGGGGGACCTAGTGAATGACCTGCAGAGAGCTGGGACCAAAGTAACAAAGGATTGGGAGAATGTCATATGGTCAGATGAAACCAAAATAGAACTTTTTGGTAAAAACTCATCTTGTCGTGTTTGGAGGAGAAATAATGCTGAGTTGCATCCAAAGAACACCATACCTACTGTGAACAATGGGGGTGGAAACATCATGCTTTGGGGCTGTTTTTCTGCAAAGGGACCAGGACGACTGATCCGTGTAAAGGAAAGAATGAATGGGGCCATGTATCGTGAGATTTTGAGTGAAAACCTCCTTCCATCAGCAAGGGCATTGAAGATGAAACGTGGCTGGGTCTTTCAGCATGACAATGATCCCAAACACACCGCCCGGGCAATGAAGGAGTGGCTTCGTAAGAAGCATTTCAAGGTCCTGGAGTGACCTAGCCAGTCTCCAGATCTCAACCCCATAGAAAATCTTTGGAGGGAGTTGAAAGTCCGTGTTGCCCAGCGACAGCCTCAAAACATCACTACTCTAGAGGAGATCTGCATGGAGAAATGGGCCAAAATACCAGCAACAGTGTGTGAAAACCTTGTGAAGACTTACAGAAAACGTTTGACCTCTGTCATTGCCAACAAAGGGTATATATCAAAGTATTGAGATGAACTTTTGTTATTGACCAAATACTTATTTTCCTCCATAATTTGCAAATAAATTCATAAAAAATCCTACAATGTGATTTTCTGGATTTCTTTTTCTCATTTTGTCTCTCATAGTTGAAGTGTACCTATGATGAAAATTACAGGCCTCTCTCATTTTTCTTTAGTTGGAGAACTTGCACAATTGGTGGCTGACTAAATACTTTTTTGCCCCACTGTATCTCACCATGCTTTTACACGCACGTTGCAAAACAAATACACCTGAAGTTGGCGCAAAAGCGTTAGTACATCTGGCCCTCAGGGTTTCATTCTGAAATTGGACATTTGTCTGCAACAGTTGATTCGTTTGAAAAAGTAGTTTGGTGTAAGGTCGACCTTTGGACCGCTCTGCAGCTCCTCTTCATCCTGGAGGATACAGGAGATTTTAAGAAGTAAAGGAAAGTATACTTTATTAATCCTGCAAGGTGAAGTTCTATTTAAATTTTCTGGGTCGAGAAAGTTTATCAAATGCGTCTTCTCCTATAAGCTAAAGAAAGACCTAATATAAGTCCCTCTGACAATTCTGGGCCAGCTGGGACTGAACCATTTCTCACCGGTCTGTATCTCTGACTGCTTCAGGATAAGCTCCAGCAGTTGAGGAAAGTAATCAAGTGTATAAAAAGGATCCAGGGACAGTCTACGCTGTGGCTGTCAATCAAACGCTGCTGCTGAAATGTGACTGTATGAACATTAAGTCTGGATCAACGAAGGTACATTTCCAGGATACTTGCCTGACATCCGGCGAATGATGTCCCTCACCTTCCGCTCTATCTCTGTGTTGCCTTTCTCAAAATCTGGGAAACGACAACAAACTTCGAGCTAGCGAGCTCCATGGTGAAAATAACAAGTTATGAATAAAATTAGGACGTTGCAACAAGGCAGGCCTGCTTGGTTCTTTCAGGGAATGATTCACAAAGAATATGTTCAGGGCATTTCCTCTCTAACTGGGAGGTTTTGGGACTGATTGGTGGGATTGCTGTGGACGAAGTACACACAGAGATACACTGGTAAGGTGTGGGTCATGAGGTTTGACCATGTATCAGCTCATTTAAATAGCTCACGTTACTGTGTTGTGTCAACAGTTAACTTCATGTAATATTGTATGTGGCATTTTCTTTCACGGGGCGCAAATGTTCCACCAAAACAAGTTCCTTCCAGAGACTATTTAGCAGAGCCACCGCTGCTGAGTCCGGAGCTTAGCGCCGCCCAAGACGATTGTGATTGGTTTAAAGAAATGCAAACAACCCAGAGCATTTTATTTTCCTATCCCAGAATGCATCTGTGGTGTAGCCAGACCTTGATCCATTCTAAGGATTCTAAGGACATTTGAGGAGAGTGAAAGTAAGTCTGAGTGAAGTTGTCCTACACTTTAATGGACTCAGCGGAGGAAAACCTCACTCAGTCTCTGATTATTAGTTGCGTTTTTTCTCTTCTGTGAAGAGTTATCGAAGACTTCTGAGGTGCACCATTGTTTTGATTTGTCTGTGGGTGTTAATTTGTTTTCTAACTGAAGTGGAGTCTGTCTGGCTGTTCTTCGATTTTCTTGACCAAACATGTGTTTCTCAAATTTTTTCAGACCAGGGACTTACCCAATAAAAACAAACTCACGGACCACCTACAGTGCCTTGCGAAAGTATTCGGCCCCCTTGAACGTTTCGACCTTTTGCCACATTTCAGGCCTCAAACATAAAGATATAAAACTGTAATTTTTTGTGAAGAATCAACAACAAGTGGGTCCCAATTATGAAGTGGAACGAAATTCATTGGCTATTTCAAACTTTTTTAACAAATAAAAACTGGAAAAAGTGGGCGTGCGAAAATTATTCAGCCCCTTTACTTTCAGTGCAGCAAACTCTCTCCAGAAGTTCAGTGAGGATCTCTGAATGATCCAATGTTGACCTAAATGACTAATGATGATAAATAGAATCCAGCTGTGTGTAATCAAGTCTCCGTATAAATGCACCTGCTCTGTGATAGTCTCAGAGGTCGTGTAAAGCGCAGAGAGCATCATGAAGAACAAGGAACACACCAGGCAGGTCCGAGATACTGTTGTGGAGAAGTTTAAAGCCGGATTTGGATACAAAAAGATTTCCCAAGCTTTAAACATCCCAAGGAGCACTGTGCAAGCGATAATATTGAAATGGAAGGAGTATCAGACCACTACAAATCTACGAAGACCCGGCTGTCCCTCTAAACTTTCAGCTCATACAATGAGAAGACTGATCAGAGATGCAGCTAAGAGGCCCATGATCACTCTGGATGAACTGCAGAGATCTACAGCTGAGGTGGGAGACTCTGTCCATAGGACAACAATCAGTCGTATACTGCACAAATCTGGCCTTTATGGAAGAGTGGCAAGAAGAAAGCCATTTCTTAAAGATATCCATAAAAAGTGTTGTTTAAAGTTTGCCAAAAGCCACCTGGGAGACACACCAAACATGTGGAAGAAGGTGCTGTGGTCAGATGAAACCAAAATCGAACTTTTTGGCAACAATGCAAAACGTTATGTTTGGCGTAAAAGCAACACAGCTCATCACCCTGAACACACCATCCCCACTGTCAAACATGGTGGTGGCAGCATCATGGTTTGGGCCTGCTTTTCTTCAGCAGGGACAGGGAAGATGGTTAAAATTGATGGGAAGATGGATGGAGCCAAATACAGGACCATTCTGGAAGAAAACCTGATGGAGTCTGCAAAAGACCTGAGACTGGGATGGAGATTTGTCTTCCAACAAGACAATGATCCAAAACATAAAGCAAAATCTACAATGGAATGGTTCACAAATAAACATATCCAGGTGTTAGAATGGCCAAGTCAAAGTCCAGACCTGAATCCAATCGAGAATCTGTGGAAAGAACTGAAAACTGCTGTTCACAAACGCTCTCCATCCAACCTCACTGAGCTCGAGCTTTGTTTTGTAAGGAGGAATGGGCAAAAATGTCAGTCTCTCGATGTGCAAAACTGATAGAGACATACCCCAAGCGACTTACAGCTGTAATCGCAGCAAAAGGTGGCGCTACAAAGTATTAACTTAAGGGGGCTGAATAATTTTGCACGCCCAATATTTCAGTTTTTTATTTGTTTAAAAGGTTTGAAATATCCAATAAATTTCGTTCCACTTCATGATTGTGTCCCACTTTTTGTTGATTCTTCACAAAAAATTACAGTTTTATATCTTTATGTTTGAGGACTGAAATGTGGCAAAAGGTCGAAAAGTTCAAGGGGGCCGAATACTTTCGCAAGGCACTGTAACTGCCAAAATAACCCCCAAAAACAACATGCCTCCTACTTCAACAGTATATGTCAAATTACAGCTAAAATGACTTGACAGTTTCTACACAGTTTTCTCTCTCATTGTCTCTGTTGTCATCCTAATGAGGAAAAATTGTCCTATTATGCTGAGACATCAGGGAAGCTATGTCTGTCTGAAGCCATTTATCCAAACTTTATTCCTCCATATGTCCTTTAAAGGTGCCGTAGGTAGGATTGTGAAGATCGCGATGGCGCACGCCTATATAGTGGTTTGTGCTAAAACTGGTCACATTCGATTAGCATGAAAACACGGTCAACTCGGTACACGTGTTATTAACCCCCTAGGTTCATTTCGAAACAAACATCCCCGTGAACACGAATCAATAGATTAAATATAACGTGACCATTTGACGAACTGCTGTGAGACCGTGTTGTGATATTACTGCAGAGTGTCATCAGGAAGAGTTAGACACCGTGATGCCATTAAAAAAACCTGACAGACAAAGACAAAGTCTGTTTTTTCTAAATATCACAACAAAGTTGGTCCCCAGAGCGCCAAGCAGGGATTTACACATGTTCCATCAGAGGTTGTGTAAGATTTCATCAACCAGCTTATTTTAAAAAATAATGTTCAGATTGTTTCCAGTAGGATTTATTGTACAGTAACTGCCCGGTAAAAGAGAACGCTGCTCAAACATCCATAACCTCAAAGACACAGACAAAGAGACAGTGGGGGAAAAAGAAAGATGAGAAACAAAGAGACAGCGGTGAATGATGCTCAGGAGTTGAGCAGGGAAAAGGCATGAAATGATCACAGGAAACTGGGAAGTAAGGATGGAAAGAAATGTATTGAAAAAGATTCTGGTACAGGATATAAAATCCTTTATTCTAGACTCAAGCAACACAAAACATATACATACTGTATATATTCACATTTTAACATGTTGTATTCATAAAACACATTCATTACATGATTGAAATTTTCTAACAATTCATAAATAAGTTACATAAATTACTGACAAGCTTTATAATTGTACATTACACCTTTTGACAGGCAAAATGCATCCAACCTATTCTTAGAATAATTAATTGAAGGGGAACGCACAACTTCTTCTGGAAGCTTGTTCCATGATCTTACCACACGGAGTGTGAAAAAATGCTCTCTCTTTTCAGTCAGGCATGTTCTAGGGTAAAGTTTTAAAGAATTCCCTCCTGTCTAATATACCTATTGCTCCAAAACTGAAAGATAGGCTTAACTGTTACATCTTGTATTCCCTATACAAACTTGAATGCACCTGAATCATATCACCTCTGTATCTCCTAAATATGAGATTCGGTAAACTTAATTTTCTCAATCTATCTTCATACGGCATATTTTTCATTCCTGGAATTATGTTAGTAGCTCTTCTGTGGACCCTTTACATTTTTTCTACATATTTGAATTCAATATGGACACCAGACTAAGCTAGCATACTCAAGATGAGGTCTTACCAGAGATTTGTACAGTGGTAAAAATACACTCACCTAAAGGATTATTAGGAACACCCTACTAATCCCGTGTTTGACCCACTTTCACCTTCAAAACTGGCTTAATTCTTTGTGGCATTGATTCAACAAGGTGCTGGAAGCATTCTTTAGAAATGTTGGCCCAAATTGTTAGGATAGCATCCTCCACACACCATTACACCACCACCAGCAGCCTGCCCAGTGGTAACAAGGCACGACGGATCCATGTTGTATTATTATATTTTTGATCAGGATATATCCTTCAACGCCCACTTAAAACAAACCTCAAGAACAGCCTTTTTCCATCTTCGTAAAATTGCCAAAATTAGGAATATCCTGTCTCAAATCGATGCTGAAAAACTAGTCCATGCATTCGTTACTTCTACTGCAATTCCTTACTATCAGATTGCTCAAATAAGTCCCTTAAGACTCTCCAGCTGATCCAGAATGCTGCAGCACGTGTTCTGACGAGAACTAAGAGAAGAGATCATATTTCTCCTGTATTGGCTTCTCTGCAATGGCTTTCTGTAAAATCTAGGATCGAATTTAAAATCCTCCTCCTGACCTACACAGCTCTAAATGGTCAAGCACCATCATACCTAGAAGAGCTCCTACCTTATTTTCCTAGTAGAGCACTACGCTCCCAGAATGCAGAGCTACTTCCTAGAGTCTCTAAAAGTAGACTGGGGGCCAGAGCCTTCAGCTATCAGGATCCTCTCCTGTGGAACCAGCTCCCAGTCTGGGTTCGAGGGGCAGACACCGTCACCACATTTAAGAGTAAACTGAAAACCCTCCTCTTTGATAAAGCTTATAGTTAGGGAGTGAGGAGTTGCAGCGTCCGCCTAACCGGCCCACCTGCTTCTCTTCGTAGTCATCAGTTTTATTTATCATATAATCAATAATATAGCGAGAGTAGAGGGAGGCAGGCCAGTACAGCCCGATCCGGTTGGGGAGAGTTCTAGCCCGACCAGGCACCTCTCTTTAACCTGCCTCTCTTAGTTATGCTATTATAATTCTAGACTGCCGGGGAAGTTCCTTCCTTCCTGTGACACACTGAGCTGCTCTCTCATCTCTACTTGTTTCCTTTTGTATGCATCCTGTCCCAGACATGCTTGTTACTAACCTAGCTGGGGAGTTTACTCCCCGGAGTCCTTATGTTTCTCTGCAATTCCCGGCTGCATCCTGCTGCGTCCTGCTGCGTCCGCCGCATCCGACATGACATGAACTTCCACGATGACCTTCGAAGTCACTGTTCCATTATCTTTAATGTGACTATTATGTGCCACTGTTCATCACACCCCAACCGGCCCCGGCAGACACCGCCTACCAAGAGTCTGGTGTTGGGGACCAAGAAGCTGGTTAAACAGTGATTTGGCTCAGATTGAGCTGACTGCAGAGACAAAGGATACAGAGAAGGCAAGACAAAGGATCTTGGCCTACATGGGAATCCCAAAGCCAGTTTCACCAAACTCCTACAAGCCACCACTTGGAAGCAGAGTCCTCAAAATGGAGATTCGACATTCAACACATGGAGGGCAAGGCAAACTGGTGGTGAGACAAAGAACTGCTTCACACCTGGGACAAGGTTGCACTTTTCCCATTGGCTGTCGGGTCTTTGAATGCACCACCCCGCCACTAGGAGGTGGAGGGAGGATAAAAGCTGTCGGCGCTAGTGTTTCTTCGCTTTTCCACAGTGACCCAGGTTACTACAGGAAGCACACTAGTCCGGGCTAGCTAGCCAGCATCACCTCGCTGGTCGAGTTGGAGCTGGGACAATTTTATATCTGTCTGATATACAAAGGGGATTCGAGGAAATACTGGCCGAGTATTCCCTCATCTGCAGCAGGTTTAATCACCCCGGATTCAAGAAAGGGACTACGTCTGTTTTTCTTGTGTTGTCAACCTGGATTGCATGTTCGTTCACTGCTCTGGACGAAACGGATCGTTAAGCTCTGGCGAGAGATTAACTGACAAACAACGCACAGTAAGGCTTTACACAGTTCTGGGCAGATATTAGAACTAGTGTGGTTGATTTGTTTATTAATGAGCAAAGGGTTCGCTACCGCTTGTGCCATTAAGGTGATCTGCAATTGTAATCATGTATTGGCCATATCTGGTTATTAATCTGTTTCTGTGAATGTATAATTGATTGCTATACTGTTTGATTTTGTTGTGTTAAGTAGCTGGGTTAAAACCGTAAGCGCTACCTGCTAAACCACTCCTTTCACGGAGTTTAGTTACTGTCTGCGAGATAATCGCGATGAATCAGCTGTTAGCCACTGAGCTGGCCGTTATCAATATCTAAGATCAGAGTGTTTCTTTTCTTTTCCTCCTTTATTCTGTTCCTTTTACTAACACACACACGTACATATAAAGCTACGCGTAGCTCCGAGCTAACGCGCTGCTTAACCAACGCGTGAGTTTGTATAGAGCTAATAGGTGACCTAGCATATGGTATAAACGTGCACGTTGCCTAGCAACCCCCACCTCGGCTTCTTCAGCCCTCTCCGTGCACCCAGCACCACTACCGCCCTCTTGAGGCTAAATGGTTTTGTGCAGCTCACAGGAGTAGCCATTTTTGGAGTTGTTTTTGTATTAGAACTACACTTCGACACCGCCCCTCCTCTTTCACTCACTCTCTCTCACACACACTCCCACACACACGCACACACACACACACACACACACACACACACACACACACAGACACAGACGTGTCCATGACATGCTGCTTTTGTTTTTGCTTTGTTTGGTTGTGATATTGTAAAAAGTATATACGTTTTATTATTGAAGGTTTATTAATTGGCGACTGATAATTGTGACGTTAATAAATTCGATTATACTTAATTAGCAGTTGCTGGTGATTGTTGTGTATTTGTTGTGATAATTGCTGGTCGAACGGGTCACGCTCGAAATCACCCCTTCCTTTAATTCCTTTTAAAGGATTTTTACAGAAATGAGACTGTTCCACAGTTTGATTATTGGTCCCTGACTTGCAGGGTGGTGCCCCGTTTTGATTGTTTGTCGATTTGATAAAGTTATTAATAACCATATTCATAACTTTATTAATATTGATAAAACATATTTGATAATTTGCCAATGATCAAATCTGTACCCTACGTGAATCCTACACTGGGTCTGCCGAGGTTTCTTCCTAAAAGGGAGTTTTTCCTTGGCACTGTTGCAATAGCCACTGCTAATGCTTGCTCTTGAGGGAATTACTGTAATTGTGTGTCTAGACCTACTCTATCTGTAAAGTGTCTCGAGATAACTCTGTTATGATTTGATACTATAAATAAAATTGAATTGAATATAATGTTCTCATTCTGTTTATGCCAAATTCTGACTCTACCATCTGAATGTCTCAACAGAAATCGAGACTCATCAGACCAGGCAACATTTTCACAGTCTTCAAAAGTCTGCAAATTGTAGCCTCATTTTCCAATTTTTCTTGGAGATGAGTGGTACCCGGTGGGGTCTTCTGCTGGTGTAGCCCATCCTCCTTAAGGTTGTGCGTGTTGTGGCTTCACAAATGCTTTGCTGCATACCTCGGTTGTAACGAGTGGTTATTTGAGTCAAAGTTGATCTTCTATCAGCTTTAATTACTCGGCCCATTCTCCTCTGACCTCTAGCATCAACAAGGCATTTGTTGTTTTTCCTTTTTCAGACCATTCTTTGTAAACCCTAGAAATTGTTGTGTGTGAGTATCCCAGTAACTGAGCAGACCAGCCCGTCTGGCACCAACAAGCATGCCACACTCAGAGTTACTTAGATCACCTTTCATTCCCATTCTGACATTCAGTTTGGAGTTCAGGAGATGTCTAGACCTGGACGACACCCCCTAAATGCATTGAAGCAGCTGCCATGTGATTGGTTGATTAGGTAATTGCATTAACGAGAAATTTAACAGGTGTTAATAATAATAATCCTTTAGGTGAGTGTATATCCTTGCATACATTTTGAAAAGTTCTTTTTATTCTTGCAATCATAGCTGTTGCTTTTTTTTTTTTTTACTTTTTCAGAAATATGTGAGTGGAATTCAAGTGAACCATCCACCACAACACCTATGTCCTTCTCATCTTGTACTGGATTAACCACTAAATCCCCAAGACGGAAGGGAACAATAGAAGAAAGAGTGTTGTAATATCCTGAACACATGCAGAACTGGTTCAAGAAGTTTATAAGGATCTTTTGATGCTTTAAATAATCATAAATCGTAAATAATAGTGATCTCTGTTGAACATTCATCGCCTTCTCTTTCTTCTTCCATAAATGGACGCTATAATGGTCCTCCTTTACATCTGTCTGTGGGATTTACTAATATTTAAACAGGCAATTCCGTCTGACTTTGTCTGAGGTAGGCCTAATTAGCTCAATATTCTTTTTTAAAATGACCCTTTAATGACCCTTTTTCATTCAGATTCAGATTCCTTTTATTGTCATTGTAAGAGAATACAAATAAATTCCATTTCACCAAGTGAGGAAGGATCTCAAGCAATAAATTAGTAAAAAAATGTAACAATGGGCACCCAGATAGCTCAGTTGGTAGAGCCGGCGCCCATATATAGAGGTTTAATCCTCAACACAGCGGGCCCGGGTTTGACTCAGACCTGTGGTCTTTTGCTGCATGTCATTCCCCCCTCTCTCTCCCCTTTCATGTCTTCAGCTGTCCTGTCAATTAAAGGCATAAAATGCCCCAAAAAATAAAACAATCAGACTATATAAATAACATTTGTACATTCCACTTCCACACCAACACTCACACTATCAGCAGGTACACGGCCATTTCCTTTACAACCACGGTTTTGGACGTACAAGGTTTGTGTGTAAAATTAAGAAGTTTCTAAGGGTGTTTAAATAAAACTGGGTCGGAAATTTAAATCCAGCTGCAGGCGTCCGTGGAGAAGCAAAGACAAACTTTTCGGAGCCACCTAACACAGCTCAGCTGAAATCTAGCGGGGATCCGAGGGGGTTGCTCTATTTTATGACAGCTATATGCACTATTTTTTAAGACATTTGATGAATGCCTAAAAATCTGTACATTGTTTGGGAAAAACATGTTACTTGTAACATTAGATTTTTATTTTTTATGTTTTTGTAGCTTTTTCTACATTTTTGACAGGGTTTTTTTGCGACGTTTTTGTCGCTTTTATTGCCTTTATCAATAGGCCAGATTCAGGCAGGAAAGGGGGAGAGATAGGGGAATGCCATGCAGCGAAGGGCCGCAGGTCGGAACCGAACTCGCAGCCACTGCAACATGGACCGAGCCTCTGTACATAAGGTGCATGCTAAACCAGGTGAGCAAACACAGTGCCTACTTTTCTTACTGTTCTCCAACTGTCTTCATCGTTCTGAAACTAAGAACACAAAAAATGTTGAGGATGACTCATTTACGCATTATTATGGATCCCTCGTAACTTCAAGGCAAGTCCCGCCCTACAAAGCAGCTCGATTGGTTGGGGTTAGGCATTGACCTCGAGTGGTTAAGGTTAGGATAGCCGATTGGTCAGGAGATAGGACCTGAACACATCGGGTTATTTTACCTTGCGTAAGCATGGACGCCTCACCAATGGCAGTGTGTGAATGCTATTGAAGGGCGGGCCTTGCCTCAAAGTTGCTAGGGTTCCATAATAATGCCTCATTTACCCTCCTGCCACCTTAAGAGAGGCAGGAACTGTCTGATGTTTCTGTTTTTAAATCCCATAACATAGGCAGAAACTGTCTGATGTTTCTTTTACGTTTTAGCAGTTAAAACATGTCAGTAGACCCTTCAGAAAGGGTGGATCCCATCAGGCTGCTGCCAGCCACTAGTCCTATAAAAACCTAATAAAAACGTGTGTGTGTGTGTGTGTGTGTGTCTCTCTGTCTGTGGGTGTGTGTGTGTCTCTCTGTGTGTGTATGTGTGTGTGTGTCTGTGTGTCTCTGTGTGTGTCTTAGGGGGTGTGGGTGTCTGTGTGTGTGTGTGTGTGTGTGTGTGTGTGTACAAACCTTTCTGAGCCACCTTACAAACACAAAGGGAGCATCTGAGTCTCAAACGTCCTTTTAATCCATCGCCTCAGCCTAGCAGCTGGGCTCTCCTGTGTTTGGCTGTCAGCTCTGTGTGTGTGTTTATCTGAACCGGGTCCTCAGGGGGTCCAACAGATTTTCTGCAGATGAGATAATGTCTTCTCTCTCTCCCCGGCGTCGCACAGGGAGTCCGTTGAACAGCACTGTTTTCAGTGTGGGGGGAGCGGTAAAGAGGCCAGCTGTTTCTGCTCTCTCATGAGCCTGATGCTGCGTGTTTCACATATTCAGATTCATTTAAGAAGCTGCAATCAGAAAAGTTTAATCGATATACAAAATAGTTGGAGATTAATTTAATAGCTGACAGCTAATCTATTCATCTTTGCAGCTCTGAAAATAACAGTTCTGGCTCCTGCTGTGTTTATGCTATAAGGAACTCCGTCTGTACGGTTCCTTCGACTCTCTTTTCCCCGGCCGAGGAAGAGAGGTGGATTGTGGGTAATGACCACCAGGGACGGACATCATCTGAAAGGAGATAAAAAAAAAATAGCATCAGAGCAGAGAGGCTGAAGACAAGAGCTGCCTTGTTTGCTTTTGAAAATGTGTCCTTTTATTTCCTTATTTTATTCCTTTGCCTTTAATAGACAGGACAGCTGTAGACAGGAAAGGGGGGGAGAGAGAAGGGGGAAGGCGTGCAGCAAATGGCCGCAGGTCGGACTTGAACCCTCAACAGCTGCATCGAGGACAGAGCCTCTGCATATGGGCGCCCACTCTACCAGGTGAGCTACCCAGGTGCCCTAAATGTGTCTTAATGACTGTGTCTGTCGGGGGTTTGAAGGAACTTTCTTGATGTAGTTGTAGCTGTTTTTGTTGCTGTACTCCCAAAGTGCCCTTATACTGGCTCTGTGCAGCACTCAAGCTGAAGGTTAAGAGCAATCAATTGAAATGTCAACAGTAAATGTGCATAAACTGAAGCTGAGGCTCTTGACAGTCTAAAAGAAACCCACGTACGGAGCTGTGCCTGCAGATAGTTTCTCGTCCTCCGTGGATGTGTGAGAAACGCCTGAATCTTCGCCCTCTGAACTGCAGGAAGTGAATTCTAAATCATCCTGGCAGTCGATTGAAACACAGAGCCAGAGGTCAGTCGCGCATGAGGAGACAACAACCGTCAAATACAAGCGAAGGCAACAACAGACCTCCCCCGAGCAGGTCAAACATTTCTCTCCGCAGCTTTAGAAAAGCTTTGTGGGATTTTCTGTTTGGAGGTTTGAGCTCCTGACACTAATACATCACGTAGGAGTGATTCTTTTTTATTTTTTATTTCCATTTGGGAGGATTAAATAAAAGAAAGGCTTGCACTGTGAAAATCGTGAACCGTTAGTACATATACAGTAGCTAGGGAAAGTAAAGCGCTGTAATTGGTATGTATTTCACGGAAGGGAGTAACTTTGGGTTCAACGTTGGGGGAGTGGGGCAGATGTTGGGGGGGGGGTTTGAGGTCGCCGACTATCTAGGGAGGTCCTGGGACATGTCTGCATGGATTGACAAAAAATAAAACTGCAAAAACATAAAAAATTATCTTAACAAAAATTGAAAACGCGCCAAAAACTTAAAGAAAACTTAAAATAAAAAAAATAAAACTTAAAAATGGCAAAAGAAATAAAAAAAAAAAAACATGAAAAAGGTGAGAAAAACGTTGAGGAAACTGCCCAAAAAAACATTGGTTTGAGATTTGACACCATGAAGGAGAGGAGGATGAAGATTTAATAAGGGACCATGACATGTAAATAGTTTTGGTAGATTTATTTGTTCTGGAGGATTGTTAAAGGTCCCATGGCATGAACATTTCACTTTGAGGTTTTTTAACATTAATATGAGTTCCCCCAGCCTGCCTATGGTCCCCCAGTGGCTAGAAATGGTGATAGGTGTAAACCGAGCCCTGGGTATCCTGCTCTGCCTTTGAGAAAATGAAAGCTCAGATGGACCAATCAGGAATCTTCTCCTTATGAGGTCATAAGGAGCAAGGTTACCTCCCCTTTCTCTGCTTTGCCCGCCCAGAGAATTTGGCCCACCCATGAGAGAGAGACATCATGGCTTTCAAACAAGCAAAGTGGCAGTTGGTCAAGACCACACCCCCACCCTCCACCGTGCCCCCCCTCTCTCTCCTCCTCAATAGCTACAGACACAGAAATGGTACATCCTAAGGAAAGCTCATTGTGGGACTGGCTCCAGTGGCTGTAATTCTGCACCTGGGCTGAATTTCAGGAAAGAGACTTCAGATACAGTATTAGGGGACCACTAAGGTCTATATAAAAGAGACTTCAGATACAGTATTAGGGGACCACTAAGGTCTATATAAAAGAGACTTCAGATACAGTATTAGGGGACCACTAAGGTCTATATAAAAGAGACTTCAGATACAGTATTAGGGGACCACTAAGGTCTATATAAAAGAGACTTCAGATACAGTATTAGGGGACCACTAAGGCCTATATAAAAGAGACTTCAGATACAGTATTAGGGGACCACTAAGGCCTATATAAAAGAGACTTCAGATACAGTATTAGGGGACCACTAAGGTCTATATAAAAGAGACTTCAGATACAGTATTAGGGGACCACTAAGGCCTATATAAAAGAGACTTCAGATACAGTATTAGGGGACCACTAAGGTCTATATAAAAGAGACTTCAGATACAGTATTAGGGGACCACTAAGGCCTATATTAAAGCATCCAAACAGTAGCATGTCATGGGACCTTTAAGCAGACAACAAAATGGTAAGAAAAAAAATTGTCTTCATGAATATATTTTTTAGTTATGAATAAGACACTCAGAGTTTTATAAATCTGTTGTTTTACTCAAAGTTTTCACCCCAGCACCTGTAGCCTACCTATGGAGCTGTAAACAAACGTTGTGTTCAATATATATAATAGTGCCGTGTCAATTATATAGTGTGGCACTGATTGAGTGCTCTTGGCCTGTTCAGCACTAATCGCTGTCCATCAGCTGTCGCTGTCCGTGGTGCTGAAACAGATTACTTGACTGGCAAACTTGACCAAAAATGTGGCTTTTCTTTGTGTTTTATCTGACATATAGGCTTACTTGGTTCAACAAGTGACACATTATAAACATATAGTATGCATTCAACAGATATTTTACCGTTCTTCTTTTTTTCGGTTTTAATTTTAAAATGACTTGGCAGTAGAGGGCCCCGTGATGAAGCTCTGCCCCAACTGTACTGAGAGTCTAGCTCCGCCCCTGCGTGCACATGATTTCATCTCCTTTCCTCAGCTCTGACCAACAACAGTTTCCAAATCTCACTGCTGTCTAGAACCGAAGGTATGACCTCGCTCCCATGTGACGCTGCTTTTTGATTCGCTGACAGGAAATAGTCTTCCACATATAGATGCAGCTGTCAGCCAAACCGGAGAGCGAGACGATACTCTGCTAAGCGGTCAGCCTCCCTCCTCCTTCTTTCTCCTTCCTCCCCTGCTGATTTCCTGAAGATGCTAGCCTAGTTTCCTGCTTCGTCGGCATGCGGATGGTCTCATCCCCCGAGGCTTCCTCTGCGCACGGAACAACGGGGAGCCCAGTTGTCTTTCATATCCGTGCCAGAGAATCCCCCCAGTCTTATATAAATGTTTTCATACCATCTGCATCGGGGATGAAAATCCTGTTTTAAAAAAAAACCTTTATTGGAAGAAAGCAACAACTCCCTAAACGGCTGCTAATCTAGGATAATGACTCCCTGCTTTAGATTAATATTCATCCCACTTCCAAAAACAAACGCTCCAGTGTAACATCTGTAAACATGCGGAGCAGCAGGCGGGCTACGGGAACAGTTCCCCAAATGATCACAGTGTCAAACGAATGAGTTCATTTGAATTTACACAAGCAAACTCAACAAACTCAAGTGTAATCCACACGTACGAGCAGGAATGTAAAGTGCTGTGTAAACCGAGTAATCCTCCACCCGCGCACGCAACATACACTTATAACCAGCGTGTGTTCACATACAGCATTCCTGATCTCTGACTGTGTCCTCCTTCAGGACAATCACACCCACTACACAGAGAATACAGAATCACACCGAATCACAATCAGCCTTAATGGCCAAGAAAGGCAAAGTTCACGCGTCTGTCTTGAAGCTAACATGTCTGTTTTTACTTATCATCCTATATGGATTAATAAAGCATGGTTTCAAAAAAGTCCTGAGTGCTTTATTAAACACCCCGGCTTATGTTTTTTTCTGCAGCCCGGAGCGTCTTTTTGAAGTTGAAAAAAAGGTCAACTTTTCTGAATAAAACGCCCTTCGTCAAGCGCTTTTTTTGACAGCTGACAATTGACAAGCGGAGAAGCCAGACCTGTCGTTTCCATAACAACAAGAAAAAAATGGAGAAGGTGCCGATAGATGGACGTATTGCTAGTGTCAGAGCACAGCGAGTCATATGACATGACCGGGTGCTCCCTGTTCAGGGAACTTGCTTTATTTTATCTAACGTTAGCACCTCTCTCTCTCTCTCTCTCTCTCTCTCTCTTTCTGTTCTTTCTCTAGCTCACTCCACCACTTTGTTTTATGTAACGTTGGCACCTCTCTCTCTCTCTCCCCTCTCTCTCTCTCTGTTCTTTCTCTAGCTCGCTCCACCACTTTGTTTTATGTAACGTTAGCACCTCTCTCTCTCTCTCTCTCTCTCTCTCTCTCTCTCTCTCTCTCTCTCTCTCTTTCGACTTTCGACTCTGACCTGCGGCCCTTTGCTGCATTTCATCCCTCCCCCTCTCTCTCTCTCCCCTTTCATGTCTTCTGCTGTCCTGTAAGAATAAAGGCTGAAACCACAAAACCATCGTGATCGGATTGTTTCATTCGTGAAGGCCGTCTCAAAGCTCTTATTCCTGCCCCGAGGAGCTAGGATGGAGGATGGATCTCTGAGGAGCTAGGATGGAGGATGGATCTCTGAGGAGCTATGATGGAGGATGGATCTCTGAGGAGCGATGATGGAGGATGGCTCTTTGAGGAGCTATGATGGAGGATGGATCTCTGAGGAGCTAGGATGGAGGATGGATCTCTGAGGAGCTAGGATGGAGGATGGATCTCTGAGGAGCTAGGATGGAGGATGGATCTCTGAGGAGCGATGATGGAGGAGGGTTCTCTAAGAATCTATGAATGAGGAAACACGAGAAGATGAAGAGGAGGAAGAGTGAAGTTACAACAAACTACACAGCAACTTCATACCCAGGACCACAGGGGGAAAGAGTACACACACACACACACACGTATACACACACACACACACACACTGATACATACACACACACACAGATACACACACAATGATATACACACACACACACAGAGACACACACACACACACACACACACACACACACACACACACACACACTGATACACACACAAACACACTGATACATACACACACACACACACACACACACTGATACACACACACACACACACACACACTGATACACACACACACACACAGACACACACACACTGATATACACACACAGACACACACTGATACACACACACGAGGAGCTAGGATGGAGGATGGATCTCTGAGGAGCTATGAGCGAGGAAACAGAGAGCAGCCTTCCTGGGAGCCGTTGCTAACTCCGCCCCTACAGCCGACGCTTCAGAGAAAAGGACGTCTCATCTCGCCAAAACACATTTCCTCGTTTCCACTCTCCTCGAATGATGAAGGGGAGGAAGGGAAGCAAGTGAAGGAAACGAGGATGCAATTTAAGGACCTGGGACTCTGTTAGTTGGCTAACTTTAGCTTGCTAACTCCACCTTGCCCCCCCCCCCCCATGCCTCACCTGTCCAAGAAAACGAAAAAAAAAAAAACTAAACTAAAATGAAACCCAAAAGTAATGGATCATTCAAAACTATTATAATCTTGCTCCATCTAAACCACACGTGTCAAAGTCGAGGCCCGCGGGCCAAATCCGGCCTCTCGCAAACTTTGATCCGGCCCGCATATCAATTCAGGTTCACAATAACTTTTTGCCCACCTAGTTTTTGTCGCCTTTTCCGACAGTCTTGCCGCTATTATTTTACAATTTGTGGGCGTTTTTCAACGTTGTTTTCCCCTTTTTTAGATGTTTTGGGGATTTCTTTTCAAAACATTTGGCATTTTTGGTGCTTTTCTCAACGTTTTTGACGCTTTTCCCATAATTTTTTACGCTATTTCTGACATTTCTGGTACTATTTTCCACATTTTTCATTGTCAATAAACCGTGTGGCCCTTAATGTGATTCTCATTTTCCAGTGTGGCCCTTAGAGAATTTGAGTTTGATCTAAACCTTCAGGAATACTCTGACTGATGGTTCACAGGGAGGCTTTGTGAAGAACATTTATTTTAAAATTCTTCTAAAACCCTGAGCGTATTTAACTTTCCTTGAGGGGAAACAGCGGGATCCATCAACCTGGGAGGGATTCTGTTATGCTCAGAGTTTTAAGATTTTGGGAAAACAGACTCTGAACAAGATCAAAGTCAATTGGTAGCGCATGTCATTACCAGAAGTCATACCGGACAAAAATATGAGAACAATATCCAGGCTGTCAAACGCAGCGATTTCCATTTACCTGCAGGCAAGGCTTTGATGAACAGATGGCAACTCTGTGTGTGTCCTGCTGACTCAGGGCGCATTTACTCCAGTTCTGTGTTTCAAAGACTGAACGCATTCAGTGTTACACACAGAGACAAACACAGACACACAAACACACACACACACACACAGACATACACACGCACACACAAACACAGACACACACACACACACACACACACACACACAGAGACAAACAGACACACACACACACACACAGAGACACACACAGACACACACACACACAGAGACACACACAGAGACACAGAGACACACACACACAGACACACACAGACACACACAGAGACACAGAGACACACAGACACAGAGACACACACACACACCCACAGACACACACACACACACTCACACAGACAAACACACACAGAGACACACACAGACAGACACACACACACACACACACACACACACACAGAGACACACACAGACAAAACACACACACACACGGAGACACACACAGACACACACACACAGACACACACATGCACACATAAACACACAGAGACACACACACACACAAACACAGAGACAGACACACACACACACACACACACACACACACAAACACACAGAGACACAGAAACACACAGACACACACACACACACACAGACAAAAACAGACACACACACACACACACACACACACACACAGACAAACACAGACACACACCCACACACACACACACACACACACACACACAGAAAGACATACACACGCACACACAAACACACAGAGACACACACACACACACACACATAGACAAACAGACACACACACACAGACAAACACAGACACACACACACACACACAGAGTCTGATTTGAGTTGACAGTTTAATTTCGCCCATGCTTGCTCTCCGTGTTCCTGATTATTTCCGACACTGAAAGATTGCAGAGGAGCCCTCCTGATGGAAAAAAAGAAATAATGACTCGTGTAAAAAAATGAAGTTCCTGTCATCCAAAAACCTCCAAGGCCTCTACATGGGAGCTCTGTGTTCAGGTTGTTCTCCACACACATTCGTGTTTCCATTTACAGTTTTTCACGATCGCTATGACACTTTTTTCAATACTTTTAACAACTTCCCTAAACTCTTAACACAGTTAGCACAACATCTGTCTGTGTAGGCTATACAATGAACACATTTCTTGTTGCTTTGACACAAAATGCATACAGTTAACACACATTTAAAATGATTGAACTTCTTTTACACACAAGCTCCACCAAAAGCAAAACAATGGATCTTTACTGCCAAATTTACAAATGCTTTCACACTGTATGTCAGAACAGATAACATCATGTTCTAAACCTAACTTATAGGCTAAAGTCAAAGTGAACAGCTGATCATATTGTAAATTGAAACACAAATATATCCCCTGCATTTTATACATGCATTTATTGAGAAACAGCTGATTGAAGTTATGCAAATAGATCAATCACAGCTGATTCCCTTCTAGGAAACACACTCAGGTGTTGAGGTTCTTTCAATCACATGATCATATGGTAGTACAGTAAAAGAGTACCTATTTGAACAATATACTGTAGATGAACACAGAAAATAAGAAAAATGCCTTCACGAGGGAGAGGAAGAGGAGTACCAGGACAATTCTGTCTCTGTCTCCTTTTTTTCATAAACCGTACATTCTATAAAGCTACTCTGAGATGGGTCAATCATTTTTTGTATTGAATCTCTGCAGCAAAAGAAACAAAATGGTGGCCAGGTTGGCTCAGTGGGTAGAGCAGGCACACATATACTTGGAGGTTTATTCCTCAACGCAGAGATCCAGGGTTCAAATCCGACTTGTGACGATTTACTGAATGTCTTTCCCCCCTCTCTCTCTCACTCTCCCCTTTCTCAACTAGCAGTCCTGTCAAATAAAGGCGGAAAAGCCCAAAAAATAATCTTCAAAAAAGAAGTACTAAACCCAACAAAACAAAAATGTGGAGAGGCTTCAACAGAAACTGCAGTGCAATATGATCAATACAATCACTACTGTCTGTTGTATAAGGGCAGACCTGACTGACACATATAAAATAATGCAGTTAATGTAATTCCATGGGATTGTAGTGTTTTGTATGACATTGTGCAGTGATTGACTAAATGTTCCTGTTGGGAGAGAACCTGTGTTAGTGTTAGAAGTATTTGATTTTGAGACATGATTGCATTGTTTTGGTAAACATAGTGTATTGTGTTAGTGAATTATTGTATTTTGAAAATCAGTATTGGAGTTTAGTTTACAATGTGTGATTTTGAGCATGAAATTAACTGTTTTGCCAATCGTGTGTTGTAGGTGTGTTGGTGCGTTAAGAGTTTAGGAAAGTTGTTAAAAGTATTGAAAAAAGTGTCATAGCGATCGTGAAAAACTGTAATTGTCGAGCAACAAATGTGAATGACGCGCGTTTTCATCAACTGGTTTGGACCGATTAGGGCTGCAGCTAAAGATTTATCTGTTGAATGTTTTCTGGATTAGTCCATGAGTTGTTTGGTCTCTAAAATGGGGATCAGTGTTTCCCCAAAAAGCCCCGGACGACGTCCTCAAATGTCTTGTTTTGTCCCCAACTCAAAGATGATGGGATTCAAACTGATTTATCAAAATAGTTACGCAGGTATACGCAGTATACCCACTAAGAAAGCTCCAGGATTTCCATATGCCCACTTAAAAATGCCCCAATGACACGCACCAACATACTTTCCATTGTATTTTTGATATATTTTGAATTGTCGTCTGTGTTTTTTTTCTTCACATAGGCTAAATAAAGGGATTTGCACCGTAAATTGGTGCATAAACGTATATCCGAATGCAGGAAATGAAGTCGTTGATGCTTAAAACTTCCCTGGGGGAGGACACCCAGACCTCTCACTATGATATGGCCCTCCACTCCTCCCCCAAAAGCAGATTCTGGCCAATATATACAGGACAGTATACCGAATACAGTACATTAGACTACACCTCTGGATAAACTGAATCGTTGGCAACTAATGGATTAATCTTTGCAGCTCGACAGTTTGTAGTTAGACTTTTTTCAGTTGTTCCGTAACAACACCAGATAGTCATTTTCAGATTCTTACACTTCTCCACCCCCCCACCCCCACCTACAGTGGATCCTACCGTGTCCGGTTCAGCCGGAGTGGAAGCTGGATGTTTGTGCTCCATGTGAAGTGGAGATTGTCTCTGACCTCCATCTACAGGGAGGCCAGAGGTCAGCTACCGAACGCCTCCGACGCTCACCGGGATCTTCATATTTTCCTCCAGGGCTGGACTTTGATCCTAAATCCTCGGTGTCAGTGACGTGCACGGACTCTCTAAAACATATTGGCTTGTGTGGCCCGTGAAAGGGAGGCGGCCTCTACCTTTGACACCGGTTGGCAGCTGAGAGACGATCAACCAAAAAGGATTGTAGAAGCCGGAAAATAAATTGAAATTCTCAAATTCGTGCCTGTAAGTAGCTCAAGAGGACAGGCTTATATTAGAGAAAAACTCAAAAAACCTTCCTCCATGTTTACACGTGCTGTGATGCGTCACACAGACAAAAACAACATCTGTAAATATGGACCCATAACGGATATTAATTTAATTTAGCCTGTGCTATAAAAACCCTTCTTGACACACGGGAAATAATGTTTGCACAGACAACCCACCGTCAGTCAGGGAAAAAAATTGACTTTTGTTTGGCCACAAAAACTCATGAACATATTACGAGTTTTTTGAGGGAAATTGAGTGACATTTCGTGCAGCTGTTAAAAGAACATGCAGCTCTGTAAAGGTCTTTATAATAAGGGCTGAGATGAAGCTGCAAAGGCAAACTGTGTGTGTGTGTGTGTGTTCTCATTTAACCACATTCGTGGGGTCCAAAAACCGTGAATAGAGTAAACTTGTGGGGTCCAGACAGCTTTGTGGGCCCAAAATGCTGGACCCCACAAGTTTAAAGGTCTGTTTGAGGGCTAAGACTTGGTTGTAGGATTAGGGATAGAATTAGGTTATGGTTAGGGTGAGGGTAAGGGTTAAGGTTAGACATTTAGTTGTGATGGTTAAGGTTAGGGTAAGGGGCTAGGGAATGCATTATGTCAATGACGGGTCCCCACAAAGATAATGAGACGCACTTGTGTGTGTGTGTGTTTGGAGGGTTTTAATTGAAAGACGAGTTTTTCTTGAGAGGTAAAAGATGAAATGACGCTCTGTGACTGAACTGTAATGAGGCTCTGAGAGACTTCACTCGTGGCGAATGTCGTCCTTTCATCCCACGTTGTCACATCAGATGGCACCGCGGGAACGTTACATCAGACGGCGGCCGGGTTGTCGACGGCCCGCGCTGGCCGCCACAGATCCAATTTTCCCCACCTCGGGGGGGGGGGGGAATCACCAGCTGAGCAGCTGGACGGCCACTTCGCCGAACACTGTTATTTTCTTGAAGTCACAGGCTTTGGTGCTTTTTCATGAAAAGTTCTCATCAGTGATGGAGTGAAGCCACACTGTGTCGAGTCGCAGTGAGTCACCGGGTGCTAAACCCAGCCGCCTAAATCATACCTGTCAATTATTCAGCTGGAAGGTAGATTTCCTGTGAAACTATTCTGGGGTGTAATAAGGTTGACCCTGCGAGATAAGAGAGAAGATACAGAGGCAATAATAATGTGCGGGTGAGATGAGAGCGGTGACCGTTGGGCTCATCCTAATGTGTTTTGACAGCTCGAGTTATCCTGGAATCTTACTGGCTGCTACGGAGGAGGGTTAGGAGTCTCTGTGACGGCAATGGTTGCCGTTTTTCTGACGGCGATGGTCCTATCTTGTTCCGCCGGTTGTCCCTCACTTTCCACTTTCTTTGAGTTAACTTTGAACTTCAGTCACATCGAACGACATTAACCGATTTGGATGGTGCAACAAGGCAGGCCTGCCTGGTTCTTTCAGGGAATGATTGTAAAGATTCACAAAGAATATGTTTAGGGCGTTTCCTCTCTAACTGGGAGGTTTTGGGACTGATTGGTGGGATTGCTGTGGACGAAGTACACACAGAGATACACTGGTAAGAGCCAATGAGGTGTAAACATGTATCAGCTCATTTAAATAGCTCACGGTACTGGATTGTGTCAACAGTTAACCAAAACAAGTTGCTTCCTGAGATTATTTAGCAGTAACCTGACCCAGCCAGATGGATCGCTTCGCATTTGCGCAGCATACCCATCTGGGAACTTTCCGTTGGAGAACTTTTGGGAAGGGGCGAAAATCCTGGTTGCTGTGGAGATAGTCAAGCAATGCTAGACTAATAGGAATGTATGCATGTGTGCAGCAGGAGGTGTGGGTGTACCTCGAAGCAAGATTAGTGGGCTAGCGAAGTATGTTTACCTCTGTGCACGCTCAACTGTGTTCGCACACTCATAACTCGCTAACAATGTGCCATACAATCAACCAATCGGAGGATAAAAATACTGTCAATACTGGCGCCCAGGTGGCTCACCTGGTAGAGCGTGCGCCCATATACCGAGGCCAAGTCCTCGACGCAATGACCGCGGGTTCAGATCCGACCTGCTGCCTTTTGCTGCATGTCATTGCCCTTCTCTCTCTCCCCAACTTTCATGTCTGCGCTGTCCTTTCAAAATAAAAGGCCTGAAAAAAAATACCAGGGCTTTAAATTAACTTTGGCTTAACATGGATGTTACATTTCTAAAGTTACCAGCCAATCAGATTTTGCAGCCACATGTCTTTTTTTATTTTTTTCTACAGGAGTTTCTGACCTCTGTGGTGCACGACACCTAGGGTTGCACGATTGGTCACAGCACAGGAGGTGCGATGATAGCGCTACAACTTTTTTGCTGCTTGATAGTAAAATAGAAAAGTAAACTCACACTCTTCTCCTTTTACGTGATTTGTTACCGGCCGACCCTTCCCCTTTAAGACGGGCAGCCATGTGGACAACATGTGTATGTGATGTTACTTTAATCCGATGAGGTTTGTTACCTTTTTTTAAATTCAGAGATCTAACAAAAAGAGGCAGGTTGGGAACTGGGACACATCTTGAAACTTCTGACATCAAAGATCCAACAAACATCAGTCTGAAAATATCATAGTGGAAGAGCGAGGGGAGCTACTTTGATTTATTACAGCCCGTGAACTTTTTTTCCAAAAATAGAAAGTTATCAAACAGGGATTTCAATCTGAGAGTTGATAATTAAAAGTTTTCCGCTACATGTTTCAAACTTAATATCATTTCTTTCCAAAAAAAGAACTTAATTAAACCATTGAAATTCATGTGAATATGACTCAGTTGTTAATCTGACTATACTATTCTATAAAAGATATCAAAGGTTTCATCTAATAAATGCAGTTAGACAAGGAGACAGGAAGTGAGAGGAATCTCCTCTCAACCATGAACAGTCCTACCCTGACAAGCCAGACCCACATCCAGATGTTGAGGTCTGGGAACTCACCATTGATGGAGGTCAATCTGAGGGGCGGGATAAACGGTTGTCTTTCAAATTCCCTCTGCAAGCAATAGGATAGCGCTCCAACCAGACGTGGGCACTGGATGGGAAACTGACAACTAGGTCGATCTTAAACTGGCAAAGACACTTGGGTCGGGCTTTGCGCTGTGCGGGTGCAGGATAGGGCCCTAACGCTATTTTTATATAGTTTTTATTAATGCCTCTGCTCGGGTCTGATTTTTCCCGCAAAGTCACAAAATGGTTGACTGCAGGTAGACGGCGCTACAGAGCACACATTCTGACGGGTCAAAGATTTTGGCGTAACACCGGGAAAGCAGGGTAGCAGACGATTTCTTTTTAAAGGCCTAATTGTATTTTAAATTTAAATTTAAATTTTATTTTAGAAGTTATCTGCTGTCGTTATGGCTGATACTGGGGCAGGGCCATCACAGGAAAGAAGGAAATTACAGTACTTCTTTATGCAGCGGTGGTTTAAAATGAAGCAATTTGATTGGCTGTGTCTGTCCGGTCCTCGCTACGGCGTCTTACTGAGGACCAAAGAACAGACGGACCTGCAGAGATCTCCTCTCGTGGATCCAGCTCTTGCGATATAAAGATATTAGCTTTGTTTAAAAAAAAAAAAAAAAAACTAAATGAGTGAAATCCCATCAGGTACACGCAACACTCACAGCCGGGTAATTACTTTCAGCCTGTAGAGGAAATGAACACTTCCTGTGCAAAGAGATTGCTTCGGACCACCGGGGGCTGTTATCGGAGCAGATCTCATATCCAACGAGACCTTAAACAAATATTGTGTTTACCTTCTGCTTTCACAGACTCCTCTTTAGCGATCACATAAGATAAGAGGATGCAGGCAACGTACGGTCTTATCTGTGGGCCTCATTCATTCCTGAGCGAGCAGTGGTAGATTTAGAGGCACAGAAACATCTATTTTGCAATCACATGAATTACATTTTGAAGGGAAATTATGCACAAGCAAAAAAAATGATTTAGTTTGAGCACACAAAAATCTATTCTGTGCTCTATAAATGCAAATATGTATTTGCATGCTTGCTATTATGTTAAATATTACTCAGTTTTCTTGCTCAATGCGCTTAACTGTGCTCAACACACGCTCAACTTGGCACAGCGTTACAACCACAGACTGGATAATGGAGTCGGAGAAGTGAAGCCAACGCTGAAGCTCCTTAAAGCTGCATTCTCTCTGACTTCCAGCAGCAAACAGAAGTCAGTTTCTATAGAAGTCTATGAGAAAAAGAGCCTACTTCTCTCTTGATTTATTACCTCAGTAAACATTTTCATAATGAGTTTATGGTCTCAATTGCTAGTTTCAAGTCTTCTTCAACACAGCATGATGTTCATTTAGTAAATGATGCTCCCATTTATTTTAAATCAGATGATAAAGCAGGGGATGCTTTAGGACCTGTCAATCAGGACAGAGGCTTAGCGATGCTAACCATGCTAACACTGTGGACATTAAAATAGACCTCAACTAGTTTCTGGCTGTTGTCCATGTTTTCATCTTAAACTTTGACCCTCTCACAGACCTGCCAACCTGTACGCATTTTGCGTAGTAGATACGCATTTTGACATCAAAATACGGTGATACGATTTGTCACTTTAAACTACGCGAAAATCAGGTGACTGCTTTGAGTTCACTCGTTGACGTGCAATAGCCGTCTCAGTCTAACACTTAATGATAGTAGGCGGCTAAAACCTATGGCTAAAACAGGGTAACAGCCACGAGCATGCTGGAAAAAAAAAAACTAAAGAAGAGTTTGACCAATCACAGCGTCTGGTTCCTTCCTCTAATGTCAAGCGGGGACATCGGCTACTGATAGTAAAACGAAAGCATCAGATGCAAGTGTTATTCCTCCCTCATTCCCATTTAGTTTGGTTGGTTTCCCCCATGTATCTATGGGTTCCCCCGGGGGAGGACGGTGCTTGCAAAGGTAAACGGATTTGATGTAGAAAGGTGAAATTGTGAAATTAATTAATTTACGTAGCCTACCTGTCAACTTTGGAGAAATATTATTTATATTATTATTAATAAAGCCTTGCATTTGATACAAAGTCTTGGATTTTGTTACAAAGGTCTTACATTGTTTAGACTTTCCTAAGATTAAGTTCATACCGTAACAAAATGAACTGTTACTAATGTAGGCTAATTAAAAACTGACCGGAGCTGGACGCCTCTCTGACCGACGCCGACAGCCACTACCCAAAGGTCCGAATTTTACGAGTTCGGAGTGAGAACGGGTTGTCTGCGTAGTTACAAAATCTTGGAGGCGTGCGGCTCGGCGCGTCATATCGCCACAGCATTAAACAGCTTTAGGTGAGAGTGAGTTTGATGTTTTACTGTTCATCAGACCACCATTTAGACAAGATTGAGCAAGCTAGCAGACTACTTTGCTGGGAGAAATTCCTAAAATTTCTGATATCAGTTAATATAGGAGGCAGTACGGCCGTCGGTTGGCACTACTTCCCTTGGAATCTCACTGTGTTAGACGTAAATGTCTGTCTGCTTCCCTAACTACATTGTTTTTTTTGTGCAATTCAATTTTTTGTTTGCAAAGATGACAAAAAACTGCTCATATGGTACAGCTTACAGAAGACAAATAAGGCGAGAAGGTCAGATAGTGAAATAACATTTCAGTCAGTTATACTGGTCACAAGGAATGTGAAAAAAATGTACAAGCTGAGCAGACAAAAAGTACAGTAGTATTAGTTAAATAAAACAATCAAACAAATTAAATGAATATAGGCATAAAACATCCAGTTACGATCTCATAATCAGGCTACTAGTTAGAAGTCAGGTGGACCGTAAAGTAATCCCAAATCCCCAGTGTCCCAGGCTCTTTGTCCCTTATCCTAGCCAGCATAACCTCATATGATGCTGTCTGACCCATGAGGAGTTTCCACTCCTGCATTGTTGGGTTTATGGCTGATTTCCAGTGTCCCTAACTACATTGTTAAAAAGAGCCCAAATTCCCCTACATGTTACTGTAAAATAAATGTATCAGGAGTTAAACTCCACCGCTGCCACCATGTTTCAATAAGCCTTCTCTTATGCTTATAATGATGACAAACTCCAGAACTCGGAAACCCTCATGCATGATTCCCGCACTCAATAATGTCCCACTGGCAAACATATATTTATTGCAACAAAGGCTACAGCAAAGTGCAGAGGATTTGTTTTCAGTGAATGCCGCTGGGGCAGCTCCAAGAACATCTTTATCGGCATTGTGGCACAGCTGGCTCTCCTTCTCCAGTTTAATAACTGCAGAAATCATTTATTCTGATTCAATTATTTTCATTAATCAGGCAGATATTTTTAGTTTGAAGCCGAGCCAGTAACTATCTCTGCAGGTTCATTGATCATTCGTGTTGCAGAGCTGGATTTGTTCATTGCATCTGTTTACAGGCTCTGCAGCATGTAAACAGGACACATTATCCCTTCATCTGATTTACTGCTCATATAAATACTGACTGGGAATTGTCCATTGGGTTGATTTCATTTGGAAAGGGAGGACAACTGGCTCATGTAAGCACTCTGTCTCTTCCACTCTCAGGCTTCAGCTGCTGGTTCTTCTTAACATGATGCATTTTTCCTACAGCTTTCAGTCCAATTTTTTTTTTTTTTAAATCCGTGACCTAAGTCCTCTAAATCCATCCTACACGAAAAACGTCAGCCTTTAATACTCTTACGATCTACAGCAGCCTTTCGGGGTGTCCTTTTGTACATTACAGTTCAAAGTCCAGAGAGATCAGAGAGCTTTATTATCCCTCAAGAGGCAATTTGATGTGTCCCGCGCGTCTGTAAGGAGATGTAAAGAGGAGAATAGGCAAGGCAAGAGATGCATTTGGCATGATGGGGGCCATATGGAGAGTACGTAACATCACACGCAATACCAAAATATGGCTATTCAACTCAAGCATAAAAACCATACTCCTCTACGGATCTGAGACGTGGAAAAAACAACAAAGAACCTCCTGAACAAGTTCTTCACCAACCACTACCTCAGACGTATTCTAGCATTAAGCTTTGTATCAGTAGAAACACGGTAGTATTTTCGAATGACCGTGCTTCCCTCCCTCATGTCCCCCCTGAGACGAGAGATCTCTGTATTGTGGGTCTGAAAAAAAAAGATTTTTTTGCACAGAGGCAATGGACTACAGCCAGTAGTAGGAGCTACTTCCGCATGTTTTCAACCCGCCCAGTGGAGGTTGGACTGTTGTCTTTACCCGAAGCTTGCTAAAGCATTGCTTAAATGTGTAACATCACTTGAGCCACAGTGAAATGTTGTTTTGGCTGCCTCTCTGTAAGCGGTAGGCGTGGCTTGGGGTGGCCTCGTAGTGAAGCGAAGCAAGTGCATTCTGGGATTTGTGTGTCTTTCATCCACACATCTGGCTTTTCTCGGCCTAGAAGGCACGGATTTCTACACATTTCTACTACATAAGTGACCCAATTTAAAGATATATTCATCTTTCTGGCGGTGAAATATCCCTTTAACATCAGATGGCCTGATAAAATAAAGAACGAAGAGCTGTGGGGAAGAGCAAAGCAGCCTGCGATAGAAGTGGAAATAAAGAAACGAAAATGGGGGATGGATTGGGCACACATTGCGGAAACCGAAGAATTCCATCACACGCTAAGCCCTGCAGTGGAACCCACAGGGCAAACGTGGTAGAGGGAGACCAAGAAACACCTGGATTAGGAGTGTCACAGCCGAAATGGAAAGAGCTGGCTACAGATGGCCATATCTGGAGAAGCTGACACAGAACAGGACGAGTTGGAGAAATATTGTCAGTGGCCTATGCTCCTTCTCGGAGTAACAGGCCCAAGTAAGTAAGTCCCCAAGTACTTATAGGACTCAACCATCTCCGGCACAGGGCAATAAACAAGCAGCGTAAAAGAAAAGAAAAAGTCAGTATCAGCCACAAAAAGATCTATTAACAACAATTAGTATAAGAGTCATAAAAACACCATTTTTCACTCCTTTGAAATGAAACCATTATACGTGGAGAATCCATCACAGCCACATGAATCGGACAAAAATGCAATGCAGCTTGGAGTTTGC
Source organism: Perca fluviatilis (assembly GCF_010015445.1). Lineage (NCBI taxonomy): Eukaryota > Metazoa > Chordata > Actinopteri > Perciformes > Percidae > Perca > Perca fluviatilis. Next base: position 3,299,621 of record NC_053119.1, on the reverse strand, counting down.
GTAGAAGACTCTTTTTAATTGGAAAACTTTGACGACCCCTTCACAGCCTCCCCCCACGTCCAAAGCTCCCGAGGGCTGTTCAGAAAGCCATTCTGTCAGAGAAGCACTCACCGAGGTAGAAGAAGATGAGGCAGGTTGAGGTTTTCAACAAGAAAGTCAATTAGAGATGTCAAAAAAGAGTAACATCAGAGAGATCTGACAGCAGCGGGAGGATCAGAGGAGAGTTCTTCTTTCATGCTGCTCGACACTCTTGGTACGTTTGGCAGCGGTCGGCTCCAACAGGTACAGTACCAGATCAAAATGTCAAAAGTTATTTTCAATTCTACAGCATGTCAGGCAGTGTTACTGGGATAGTTCTCTGTGTTGTAACCACCGTTTTTCACTTCATTTAAAGCTGTTTTTTGTTTCATGCAATGTAATCTCATGAACGGCTTCATATTATATCGTTCGATGTTACGCTCAACTATTCGTACATCCTACGGAATTACGGCGACAACCGGTCACATAGATAGATAGATAGATAGATAGATAGATAGATAGATAGATAGATAGATAGATAGATAGATAGATAGATAGATAGATAGATAGATAAAAACGTTATTGTCCACTGAATTTATATACACTGGAAATTCATCTTTGGCACTCCGGCAACATAAATATACTTAAAACTCAGCACACAGACCTTATAAGTTAAATTGTGTAGTTACATAAAATCTAAAATAAGTAATTAAAAGAAAGAAAACATGCATGAATAGATAATAGTACACTTCTCAGTCCTGATCATTCTCATCATCATCATTGTCACCCTGACTGGATGGTGCATGAGTGAGAAGGGAGAGGAGTTATTTGAGTATGCCTTGATTCAGGATTATAGATTTATTTATTTGATTAGGACAATGCACATTAATCAACATTTCTGTAAATGCGCCAGTGTTAGCCAGTTGGCTAATTTTCAACTGTAGTCCTAGTTACATGCAGCAGGGACAAAGGACCTCTTGTACCCGTTTTTCCTGGCCATTGGACCCATCAGTCTCCTGCCAGATGGCAATAGCTGAAAAGATGGATGCAGGGGGTAGCATGGTAGCAGTTAGGTTTAGCCGTCGTTGCGGTTCAATTTAGCCGACAAAACTTTGGGTACATTGGAGGTCCATGTTAGAGGATGAAACCTTCTGATTCTGGTGACCCCCTCCACCTACATTTGTGCTCCACCATCAGGCCTCTTGGCTCAAGCTCAAGATGGAAACAGACTTTGAAATGAAGGGGATCTAAAAAATAATTCACACAAAATACAATGAATATTTCCACCATCTTACACAGAATCTTTAGTCTCGACAGTCAGGAGAATATAATGAACATAAGGGCAACGCACTGGATGACAGGTAGACTATAGCCACAAAAAGACACAGGATTGAAATACTGAGACAAAACGATAATTTGTGCATTTTGCTGCAACAAAACCGAAACAAGGACACCCATCTAAAAGGATTTTTGCACATTTAGATCTGAGGTTTTCTGACACTGTGGGTTCATCCTTAGAGAAATGTGACACAAACCCACCATTAAAAGTTTTACTTTTAGTAGTTCCTGTTTATAATACACAGACACCTATCAGTGGATTACTTTGATACTGAAGTAAGTCAAGTCTTTGCATATATATTTCCGTCAGGGATAATGATATCCTTGTGAAGTGCAATATGCACTCAAGAAGAAGGCGTAGGATTTCTGATGCAAATTGCAGCAATCAGGCGCTCTGGGTACCGTGGTTTCCTGGCATGCAACTCACCTCATATATCTTTACGTCTCTCCCTATGTGGCTCTCACAGTTTGAAAACTCTGATTTATATCAGAGATAATAAAAAAGTGAGAGGAAATGAGTGGAAAGAGAGGAGTGATGACATGCAACAGAAGTTGTTTGAAGTTGCTTTTATGAGTTCTCAATTACACGAACACCACAGTTGTCGTAAGAGTTTCAGTATTGTGGAGTGTGATTGGTCTCAAAATGCACTGAGACGCTACGGGAATGTATGAGAAGGAAATCGAGTCAGCTCGTCTTTGAGATGAACATGTTCTAACGCATTTTTAGTCAATAAAATGTTAACACAATAGTACATGTTTGTCCATTCATTTTTTGACATTTTAGGGGAAGCCGAGCTTCCCTTGCAGTCTTACAGAAATCGCGACTGGTCAGGAAGTATAACGGAAAATAGCATTGATTTGTTTTTCATCATCTATCACAATCTGCTTACGCAAAATCACTTCTTTTTTATAGTTGAATTTTTTCCTCTTGTTTACTGGTTTACATTCAGTACGGCAGCTTTGGTTTTTGCTTTTTTTTGTGGTGATGAGTCACAAGATGATGACGCTGCCTCTCCACATCACTGTGCTGCAGCACACTTAGATCTTTCACCGAAAGCATTGGGAACAAGAGATTTCTCTCCGCAGTTGTAGGATTTTTGAGCCACGCTGAGCTTTCATCTTTCCCCTACATTATTCACAGTGCTTCTTATTTTCCAACTTGGATTTTCTCCCGCTGAGGTGTTGGTGTGTTTTGTGTGTGGGGTGATGACGCATCAAAAGAAAATCGCTGCTCTTTTTTGGTAATTTGAGCTCTGGCTTGTTTCCACAGCGAGATCAGCAACATATTTATTGTAGTTTTAATGTCTTCAATGTCGAATACGAACCTGGAAACATGCCACAAACTGCAAACAAGAAGGAAAATGCATGAATGAAATGTGTAATATTACGCTATATTTGTAAGTCTGCTTATTTGCAATATCCTCTTTTTTGTAGAATGTAACAGCATTAAGTTTCCTGATGTTGTTCTTTAAAATCAAAATGCCCACACAAACATGAACGCATACATATGCTTAGTATTTTTTATGTAAATCCAGCTATTATTTTAAGACACCAGCATCCTGGTGGGGGATCTCATCGCTGATAAATTAAAAAAAATAGTAGTGATAATCTGTCCGGAGGAAAGCAACACGAACACGGAGCACGCAAACGCTACGACGTTTTCTAGTCATTTGGAAACACTGCTGACCCTGTTTAGGTTTGAAATCTCCAGGGTTGCGTTTTAGTCTAGACAGAAATGGAGATCTTTGGAAACAATGATGCAGACATCTATATATATGCTTCCTGATTGGGTTTAGTCTTTTGCCAGACCTTCCTCTGGTTTATTAGCCTGGAAATCCAGACCCAAATCCAAAAGATTAAGGGTCTGGCATTGAGTAATGAAAATGACCCAACTCGAGGGGCGCACCAAGCATGCATTTCCAAGATGGCGGAGTAGAGGCATAGTAGCTTACAGCTCACAGCTCTCCCTGACTAAAATTCTTTAAAACAGCAAATCAAGATCTCCAAGCGCAGTTGCTGCTTCATGGTTTTCGAATTTGTGCTTTTATGACTTTGATCATGCCTGGGACAAGGAAAAACACAAAAGAGTCGGCAAATTTACAGGCTGAAAACACTGTCACTACCTGGTGTGGTGGACTATCTATGGCGTCTCTGGAAGAAACTCTGCAAAAGCTTTTTTCCGAAGCCGACAAAAAAGCCAGAGATTGCTTTGAACGTTTGGAAAATCAGCTGGACTCTATTAAACTGACACTCGATCAACATTCCAAAGATTTGGAATCCCAGCGTGAGATTACAACCTCTCTACAAACACGAATGAAGCGAGTCGAGGATACTACTACTGAACATAAAGACACCATGGAGAAACTTCAACAGAAACTTACTTCGATGGAAGACCGGAGTAGGAGGAACAATCTCCGAATTATAAACCTGAAAGAAGGAGCGGAAGAAGATCAGGCCTTGGACTATATGGTGCGTAGCCTTCTCAAATGGTTTCCTGAATTGAACAGCAGCCCTCCGGAGCTTACTCGAGCACATCGCGTTGGTCCTCCGCGTGGGGCTCCTGAATTGTCTTCGCTTTGCCGACAGAGATCGGATTTTGGGATCCGCAAGGAGGTCGCCGGTGACAGTGGACGGCCAAGCAATTCGCTTTACTGCAGACTATAGCGATGCCACCGCTCGACGCAGACGTCCTTGCTTCCCTATAATGAACAGGGCTCGCACCTTGGGATTTCAAGCTTTCCTGTTATATCCAGCCATCATCAAGCTGACAAGAGGTTCCGATCATAACCTGTTTACTGAGCCAAGTGAGGCGTCCAAGTTTATCGATTCTATTGATCCACTCAATTTGGAAGATTGATACTTCACCTTTGTCTTGACTCATGCTGGTTTTGTTTACTTCCGTACGGTATGACGCGCTGTTTAGCGCTTGACGTCACTCCATTTACGGATAAGAGACGTCTTCATGTGCGACTTGTTTTGATTTTTTGATTAACTTTCTGCCTTCTTATGGCTTGGAGGCTTGCCAATCTTTAGTTGGTAATAGTATGCTGTTTTGTTGTCCTATCTCACTGAGCTTTAACTTGTTAAATCCATTGTGATTCTCTTTAATTTATTTAGCAATATATAATAAAGTAAGTAATATGATTGATTAAGCTCAGTTGTGTTATGTTTAGGGGAGCGAGCATGTTAATTTTGATTTGTCTCGATGCAAGATTTTGTTTATTTTGTTGGATTGTGTTTTTTTATTTTATTTTATTTATTTTTTTTGTGTGTGTGTGTGTGGGCGGGTGCGGTATGTATGATGGTTTGCTCTCATATTGTCCTTACCCTAATCACTTCAATTATTGTAAATCAGCCATGGCCAGTTGGCTTTACTTTGGCATTTGCTTCTCAAACTGTAAGCAATGGGTAAAGGTCTTCATGTAATTCATTTAAACATTCGCAGTTTAGTTCCTAAAATTGATCAACTAAGGGCATGGCTTGTTTATTATAATCCTAATATTATAACATTATCTGAAACCTGGCTAAATGAAAATATTGCAGACTCCAATGTTAAATTGGACAACTACATCATATACAGGTTAGATAGAGGATCCAGGGGAGGCGGGGTCGCCACTTACATTTCATCAAATTTGAAATCACAATTAATTATTCCGAAAGTGATTCCTGAGCTTTTTGAAGGTATCTTTGTAAAGGTTATTCTTCATGCAAACAAACAATTAATAATTGGCAATATATATCACCCACCTACATCTCCTAGGATGGAGTCTGTTCAAAATATCCTTGCCACTGTTTCATCGCTTGGTGACACATCACAAATTGTGCTGTTGGGGGACTTCAATTTAAATTGGACTGATCCTTGTACTCTCACTGAACGTAACATGTTCAATGGTTCAAATTTTACACAAATTATTAAAGAGCCTACAAGAATCAGTCCAAGTAGTAAAACTCTTCTTGATTGGATATTAGTCACACACCCCAACAGAATAATAAAATCTGGTGTTCTCTCGGACTGTTTCAGCGACCATTCAATCATATATTGCATTTGGAAAATTTCAACTCCTCATCTTTCTCCTAAATATATTAGGATCCGTGACAGGAAATTATTTAACAGTGATTTATTTATATATGATGTGAGTAGGATAAATTGGAATAGATTTTGCCTAATTCCTGATATGGAAGCTGCATGGAATTTCTTTTATACAGAATTTTGCAAGTTATTGATAAGCATGCCCCATGGACAACTATTAAGGTTAAAGGTCATCATCTACCTTGGGTAAATGGGGATCTTATCAGTCTGTTTAAACAGCGGGATAGGGCTTGGAATAAACACAAACATACAAAACTTGCTAGTGATTGGGAGGAATACAAACGGCTACGAAACACGTGTACCACCCAAACAAGAAATGCTAAAGCCAATTACTACAGAAATAGTTTGTCCAATGACTTCAGTAATCCTAAACAATTTTGGAAAAAAATGAATACCTTACTTGGTAAGTCCAACAGTACTACGAGTAACATGACAATCAATAATGAAATTGTTAATGATCCAGCAGTGATCTCCAATACATTTAGTCTGCATTTCTCCCAAACACCGCAGGTACAGTCATCGCTCTATCTTTCAAAGTCGACTGTTAATCCTCAGCCCTACGATAGTTCTTTCAAATTCCAACAGGTTAGCTCAGCTGATGTCCAGCTGGCCATTAGCAAGCTATCCTCTAGTAGTGGACCTGGCCCTGACAGCATTGAGGGTAAGTTTATCAAACTTTCTTCACATGTTCTATCTTCTCCATTGGCTGAACTCTTTAACTTGTCATTTTTAACTTGTGAAGTGCCTCTGGCATGGAAGTGCGCAAAAGTTATTCCATTACATAAAGGAGGGGACACCCTAAATATGAACAATTACAGACCTATCTCAATAATTAATAGTATCGTAAACATTTTTGAAAAAATTATCTTTGATCAATTATCTAACCATTTGTCTCTTAATGATTTACTATCTCAATGCCAGTCAGGTTTCAGGAAACATTTCTCAACTACCACTGCTCTTTTGAAATTTACAAATGATATTTTTTCTAGTTTTGATAATAATATGTGTACTGGTGCCATCTTATGAGAGGCCGTATAGGAGGTAATTCATACTTCTGTCTTACACACACTATCATAATCTTGCATATACACCGCTATACTCATACACACACACTATTATAATCCTTTTACATGTATGTATGAGAGAAAGAGGATAAGTTAGTAAAGTATAGTATGGATGAAGGAAAGTAAGCTAGTCACCACGGAAGGAAGGAATGATTAAATCAAGCAGCATAAACTTTAAGGAAAAAAACAACCTTTTTGGACGAAAACATTTATTCTTATTTTATTTAGTTTCTTTTTCAAGGTCAGTTTTTGTTTGTGGAAGTATATGGTGATGAGGAAAACATTACTATCTTTTTCACTGATACACTGCGGTGTGTTCAGAGAATTGTGAGGGAAACTGACAATTTGGGACATGACATTTTGGAAAGATTAATTTCTGAGCTCAATGGTTATAATTATCATAATAATAATAATACATAAGTTTTATATAGCGCTTTACATGGAACTCAAAGACGCTTTACAAACAAAAGAAACAAACAAACAAACATACTCGGACCATCTCTTTCTTGCTCTTGATTAACCAGCAGTTTGAAGAGGATGACAATCAGGGAAGCTTTGGTGTAGAGCTGAAGATCTTTGACCGAACACGACGGGACCCGACAGGACCCGACGGGACCCGACGGGACCCGACGGGACCCGACGGGACCCGACGGGACCCGACGGGACCCGACAGGACCTGACAGGACCTGACGGGACCCGACAGGACCCGACGGGACCTGACGGGACCTTAATTTCTATCATTTTACACGGGCTCGCGATCCGAGTTGCGCGCAGCAGTGCAGAACATTTTAGTTAGGAGTGACAACGCTGAAATGAATGAAGACCCCCCTCCCAGTACATTTTGAGACTTCAATGTTGTTGTTCCAGAAAATGACTTTATTTTCAATTAAACAGTTATGAACAGAATTCTAGAAACTGTAGACCCACTAGCCAATGACGGTAACCATGGCATTCTATTATTTTTTTAGCCTAGTGATCTCTATCAGTGAGCAACTTCATTGTTGTCAAGGCAATTAATAAAGGTTAATAAAAGGCCAGTGAAAAGTTTTTCTTTTTAGTCAAATGATTATTCTATTCCATTTTATTAATAGATTTTATTGATTGTTATCAAAATAGAACATAACCAACATACAAGTGCTCTCTGTGTTCACAAAAATATCAGAACAGGAAGGAATTAAATATATATATATATATATATATATATATATATATATATATATATACAAATATACATATATACATATATATACACCATATATATACATATATATACACACACATATATATATATATATACACACATACATATATATATATATATATATATATATATATATATATACATACATAAACATGTGAATTAAAAAACCAAGTAAAAATAAAATCAGTCACCCTATCACATACCTTGCCTTCTCTCAACCATGTATGTAGTGGAGTTAAAATATAAATTTTACCAGTACACAAGACAATAGCAGGGGAAGTTATTATTCCATTTTTAAATGTTTTATAAGTACATTAATAATGTATTAGGGAAATGGTGAGTTATTGACAACGATGCCTCTTCAATTTAGTCAAGTTCAACAGGCAACAGATTTTAATAATGTATATTAAGGAGTTCTTGGAAGTCATTCCTGACCAAATCCTTGAGTTTTTTTAATGCAAAATCCATAGTTTCCTTAAAATCCTCGAATTTTTCAGGACTGGCAACCGCAGGCAGTTAATGCATGTGTTTGCGGTGGGTAAATGTGACGCTTATCTGAGGGGCAGCTCATGGAGAAAAACCACTGAAGGTATGGGGAGAAGCCCAGGGGTGGAATATCATTTGCTTCCCCATCGTAAAGGCCAGGATACCCCCAAGTTTGCAAGGGTCCCTCTTGCTCTGAAAGAAATACACCAAAGAACACCAAAAACAAAAATTAAACCTAGCATGTAGAAAACTTTTTAAAAAGGAGGAAAGAAAGACAGACAGAAGGGCATATGAAAAGATTTTTATTCCATAACTAGCAATAATACTTACCCTCAACATCCAGCAGGTAGTCCCTCCAAAATGCACACATTCCTCTGCCCTTCTTTTGTTCCTGCCCCGCTGCGACAGTTCTAGTACATCCGCGCTGAGTGGGGATGGCCTCGTACAAAACAGCGGTCTGAAAGCATCTGGGTGCATTCTTATTGCATCAAGAACACCAAAAGGTCTTCATCCCCTCCCTGAACCCTGTGCAAAATGTATCATGAGAAGATACAAATATAAATTTTCAAATTGGATAAATTATCACACAGCACATGAAAGGGATGACTTATAAGACAGTTCAGTGTTTGTTGATTATGCAAAAAGGCCTTGTCTTTGACAACTATCTAAAACGTGATGTTCTTTAAGTTATTTTATATGATACATCGCAAGCCTTTATTCAGAGTGTTTGGTTGTACATTGACTTTTAAAAATATGTTAAAATCTTTCATTATTCTTAATCCTTGTAAGCTGTTCAGGTCTGTGTGGACCCGTTTTCAATGTTTGCTAAATTAAAAATGATGCTATTTATTATTTCTTCTAACTCAAACTCATTGGCCTTGGCTCATTTTCTTTGAAGAACATAAAAATATAACTTATTTTTTTACTTTAATTAGTGTACACCCCGGTACACCCCCTACACATAACTGATACAAATGAGGTGTGTTGGTCTACTGGACCCAAGTGTAATTATTACAGTGTAATAATTGTAGGCTATAGAAACTTTGTACCTGCTATTCTCACACAAAGTTAAAAAATTGTTACATTTCCAGTACTTTCACCTGTTCTGATTAAGTTCTAAGAAATAAGCACCAATAATGATAATGATTGATGATAATGAATGAAAAATCTTGTTTCTATTTTATTTTTTACCTTTTTTTATAATTGGAGTAAATGGCAAATATGAACCATAAATGATGTATCTATCATTGGTAATTGAGCTTAAGTAAACCTCTGTTTAGTATTTTTATATACATGTTTATGGCTGTATTGATTTAAAAACTAATGGTCGGTGGGTCCAACATTGGCTGTGGAACAAAAAATAAGAACACCTTAGAAGGGTTAATTATGTTTGCTAAAAAATGGAGTTACACAAACCTTTGAAGTGCTCCACTAACTCGATGAACCAGCTGAAACATGATAATATCCTCCACCAAGAGATCTTTGTCTTCTATGCGTTTCAAAGGCCTTAGACGCCCAGCATTGGCCAGATAATCTGTAATAAATCATTGTATAGTATGAACAACACAAGATTAGAAATATTAAACAAACTGTTCTTTCCTGGAGGCCAGGCCTGTATGTGATGATGAAATTAGGTGATGCATGAATTTATATGAATGACATCTTTTATTTAACTCCTTTAATCACAGTAGTATATTTAGCACTGACCAAGCCTGGTTTAAACATTCATATGAAAGTCAGAAACAAATCACACAGATTGCAGAAATATAAAACAAATATGTGGCTTCACCACACAAGAGTGACATTCTAAAATGCTTAATAAGCACTTGAGAGCCCTGCTTAGCAGTATTTAGATTATTATTCACTGTAATAAACATATGTAAACATGTATATTGCACTCTTTAATAATAATAATAATAATAATAATAATAATACATTTTATTTATATAGCTTTTCATGGTACTCAAAGACACACACAGGCTAAATATCGTCACCCAGTCAGATGAGCATTCGGCAAGACCGAGCATTCTTATTTAACCTATCTTTGCTGTAAAACGCCTACGCCTACTCTCTCTTTACCCAAAGATAGGTGAAATCCAATAAATGCAGAACTGCGTTGCAATAAGCTGCGCACTGATAGCAAATTACAATGTGTTTGAAATTTAATAACAGGGCGCAGCAATGGGTACTACAATTACCAGTATGCTTCCATAACTGCTGCTGCTAGCTGCTAGCTTTTTTCCTAGTCAAAGTCAAATGTACATTGTACAGTAAAATATACTGTGGTTAATCAAAGGGCTTTACAGACAATGTGTCGTCTCTCTCATGTAAGCAGATTTAATTCGGAAACCTGATTTCTGAAATTATTTCACACAGCTTGATCAAACTTGCTTGATCATATTAACTAGCACTAGCTAGCTAGTGGAGATCTTGCAAAGTTTTCAATAGAGGGTTTTCACCGACGTCACGTTCTGGGCGGTAACCCGGATGCGCCTATTGGAGGCACTCGGCGAAAACAACTGAGCGGAGTACAATGGAGTATTGTGCGCTTTGGATACTTTAAAGTGAATGTAGCTATGTCTAAACAACAGAAAAGCTCATCAAAACGCGGTCGAAGATGCAAAGGCATATAGGGAAGGACTTGGACCACAAGAAAGGCTTTTTACGAAATTGTTTTATTAGGTGGGCAGATCTCCTATAAGTCCCTTCTTCTCGACAACCCGGGTGATTCTCCCTTCAGTTGCATATCCAGATATAGTCAACTACCTGGTTTTCTCGCCAGCCCATACACAGCGGAAGACCTTAAATCCTACAAAGGTTTGGAGGCCTATAACCAGATGGTGTGTGGATGGGTGAGGGAGATGAGTACCAAGTCATCAACGACCGTTGTGTTGTGAAGGCCAAAGTAAGTAATGCAATAACGTCTTTAATAAACCTTGAAATGTATGATATCATTGCGAGACTCAAGGTGTAGCCAAGTGACTCTCAATCGTTTTATTTTTATTTCAAAGACCCCCAGGTTGCTATCTACACTGTACACTATCATTGTTAGTTTCATAGTATTTTATTTGATCATATATATATATATATATATATATATATATATATATATATATATATATATGTGTATGTATGTATATATATGTATGTATATGTATATGTATATATGTATATATATGTACAATCTGACACCCAAAAAAAACACACACCATTAGATCGAGAGATTAGGCTGAAGCTATCAATCTTATGCCTCCCTTTCAGTTAAAGATGCCTGGGGGCCTCAATTGTGAATCAGTGATGCAAATAAGCGTTTTGTTATTGTTTGTTATTATAGGTACTCCATTCTCAATCAATCCGAGAAACACCCCTTGAACCCTGGATCATCGCTGAGAAGTCTGGTCGTATACTTGGAGCCCACTGCACATGTATGGCTGGCCTTGGAGAGACCTGCACACAGTGCGCTGCATTATTGTTTCTCATTGAAGAAACAGTGAAGTTAAGGGACTCAAAGACTGTGAGGTAAGAAAAGGCATATTGGCTGTTGCCTACTGCACTGTCAAAGGTGGAATACAGGGAATGCCGGAAGATTGACTTCACTGTAAGAAAGAGATCTCAAGTAAAAGAGTTGGCAATATGAATTATGCTGCTCATGGACAGTCACTTAAGGAACAAAGTACTAGTGATTTTTCTACTGATACAGTTAGGAAAACACCACAGCCAACCAGTGATGAACTGTCATCATTATTCAGTGCTCTTAGCGCAACTGGATCAAAGTCTGCTATTTTGTCCCTTATTGAGCCTTACTCTGACAGTTTTGTCCCCAAAGTGATTGGAGAAAACTTCCCTCCTGTGTTGACTGAATTGCAAAGGATGAAGCAGTTCACATGGACTATAGTGATCTATTGTCCATGTGCAAAGATGTTGACATTTCAGTATCAGAGGAGCAAGCAAAAGCAGTTGAGGCCGCTACAAGGGATCAAGCTTCCTCTAAACTGTGGGTTTTCGTTTCGGTTGGTCGAATTACAGCATCTAAAATGAAAACTGCATGTTGCACTGATCCAAAACAACCATCACAGAGCTTTATCAAAAGTGTGTGCTATCCTGAGTCATACAAATTCACATCAAAAGCCACTACCTGGGGATGTAATCATGAGAAATTTGCACGTGACATGTTTCTAGATGTACATAAGGAATCTCACGAAAATGTGAAAGTACACGACACAGGTTTCTTCATAAATCCAAGTGTGCCATTCTTGGGTGCTTCTCCTGATGGCTTTGTTTCTTGTGATTGTTGTGGTGTCAGTGTAATTGAAGTGAAATGTCTATTCTGTGTGAAAAGTGACAAGTTAGACAGTGTATCCTACTTGGAGAAGGACAGTGAAGGGAAACTGAGACTTCACCGAAACCACCAGTATTTCTACCAGGTGCAAACTCAACTTGGGGTGTGCAAACTGGAATCTGCCTATTTTGTTGTTTGGACAGAAAAGGATTTGCACGTTGAGCGAATTCTATTTGATGAAGAGTTCTGGGGTAATATATGCCAGAAAAGCAAGAACATTTTCGACACAGCCATTATGCCAGAGTTAGTTGGCAAGTTTTATACAAGGCTTTCATCTACCATAGCCACTGTGTCCTCACAACCTGGAATATTTGCCTCAGCGGAATCACATGGCTCTGATTGTGCTGCAAGTGCCAGTGGCCAAGACAAAACCTGGTGTTTATGTGGCCAGGTTGAGTTTGGAAAAATGATTCTATGTGACAATGCAAAATGTCATATTAAGTGGTTTCACTACTCGTGCATTAATGTTAAGATTGCACCAAAGGGAAAATGGTATTGTCCACAGTGCCAAAAGCTACCTCAGTCTCTGCCAAAAAAAGGAAAGAAACCTCCAAAGTAATAAAACAAAAAATAAAAACTTTGTTGGCTGCGCTGTGAAGTTTTGCACTTCAGGCACTTTGTTTTAATGTAGGTGAAATAATATTTAAATAATTTAAAATTGTGGCCCTTTTTGAAAATCTGATATGTTCTTTAAATATTTTGGGCATTTGATTTCAAGTTGGTGAGAATTTTGTAAAGCTATTCTGACAAAAGTTATACATACAAAATTTTGTTTTACAGTGAGTGTATTGCACTATAGTAGAATTTATAGTAGTATAGTTTATAAGTGTTCTGATAAGTGATAGTTTTTCCTTATAATAAATCTGTGATCTGATGATAGTGATATTCTGTGTTCTCTTCCACAACAATACAATGACAATGAATTAATGACTGTAAATTAACAATCCTTTCTAGAAAGTTTTAGGCTATACAGACAGTCCAGACATGGATTAATTTATATTTTATTGCCAAACTGCATATAAAACACACTTTAGTCAAAATCAACTACTGATGGACAAAGGTTCACCAGAGCACAACAGACAAGTCCAATCTTATCTATGGTACAATAACCATCACTATCTTTGCACATCAAGAAATCAATTGGCAATATCCCCAAAAAAGTAGTATATTTCACGCACACAACCAATCACACGCTCAACATGAATCCTGAGCGTGGGCAATTTTCCTTGTGGTTTCTAAGTCAACAGGAGCTAACTGTGACTTTCCACCGAGTGAAGGCTGGAATTTGTACATGAGCCATTCTACAACCTAAAGTGGCCTGAATATTGAAGCCACGGTCAGCAAGAACTAGATCACCAGGAAGTATGTAGTCTAAAAGCCACAGTTTTCAGTTATGTATTTGTCACTTACTCTTCCTCCCCATGCATTTGAAATGTAGGAGACTGTGCCCTGGGGTGTAATACCAATCAAGAATTTAACTGTGTTATGGTGCTTGTAGGAAGACCATGTTTCTGCTCTGGCTATAAGGTTAGATGGACGTTCTATAAAAATCTCAAAACAGTCAATAATAACAGCGCATTTTTTCCCAAAATGTTTCCTGAATTGCATTGGCATGGTTTTTTGCAACTGTTCTCTTTCTGGCCATATGATAAGTGGCTTCATGCAAATAAACATGACATCAATGACATCAGTGATTATCCTTGAAGCAGTGGCTATTGACACGTTGAATGCATATGACAGGAAGGTTGTGGAAACGTTAAGCCTAAGACGCATCAATGTCAGCATCAACTGCATAAACTTATCAAGTGACTTCTTCACAGGGAGGTGGGGACTAAGGAATGTGAAGAGTACTAACATTATCTGGTATGTAGGTAGGCCAGTGAAAAATAAAACATTTTCATCCTTATCAACAAAGGCACTTTGGTCATAGGAAGTGGACAAATGTGCAACATCAGAGCTCAACTGAATGTTTTCAGTTCTAAGACTTTGAAGTTCAGCGGTCAGAGCCTCAATGACATCACCAGTCAATTCAGTTTGAGTCCCTGTGAAGCAAAAATGATCACTGACATAATCACTAGTGGTGGGGTCATCAGTCTCAGCAGCATCTGCTGCAGCAGCACCAGAAGCAGCAGCAGCTTCAGCATTCAGTCTCTGCTGGGTTCGATTCATGCGACGCTTGTAGCGTGAGTTCCCTGTTTCTATGGTTGACTGAGGTGAACATCCTTGCTGACCTGTGAGTCCAACAGATGGCACCCAATCTGGGTCATCCTTTTGGTAAAGGTCGACTTTTACCTGGAATACAATGAGAAATACAACACATTTGAGCTCTACATTTTGAGAACGATCAGAATAACATATTAAGTCATTAATGCCACATGTTACTATTTACTATTAAAAATAGTATTATCATTACACGCTGCAATCAACATTTCACTTACCTGACAAGAAATGTGCCGAACAAATCCGGATGTTGTCCAGATTTTTCCCTCGTAGATCCTGGTTGAGCTTTGCCAACCACAAGCGCCTCCTTTCCTCGGTTAAATTCTGGCAAGATTATGATAGTGTGTGTAAGACAGAAGTATGAATTACCTCCTATACGGCCTCTCATACCATCTTTTTAGATCTTACAAAAGCATTTGATTTAGTTGATCATTATCTGCTTTTGGATAAACTATATTCAATTGGCCTCTCCCGTACATCTCTTCTTTGGTTCAACTCCTATTTGCATCATCGCCGTCAGTGTGTGTCCTTTGGGGGTAGTCAGTCGAATTTTACAGGTATAGATAAAGGTATACCCCAGGGTTCTGCACTTGGCCCTTTATTATTTTCCATTTTTATCAATGACTTGCCACTCTGTTGTTCAAGATGTGATATTCATCTTTACGCTGATGATACAATTATATATTGCTCTAAACCAAATATATCAGACATTAATTATTATTTACAACATGACTTTGATTCTGTACAGCAGTGGCTGTCATTTAATAAACTCTTGCTGAATAAATCAAAATCTTACTGTATGCTTTTCCAGAAGAAAGATAGAAATGATCTTAATCTTCATTTTTTGGATTCTTCTCCACTTGAGCCAACCAAAAAATTTAAATATCTTGGTGTTTGGCTGGAAACTGATCTTTCATTTAAAGCTCATGTACATGCGCTTAACAACAAACTTAGCTTTCGGCTTAAAACATTATATCAATCAATAGGCTGCTTTAACTATCAGGTTAGGAGAAGAATAGTTTCTCAGTTGTTGCTACCTATTCTGGACTATGCAGATATTATATATGCTAACACTACTGCCACTTGTCTACATTCTCTTGATGTGATATACAACAGCCTGTGCCGATTCGTCCTTTGCTGCCCCTATAGGACACATCATTGTGTAATGTATGAACACCTGTCCTGGCTTGCACCCTCAGCCAAAAGAAAATATCATTGGCTTCAGTTCACTTTTAAATGTATTTACTTTCAATATCCATATTATTTATCGCAATATTTAGTGCCTTACAGTTCACAATATAGTCTTCGTCACAATGGACAGATCTTCTTTACTGTTCCTAGAGTAAATAGAGAAGTTGGGAAGTATGCTTTCTGTGTTAGAGCTCCTTGTGACTGGAACTGCCTTCCTGCATATATTCGCTCGCTTACGTCTTTTCCTCTGTTCCGAACTGCTCTGTTAACACATCTTCAGAATACTTGTCTATGTTTCTAGATTTTCAGATTTGTAATTAATATGTGTCATGTAATGTATGTGTGTAGGCTATATATGAATGAGCTTATGTACATAAATGTCCATTGTGATGTCAACTTTGTCAGTTATATGTGGGAATATTGTGTTATATGTTAAATTAGTCGTTTTTCAGACAATCTACACGTGATAGGGATGGGGGTAGGGACATTGAGAGCTTATGTGTGTGTAGAGTGTGCATGCGTGTTTTTTATTATGTTTGTTTTTCTGTTTTTTGTTTTGTTTTTTTTCCTATTTGTTTGTATCTACTCTGTTGTTCTGCTGTTCTGTTGCTCTATACATGATCCGGAGGACCCCCATGAAAACGAGATGTTGCATCTCATGGGGCTGATCCTCTAATAAATGTTCATAAATAAATAAATACATTTGAAAATCTCACTGCACGCAACTGGATAACACTACGACCAATCACAACAATACATGGGGTGACGTATCCAGAGCTCCATATGCTTAGCTACCAGAGGAGCTAACTGGTAGATTAAACTCTTAGCTACCAGTGGAGCTAACTGGTAGATTAAACTCTTAGCTACCAGAGGAGCTAACTGGTAGCTTAAACTCTTAGCTACCAGCGGAGCTAACTGGTAGATTCAACTCTTAGCTACCTGCGGCGCTAACTGGTAGATTCAACTCTTAGCTACCAGAGGAGCTAACTGGTAGATTCAACTCTTAGCTACCAGAGGGGCTAACTGGTAGGTTAAACTCTTAGCTATCAGCGGAGCTAACTGGTAGATTAAACTCTTAGCTACCAGAGGAGCTAACTGGTAGATTAAACTCTTAGCTACCTGCGGAGCTAACTGGTAGCTTAAACTCTTAGCTACCAGCGGAGCTAACTGGTAGCTTAAACTCTTAGCTACCAGAGGAGCTAACTGGTAGATTAAACTCTTAGCTACCAGCGGAGCTAACTGGTAGATTCAACTCTTAGCTACCTGCGGAGCTAACTGGTAGATTCAACTCTTAGCTACCTGCGGAGCTAACTGGTAGATTCAACTCTTAGCTACCAGAGGAGCTAACTGGTAGATTCAACTCTTAGCTACCAGAGGGGCTAACTGGTAGGTTAAACTCTTAGCTATCAGCGGAGCTAACTGGTAGATTAAACTCTTAGCTACCAGCGGAGCTAACTGGTAGATTAAACTCTTAGCTGCCAGAGGAGCTAACTGGTAGATCAAACTCTTAGCTACCAGCTGAGCTAACTGGTGGATTAAACTGTCGTCATCTGTTTAGCTCGCCTCTGGCCCGCCTATATCAGATACACCGATGTGATTGGTGCAGCTCGGCTACAAGGGCATAGTTACTCACTGAGCAAATTCAAATTGTGCTGTCGTGAGAACTCTGGATTTCCATGGTACTGGTTTATTGGCATAGTCTCAGGAAGGAACTTGTTTTGGTGGAACATGTGTACGTTCAAAAGTAGTTTTAGTTGTCCAAAAGAAAACTCAGATTGGACAGATAGTCTAGCTAGCTGTCTGGATTTACCCTGCAGAGATCTGAGGAGCAGTTAACCATAGTCCTCACAAATCCACCAGAGGTTAGAACGCCAACACAGAGACAGAGGAAGGGGACAGACATCCGGCGGAGTTTCCGGCTACAACGAAGCAATCCCGGAAGTGGAACGTTGCGGAAGCAGACTAGATTGGGTTTAATCAGTCAAAAGTGTCCTTCACAGATTCTTAAAGCCCTTATCACTTGACCATTTTCCGGAAGAAAACAAGCGGCATCAGGATGACTAACGGTAGTCAATTCAATATGAATGATGAATTACAGCTGTTTCCAATCTTTTTGTCAATGTTCACGGCTGCTGTGCAGTTCAATTCTGCATTTTATAATGCTACTACTGCCTGCATGCGCAGGCAGAAAGCTGTTCCCATCCTTACCGGTACGTGCATGTCCAGTGTACGTGAATAGTCTGTGAATTGTTTTTTCTCACAGGCTAGTATGGACGGAGATTAGTACCGAAACGGTGAAAATGCCGGTGCGAAGGGAGATCTTTTTCGTTTTCAAAATGGCAGTTTAAATGAAAAAGTATTAATGTAGATGTAGCCTGAGGGAGGTGGGGGAAAAAAGCAACCCAGCATGCATTGGACCAGAGGCAGAGTATATCTTGGACGGTTCATCAGTTTATCACAGGACTAACTTACATGTAGACAAATATTTACACTTAGAGTTTCTGATTAACACCTCTTGTTTTAACAGCATTCTTTGTGACATCTGACCCCCTCGGTTAAAATGTTGCTGACAGATTGTCCAAATGCTGCAGAGAACTTAAACGGTGTAATGCCCAGTTCAGACCAAAGATTTGCGACGAGACGAGTTGAAACTTGCAACTTCTTCAGCATTGTGAAAGCTGCCAGTTCACACCAATGAGACGAGAGCGTTAATCATCTCCATAGCAACCACTCTTTGCACTTACATCCTAACTTCCGACTTTTCGGCTTTTTGTAGCTGGATATATAATTTGTTTCGTGTAAATGTGAATGTGGATAACGTTAGTGATCGTCAGATGCTCGCTGCAGTTACACTGCCAGCGATGAATCGGCGAAAACACGTTTTATTTCTCTGATTCACGGCTTTGTTTTAACGCCGCTGGGTGCTCTCTCTCTTCAGTCACTCTTTATCTTGCGTGACCGTATAACATTACTGTGCTTTCGGGCGGTCATTGAGGCTCCGTCTACAGTAAAATTCTGCCATTTTGACCAGCTGTTTGTAACATGAAAATAAAATGAATTATTTTATTTCTATAGTTTGTCGTTGACTTAACCAGCTGACTTCTCTATTGGCTGTTGAATCAGGAGACGTCTCTTACGTTGTAAAACCAGCCTCTGGAGACTCCACCAGCTGACTTCTCTATTGGCTGTTGAAACAGGAGACGTCTGTTACGGTTTAAAACCAGCCTCTGGAGACTCGACCAGTTGACTTCTCTATTGGCTGTTGAAACAGGAGACGTCTCTTACGTTGTAAAACTAGCCTCAGGAGACTCAACCAGCTGAGTCGCAGCGACACCATCAGCTGGTTTGAGTCGAGCTGAGACGGGCCGGTTCAGACCGCTTAAACTTTTCCTGCTACGTTCTAAAATGGTTTTGTTCGTTCGTTGCGGATCTTTGGTCTGAACTGGGCTTAAGTTAAACCATTCAAATGGAAAGTGAAATGAACACAAACGAGCCATTTTCACCATTTTCGTGTCTGTAATCATTCCCTCACCTCCCACAGAAAGCTTTCTGATGAATAAACATTTCTTCCGAAGAACGACAAAACCATAATTAACTGAAGTAATTAGCCAAATTAATAATCATCAAGCTGAGGCGGTGTGGGGGCTGCTTGGCCTTCCTCCAGAGCTGCAGTTATTGCAAACAAAAACAACAAAATTATCATCAAACTGAACCACTGACTGATTCTCTGAGGATCACTTACCCTGGAAACTAACAAAGTGTTTAAAGAATCGGCAAAAAAACATGTTTTCTTAATCAGAGTTACGTCAGAAAAATAATAACCACGTCTTTGTTCAATCGACTCTGCATATAAAACCCAAATCAGAAGCTACAAACACACACATTCACACACCGTGTTTAAACCCTCGTTACTGTTACTTTGAATTGTAGTCAAGGTCCAAACGTTTGCAAAAATACTAAATATTTCAGGATTGATTTCGGGTAAATGTGTGTAAAATAAAACATGATACATAAAAAAAACATGGTGTTTGGTTTTAATATTTCCCTCAGTAAAACTTAAGTTTTACTGAGGGAAATACGTGTTCTGCATGCTCATTTAGGGCTGAACAAACTACTGTATAACACCAGAAAATCAAACAGGCTCCCAAAGTACTTAGGGAGCATTATCAAAATTCTATTGTATCGACTGCTCCTCAGTCACAGAACAGAAGAGAGAGGTGACTGTTTTGGCCGCCACAAGAGAGAAAGACCTCGCCAGATTTGTCACTAGTCGCTTTTGTGAAAAAAAAGTCGCTAAGGGGGTCTGAAAAGTTGCTAAATCTAGCGACATATTCGCTAAGATGGCAACACTGTTTGAGTACCGTTTGAAAATTTAAATAAACTGAGAGTTTACACTGTACAGAGTAAACGTAGCTACGTCACGTTTAGCGCCACCTGCGTAACTGGAAGTTAAAGGACAAATCCGGCGCAAAATAAACCTAGGGGTTAATAACGTGTACCGAGTTGACCGTTCTCTGGGATATGTTTTCATGCTAATCGAATGTGACCAGTTTTAGCTCAAACTGCTAACTAGCTTATAAAGCTAGTCGTCGGGGCACGAAAAAGTAAAGAGAAATCTCTATTTCTACAGTATTTCTACAGTGAAGCACCACACTAGGTACCATCATCTCTGAAGACCCTGCGCTATGGGGACCGATTACAGAGACCGTCCGGGAGGAAATTATACCCAGAGGGATATTAGCCTTTCAGAATCGGGCAGCTAAATATCCAGCATTTCGGAGGGGGGGGCGAGGCTGGCGGCAGAAAGACATGCTCTCTCACTAACGAGGCACTGACCCGACACCTTCACAACGGTGAAACTGTACCACGGGAGTGGATTCTATATTCACTGTCCACCGGAGACATTTATTGCGTTGCCTCTGTAGTAGGGTTTAGGGAGCTGCTGAGGGAGCTGGACTTTGAGGATTTGATCTGCGACTTTGCAAAGAAAAAGACAAGGAATTAGAACTTCTAAAGGTAAGAGCTATGCTATCTGTAAATTGAGTAGGTTAATATAATCTGTTGTGACCGTGTGACCAGATAATGTACATATTTTGTTTAGTTTATTGAAATGCCATGCATATCAGACGTATTGCATCATCATTTTGTGATGCTGCTATAGGCCTGTGTGAGACTTAGTTGTCAAGTGCAGTATATGTTGGCTTTTGCAGTTTGTGAAGTTGCAGCTGACTAAGTGACTGTTATTTTGCAACCTGCACTCAGCTTTGTTATGTGATGGCATTGTTGTATCTTCAGTCAATCACGTTTCAGAATTACTGATTGCTTTCTGCTTGGGTGATTTTTAGTGAATACTATCCCCCCCCCCCCCTTGCCAGCACCCCTCACCCCCTGCTGAAAATGACTTCCCGCGCCTCTGGTAGTTGCTGTCGCCCCCGTGAGTAATTCTAAGTAATGGCAACAAAACTGTCGGTGCGTCCACATAATAAATGTCTTCTGTGACCATGCATTGATTGGTGTTGAGAGAGGTTATTTTTCTGGTACTGGACCAGAGGGTGACACCGATGCCCTCAGGACAACCAGACAGACACGTATTGGATTTTTAATTTAAAGTCTGTCCTCTAATAGGAAGTTCAATGTGAATAATTTTCTCCAAGGCAACCTTAACACTGCACTGCTGCTGCTTAAGTTTAGAGGTTACACACATACACACACACACACACACACACACACACACACACACACACACACACACACACACACACACACGCCTCTTTGTTTGGTGGCTGGAAGACAGATCTGGGTCTGGTGTATGGGGGTGGTTTTACCCAGAATTAAAACTTAAAAGGCAAATGATAAAAAATAAACTTTTATTATATTTTGGGAGTCAGGATAAGACTATAATTAAATGTCCCAAAAAAAAAACTAGAAAAAAATTCACATTTAACAAGCTGCAATCAGAGAATTTATAATTATTTTTCTTCTTAAATGACTCAAACTGATTAAATCGATCAAAGTAGTTGACAACTAATCTTTTAGTTAACATTTCTAGAGTCAGCGGTAGAGGTACAATGAAATAAAATTATTGTCAAAGAAGTCTTGTGGCTTTTTAATTATTATTATTTTTTACCATGTTGGTGTTTAAACCTACAGTTTTGATAGCTACATAGATAGATGGATGGATAGATAGATAGATAGATAGATAGATAGATAGATAGATAGATAGATAGATAGATAGAGAGGTAGATAGATATATACAGTAGATGGATGGATGGACGGATGGATGGATAGATGGATAGATAGATAGATAGATAGATAGATAGATAGATAGATAGATAGATAGATAGATAGATAGATAGATAGATAGATAGATAGATAGATGGATGGATGGATAGATGGCTAGATGGATGGATGGATAGATAGACTTTATTAATCCCAAATTGGGAAATTACTGTGTAACAGCATCAAGTTACAAGGACATACACACACATAGGCATAATTTACAGGGAGTTACACGCCCCCCAAAATCAAAACTGGCCAGTGCAACCCCCACAAAAAAACTATTATAATTTCCTTTATATAAATAAAGACATTTGCACCACACACTTGATGCAGAAAAGGCACAAAGTGTTACAGAAAAATTCACCAGAATGCAGAAAATTAAGTGTTTATGACTTTTTTCAATTTTGCTCAAAAGTAGAGCTCTCAACCCCCCCGTACTAGAAATAATAAATAAGATAAGATAACGAAAGACCAAACTAAAAATAACATGCACTTTAACAAGTAGACCTTTGTTTACATTTTGTTCTATGCTGTATTATACCTACAAATGTTGTTATTACCTCATTATGAAAGCATGAATTGCAATCACACATTAAAATTGACATTGACAGGACGGATCGTTTAATGGAGCGTTTGACATCACGCAGTCAGTGTGTCGGTGAGTGTGTGGGTGTAGCACTGACAGAGGAGCCAGCCGCCTGTCAGCATCATCACGTCCAAACCGTTTCCATGATTGACTGCAGCCCGGTCTTTTGTGCAACGTCAATCAGGCTGAAAAGGACAGGACTGCCAAGCAGAGTTGGCCGAGGCACCACACTAACTGAGAAGGAATACAACTTGGCATGACTCAGGTAGACTTTAAAGCCGGAGGGAACACAAACACAGCACACATCGTGAAGACTGATTATAGGGGCAGTGTGACAGCCATGAGAGTGTTTAACACCACAGAGACTCTGTGAAGAACAGTGCTAGTGTCTGCGTGGGTTTCAGTTTCACGTCTCAAAAAGTCTCCTTGGGCATCATATTTACGTAGATGCACTTGTTCAGGACTCTTGTATTATATTCATGGAGTCATTGTACACTTGATTATGTATTTTCAAGGCGTAATGTTTCTTCCCTGCTTTACCCGTAAAGCACTTTGGGTCAACTGTTTTTCGTTTAAATTTGCTATATAAATTAAATGACTTGACTTGACTTGACTTTTTGACGTTCTCGGGACTCGTGTCTAGCCCTGCGACATCATATTAAGATGCACTTGGTGTCACTTTTTGACGATCTGATTCGGGATGTACGTTTAACTGACACAACGGCACGAGAGCGGGACAGGTTTAGGAAAAGATGGTAGGAGGGGGTAGAAAATGTTATTAAATGTTATTGTTAAATCCTATGTTCCCACAGCCCTATGGTCCCACAGCCCTATGGTGCCACAGCCCTATGTTCCCACAGCCCTATGGTCCCACAGCCCTATGGTGCCACAGCCCTATGTTCCCACAGCCCTATGGTCTCACAGCCCTATGTTCCCACAGCCCTATGGTCCCACAGCCCTATGTTCCCACAGCCCTATGTTCCCACAGCCCTATGGTCCCATAGCCCTATGTTCCCACATTTCTAAGATTTCTTTCAAAATTAGGCCCTATGTTCCCACATTTCCTTTTTCATGAATTTGTATCAGATTTTATCCCCCTAACCCTAACCCCTAACCCTAACAAATCTTGTGGGAGGATAGAGCTTACAGGAATATTTCACCGCTGGAAAGCTGAATATATCTTTAAATTGGGTCACTTATGTAGTAGAAATGTGAAAAAAAAAATTGAAATTGGTGCCTTCTAGGCTGAGAAAAGCCAGAAAATGTGTTTTGGTCTTATATGGATGAAAAACACCAAATCCCAGAATGCACCTGCTTTGTTGCTTTGAGTCCACTCCCAAGCCACGCCTACCACTTGACAGACCGACAGAGGCATTCAACTCAACTCAAGCGTGTTTTATTGTCATTTCAACCATATACACGAAACGTTTCATTGTGACTCAAGTGGTGTTACACATTTAACATTTATACATAGCGACATTATATAAAAACGACACTACGAAACAGGCTACATTTAGTACACACACTTTATAGGCTCCGTAAAAGTTCAGCTAACGCATACTAGCATTAGCGCTTGGTGGGCTGTAAACACCGAGCATAAACACAGCCGTGAATTGTATGTGTTGTGGAATGGTCGGCATTTAACAGTCACAAACTCCACCAGCAGTTAGCAGTTAAATGGATACAAATCACCACATTTCTGCGCCACTCGGTGTTAACACAGCCCACCTTTTTTACCTGGCGACAGAGCATCTCTAGCTCGGAGGGCTAGCAGGCCTGGTAGCTGGACAGTCCGGTACACTATTCAGGCAGGTTTCCACAACAACAAAAACACGGCAGTCTCTGAACTCACGTTGGGAGTGTCGTTGAAGTTGGATGTAGTCCAGTTTGTGGTCTAAATGAGCGGACACTTGCAAGCAGGATCCGTAAAGTTCAGCTAACGCATACTAGCATTGGTGTAGCTAAACACAGAGTATAAACACAGCCGTGAATTAGCGTGGAATGTCGAATGGTCAGCATTTAACAGTCACAAGCTCCACCAGCAGTTAGCAGTAGCTAGTTGGATTTTATTTCTACACCAGTCCGTTTAACACAGCCCACTGTCAGTACCCGATCCGTTCCACCGGCACGATCCGTTCTGCGCATGTGCAAGATGACACGTATGCCATGACGTAGGCGCAGATGATAACGCTGCGTTCATGCCACCACCACCTCGGAATAACGGCACCGCTTCCACCTGCAAGATCCGTTCTGCGCATGCGCAAGATGTTCACACGCTAGCCTCCAGCTAACGTTAGTTAGTTAATAGCTAATTCGGCGGACCGCTAGGTGATTATAGCGGTCTGCCGTTAGCCTCCACCGGGAAGCTAACGTTAGTTTAGCTAACGGTTAATTTGGCTAACCACTAGCTGATTGCAGCGGTCTGCCGTTAGCCTCCACAGTTAAGCTAACGTTAGTTTAGCTAACAGCTAATTCGGCTAACCGCTAGCTTAGCCGAATGTAAAGCATGTAAACTTTAAAAGACCCTCAAAATAAAACTTGAAAATAAACGTTTACATATATAACAGCTGTTACGTCAGTTCTACTTTACTTGTGCTCATTTAAAATACAATCAGTCAATTCTTGTCTTTATTGTTATTACTGTAAAGTCTTAATTTAGCTGTAGCTGCTTCTCCCATTATGTTTGACTTAACGTTATTTTAGACTGAATGGCATGAACGCAGCATTATCATCTGCGCCTACGTCATGGCATACGTGTCATCTTGCACATGCGCAGAACGGATTGTGCAGGTGGAACGGATCGGGTACTGACACCCACCTCCACGGGCCGGCGAGAGCAGCCTGGTAGCTGGATAGTCCCGGTTCCGGTACACTGTTGTTCAGGCATGTTTCCACAACAACAAAAACACAGCAGTCACTGAACTCACGTTGGGATTTTCGTTGAAGGAGGATGTAGTCCAGCTTGTTGTTTAATGAGCAGACACTTGCAAGCAGGATGGCTGGGACAGGTGGACAGCTAGCGTTAGCTTTCCACCTAGCCGATGAGGATGTCCCCTAGCCGGCTAGCGGCATTGAGCGACACCGCTGGTCTCCGTGCAGGCAAAGCTCACGTAGTGTGCCGAGTATTACGTCTGTAATAACGTTTCCTCCATATTCTCCGATCTGTACCGATGTATCCCGGTGGTACACACGTCCGGTAGTTTGAATGCAGATAATTGTTGTAAATGTTTTCTGCTCAAAACCGAAAGCCTGTTTAGCGAAGATTCAAGATGGCTGACAGTCGTTTTCATTCGGAATACCTCGGCCAGACTCGGCAGTCCAACCCCCTGGCGGGTATTGAAACATACGGTAATCCCGGTATACTACTGGCTGTAGTCCTTTGCCTCTGGCCCAAAAATCTTCCAATGACGCAAAAATCGTAATTTTACGTCATCGGAAGATTTTTTCCAAGCCCCAAATGCAGAGATCTCTCGTCTCAGGGGGACATGAGGGAGGGAAGCACGGTCATTCAGAAATACTATCGGGTTTCTACTGATACAAAGCTGAATGCTAAATCGGTGAAGTATCCCTTTAAATTGAAGGGAAATGTAAGAACACAAGACCTAATTTTAAAAATGTCCTAGAAATATGGGAACATAGGGCTGTGGGACCCTTGACGCGGGACAAGAACGGGACACGAAACCCGGTCTCCTGGGTGAAAGTCCCGTGTTTGTTTGACCCATCCACCCCCCCAACCAACCTCCTTACGCGGATTGTCGGTCTTTCATACTACTCGCTACCGTAGTTGCTCTTACAGTTTTTCACGATCGCTATGACACTTTTTTCAATACTTTTAACAACTTTCCTAAACTCTTAACGCACCAACACACCTACAACACACGATTGGCAAAACAGTTAATTTCATGCTCAAAATCACACTTTGTAAACTAAACTCCAACACTGATTTTCAAAATACAATAATTCACTTACACAATACACTATGTCTACCAAAACAATGCAATCATGTCTCAAAATCAAATAATTCTTCCAAAACACTAACACATGTTCTCTCCCAACAGGAATATTTAGTCAATCACTGCACAATGACATAAAAAACACTAACATCAGATGGAATTACAGAAACTGCATCATTTTAAATGTGTCAGTCAGGTCTGCCCTTATACAACAGACAATAGTATATTGTATTGATCATAGATTTGTTTTGGACTGCAGTTTCTCTTGAAGGTCTCTCTGCATTTTTGTTTTGTTGGGTTTAGTAAATGCATGCATATTTTCTTTTACTGTAAAGATTATTTTTTGGGCTTTTCCACCTTTATTTGACAGGACAGCTAGTTGAGAAAGGGGAGAGAGAGGGGGGGGGGGAAAGACATGCAGGAAATCGTCACAAACCAGATTTGAACCCTGGACCTCTGCGTCGAGGCATAAACCTCCAAGTATATGTGCGCCTGCTCTAACTGCTCACCAATTTGTTTCTTTTGCTGCAGAGATTCAATACAAAAAATGATTGACCCATCTCAGAGTAGCTTTATAGAATGTACGGTTTATGAAAAAAAGGAGACAGAGACAGAATTGTCCTGGTACTCCTCTTCCTCTCCCTCGTGAAGGCATTTTTCTTATTTTCTGTGTTCATCTACAGTATATTGTTCAAATAGGGCCTCTTTTACTGTACTACCATATGATCATGTGATTGAAAGAACCTCAACACCTGAGTGTGTTTCCTAGAAGGGAATCAGCTGGGATTGATCTATAACTTCAATCAGCTGTTTCTCAATAAATGCATGTATAAAATGCAGGGGATATATTTGTGTTTCAATTTACAATATGATCAGCTGTTCACTTTGACTTTAGCTTATAAGTTAGGTTTAGAACATGATGTTATCTGTTCTGACATACAGTGTGAAAGCATTTGTAAATTTGGCAGTAAAGATCCGTTGTTTTGGTTTTGGTGGAGCTTGTGTGTAAAAGAAGTTCAAGCATTTTAAATGTGTGTTAACTGTATGCATTTTGTGTCAAAGCAACAACAAATGTGTTAATTGTATAGCCTACACAGACGGATGTTGTGCTAACTGTGTTAAGAGTTTAGGAAAGTTGTTAAAAGTATTGAAAAAAGTGTCATAGCGATCGTGAAAAACTGTAATACTACGTCATCTTACAGCGCTGCGGTCGAGCTGCTGCTCTGCCCGGTGCATCCCATACAGACGCTCAAGTGGGATTGTTTTGAGTCGGTATCTGTCACTGAGAGACACTGATCAAGCGTCAGTATTTTACAAGTTGGGACAGGGGCGTAGCACAAAATTCTGGGCCCTGTAGAAAGGCACTTTCTATGGGCCCCTCCCCGCATCCACAGCTATTCATTCTAGCATCTTTTTGGGCCCCTCCTCACATGAGGGCCCTGGGTACTCAGTCCCCTTCCCCAGTCCGACGCCCCTGAGTTGGGAGTGAGAACGGGTTGATCATCGTGATATCAACTGATTTCCCAGCTGATACCTAAACCTGATCATGTTTCAGCAAATTAGCGACCGGGACGGCGTGTCATTGTGTGACTTTGGTGTTTGGATTTAGTCCATATCGACGACGAATATGTTAGATTCATGTTAATGTATATTTTTCCAGACATATTTTAACTTTCAAAAAAGTATCCAACAATAAGTTTGTGGCCCCCCCCTGCAGTGACTCTGAGGGGGTCACGGACACCCTGTTGAAGATCTCTGGTTTATATTAATCGACATAGAAGAACTGTAGTTAGTTAGTTACTGGTCGTCCAAGAGAAGAATGAAGAATCTCTCATTCAGACAGTTTAAATTGAATATAATAAAGTCCATAAGTGGCTGTAGGACCCAGTCACCGAACTGAGTTCATTAGAAATGTATTAGTGGCTGAGTCTAGCGGCTTTCGGCTCCGTCCTGGATTGACTTTGTTCGCTGGAGGCCCTAAAAAGATTTGGGTTGCTTTATCTCTCCTTGAGGTACAATTTGTCACTCAAAGCTAAGTGCTGCTGTGCTTAGAGGATAAAGCTACCGTGTATTTAGGATGAAAACTGTCCCCTAAGGAGGAGTCTGTCTTTTAAATTCTGGGTGGTTCTGGTGTCTATTCTCTAATCTATTTCAGTGTCAGGCAGAGTATAATTATCTCCTCTGTTTATTTTATATCTTAGTGTCGCTATGAAGTCCTTCAATTATTCAGAGTTATGCAGCAATATTTACCAGATGTCATTTAGATAGACTTTCTCCTTTAATCTGACAGTTAAATATTGGAACAAACTTCTTTTCTTTTCTATAATCTTCAACTCAGACTCTCTTACAGTCAATGTCACATAAAGATGCCCCTCCTCTAATATCTGTTCAACTATACCATACGTGTCAAACTCGAGGCCTGCGGGCCGAACCCGGCCATTGGCAGGTTTTGATCCGGCCCGCATATCAGTTTAGGTTCACGATAAATGTCGGCCTGCCTAGTTGTGCACCAAAACAAAAAGACAGAAAACTGTTTTTCAAACGGCGACTATACCACACTTAGAGCAGAATTTGGTAGATTTGCCGACTTTGAGACTCCCAGAAATCCCCCCAGAAGCAGAGAGCTTTCTAAATTAAAGCTGGGAAACAGGTTGGCTGTGAGTTGACTTTTAAAATGTAATCTTTGTTTTGCTTGATTTGCTAAATTCTAAGATTTCTAAGGAACTAGTTGCTGCCTTTTTTAGTGCTTTATGTGGACCAAACTGTGAGTGAGAAGACCATATGAGACATGGAATAATACAGTCAAAGATTTTTGACTTTTTCAAAATAAAAGCATGAAAATAAACTCTACATGTCTGGCCCTTGATGCGATTCTCCTTTCCCAGAGTTGCCCTTAGTGAAGTTGAGTTTGACACCCTTGAACTATACTATATGGTATATATATATATATATATATATATATATATATATATATATATATATATATATATATATACAGTACATAGTTTTATATATATATATATATATATATATATATATATATATATATATATATATATATATAAATATATACAAAAGGGCTTTAAACTGACACACAAATGCAGGTAAAAATTAACTTTGGCGGGTAACATTTTAAAGTTACTAGCCAATTTGCCCAGTGATGAATAAGGCGAAGCGTCTGTTTGAATCGGCAGGCTGCAGAAACGATGCGACAAGTCTGTTTCCAGATTGGTGTGTATTCTGCTTAGACGTTTGGGCAGCTAAAACAGAGAAGACGAACGTAACGGAGACAAACAAACCAGAGGAGCCGAAATTAAAGTTAGTTAGGAAACAAACGTGGCTAGTGGAAAATCTGATTGGCTGGTAACTTTAAAAATCTACTAGCTGTGTTGGCTGGTGATCAAAAAAGTTAATGTAAAGCCATATATATATATATATATATATATGGCCATATATATATGGTACAGGCCAAAAGTTTGGACACACCTTCTCATTCAATGTGTTTCTTTATTTTCATGACTATTTACATTGTAGATTCTCACTGAAGGCATCAAAACTATGAATGAACACATATGGAATTATGTACTTAACAATAAAGTGTGAAATAACTGAAAACATGTCTTATATTTTAGATTCTTCAAAGTAGCCACCCTTTGCTTTTTTTGATAACTCTGCAAACCCTTGGTGTTCTCTCAATGAGCTTCATGAGGTAGTCACCTGAAATGGTTTTACCTTCACAGGTGTGCTTTGTCAGGGTTCATTAGTGGAATTCTTTCCCTTATTAATTATAAAAGCAAAGGGTGGCTACTTTGAAGAATCTAAAATATAAGACATGTTTTCAGTTATTTCACACTTTTTTGTTAAGTACATAATTCCATATGTGTTCATTCATAGTTTTGATGCCTTCAGTGAGAATCTACAAATGTAAATAGTCATGAAAATAAAAAGGAAACGCATTGCATGAGAAGGTGTGTCCAAACTTTTGGCCTGTACTGTATATATCTATATATATATCCAGGCAGGTCAATACAGAATTCAGGTAACAGTCTGGATATTTAGTGTCTGTTAAGCCAAATTGAGGCAGACTCAGATCAAGTGTGGGAATGCCGTCGAATTTTAGAGATGGTTTTAAAGACCTGGGCCCGTATTCATAAAGAATCTAAGAATCCTCTCAGAAAACTCTTAATTTAGCTTAAAAACTCTTATGTAGGAGTCTTAGCCTAAGAGCAATTCGGGAACGATCTGAGAGCAACTCTAAGTAAGGAAAAGACAAAAACTTTTATCTTAGTGAGGAAGCGGGGTTGACCCCGTTGCCATGTATGACACAATCTTTTGAAGACTGTGATTGGTTGGTTGTCCAAGAAGGAAAAAAAGAGTAAAGGGTCTATTCTAAGCCTTCACTTTGAAATTACATGTGTAATTTTTCCTTATTTGACCGTTCTCACACACACACACACACACACACACACACACACACACACACACACACACACACACACACACACACACACACACATTATATATGTGTATATAAATCCTTTTTTTTATTTACCATGCTGTTAATTTCCTAAAAAGGTATTTGATTGGCTTAGAATGATAAAAATCGTTCCACTCTTTCCAATTACACTGATTAATGGCATGTCTATTTAAGTGGTGGTTTGAATGTTGGTTTTAATGTATCAAACATGGAATCAAAACCAAGAAGGGCGAGAAAGCCCAACTGGACAGAGGAACAGTGTTTACTGTTAGCCCAGTTAGTGGAGGAACACAAGGCCATTCTTAAAGGAAAATTCACACAGCACGTGGACACGTGGCACGTGTCACAGCACGGGACAAGAAGCAGACATGGGAGCGTATAGCACAAACTATTAACGGTTCATTCCCCCTGCTTGTGCGCACCAATGAAGACTGTGAGAAACGCTGGTATGTGTTGCAATCAAAAGCCAGAGAGGAAATTGCAGCACACAAGCGGGAGTCTTCACGCACAGGTGAGTGCTATAACACTTTTTTGTACGCTGGCAAACTTATCTCTAACAATTATATATGTATAGCCTACTGTACATGTGGTCCACTGTATTGTTTTTTAGGGGGGGGACCACCTGCTAAACAGCTGTCCCAAGTAGCCCAAACCGTTTTTAACATCTTAGGTCACTCAGAAACGAGTATCACCGGTTTGAAGGAGGGCACAGACAGCTCAATGATTCAGCTGGTGGAACTACAAAAATGGTAATTTTAATAAACCAACAGCCAAGTAACACAATATAAAGACACATTTTTATTTAACATAGGCAAGGCCATTTCTATCTGGCATTCTATGAACGGAGAAAAAATGAAATAAATTGGCCTACATTTATTTTAAATAACAGACATTAAATGTTTTCTCCCTTCAGTAGCACAGAGCCTTCAGCAGAGGAATGGGGACCGTCGACATCGCAGGTGGGCGACCCTCAGCCCGAAGCGCCTCATTCCTTCTGCTGCCACCGCAGCTGCTCCAACACCATCCCTAGTAGACCAAAAACTGGAGATGGAGATGGATGTCCTAAAGCAGCAGAAAACAGTACTCCATCTACAGGAGGAGTACTACAAACTAAAAATTGAGCTACTCAAAAATAAAACTAATAACAAATAATATTTTTTTGTGTCTTCATAATATCTTTCTAATGAAAATGTTGGCTAAGGTGTGTCTGTTTAGTCACGGTTTTTATATTACATTCACAGTAACTTACATGAAATGCAAATTAGTAAACTGAGCTCTGTAAGGATTCCCACTTTGGGACAGATCCCTCCCTTGTGGAGGGTATTCTTCATCATCCTCTTCATCAGCCCGATTGTCCGTGGGAGGGTCTGCAATTTGTCTAGCTTTACAGATGTTATGAAGCACTGCACAGGCTGTTATCACTTTGCAGACCTTTTCTGGTGCCAGTCGCACCTCTCCATGCAAAATGTGAAAGCGCCTCTTTAGTTGACCAATACCCCGCTCAACTACGGCTCGTGTTTTCTTGTGAGCTCTGTGAGTTAATGAAAATTAACAGAATTCAGTTGATATTTTCAAAACAAAATGGTAGGTTATTTATGGGAAGTAGAGTAGCCTACAAATACTACTGCAACACATTTGTTGTTCTCTAAATTTGAAGTCCACACACATTAAGTGTATGTGTTGTCACTGTTACCTGTTGTAATTTAGCTGTGACCCCTGGTCAGGACGGAGGTAAGGTGTGAGGAGCCATGGTTTACAAGGATAACCACTGTCCCCTAACAAGTGGCAATTTGCTGGAATATGACGTCCTTCAAACAGATGTCTCAGGCCACGTGGCCACTTTCTACCAGTATCCTGGCATCATGTGTTGCGCCGGGCCATTTTGCAACAATGTCTACAATCTTATAATCTGCACCAAAACAACTTGAACGTTTATGCTGTGGTACCTCTTTCTATTAACATAAACATCCTCGTCTTCCGACGGTGCAATAATTCGGATGTGGGTTCCATCAATTACTCCGACAACACCAGGGAAGCCTGCTATATTCATAAATGCAGTTTTTTGAGCCTGCAAGGTGGGAATGTCCAGTGGAAACGAAATGAACTGCGAAACAATAAGAGGTTCTGAAAGTGCTGTAATTGTTTGTGTGATCACTCTGCTTACAGAAGGTTGTGACAGACCCAAATCATCACTACTGCATTGTTGCATTTTCCCAGTTGCCAAATATCGTAATGTACTGATAACTTTCATTTCTGGCGCTATGGCATTTCTGCGCTGTGTCGGAGATGTTAGCGCGTCTCTAATAAGATCAGTCACAAACATAATCCCTGCACGATCTAATCTATAGCGTCGTATTAACTCACTGTCATCCATTGTCTGCAGCACATTTCTTCTCCTTCGTCTTTCTGCCATTTTCTCCTCTGCTAAAGAAACTCTTAAGCCTCTTAAAAGTCCTCATCCGTGCTCCTAACAATTTTGACCTTAAGACCTCTTTTAAGGGTTGAGATTCTTTCTGAATTACTTTTTTCTTTACTAGGAGTTTTTCTTTAATTTTAAGAGTAAACGCCCACATTTCTAAGAATTTTCTTAGAATTTCGTCACTAGGAGCTACTCTTTGCGTTAAGATTCTTTATGAATACGGGCCCTGGGCCCGTATCCCTAAAGATTCTGAGAATCCTCTCAGAGAGCTCCTAACTTAACCTAAAAATTCCTTGCCAGGAGTTTTAGCTTAGAAGTGATTCCAGAACATTTTCAGTGAACTCTGAGCAAGGAATGGATGGAAAATCCTATCTTAGTGAGGAGGTGTGGTTGATCCCGTTGCTAGGTATGAGTCATCATTTCAAAAGCCGTGATTGGTTGATCCTACAAGTTTGATGAAAATGAACTTTTGGTGATAATGAGCAAACAATGTACCCTCAAATCAATAAACATAATTATACACTCTAATCTTATGCAGACTGTAATTGTAAATAATATTTCACATTCAAGAAAATATCTGGAAAATGAAGTAAGTAAGCTGTAGGGGTTATAGCCTAACATTACAATCTAAAATATGTGAAAACTTAAGCTCATTACACCCTGTTCAAATAATGATTTGTGTCTTATTTGCTCATATTAATATCCTAGCTGGCATATTTTGTACTTTCACTCCCATATGGACCCCATTGAAAACAAGATGGCCTATCTCAAGGGGCTGTCCTTAATGAAGTAGAAATTGCAACGTTACAACTCAGTGTGGTCTTAACGAGGGTAACACGGCTCAGCTTTTATCAATGTCTGTGATTGCTGGCTGGTCTATTTATGAAGGCTTGTTAACAAATATCCTACAAACACAGAAAATGGAGAACAAAAAGGAATCGCAAGCCGAACTGGACTGAGGAGCAAGGTTTGTTGCTGGCCCAGTTGGTGAACGAACATAAAGGTATGTTACGAGGAAAATTTGGCCCAACTGTCATTAGCCAAGGCAAGAGGCGCGCCTGGGACACAATATCCCAAACTATCAATGCCTCTTTTCCACTGGTGGTGCGGACAGGCGACGATTGTGAGAAAAGGTGGTATGTGCTGCAGTCCAAGGCAAAAGATGAGATTGCAGCACACAAGCGGGAATCCTCACTCACAGGTGAGCAAAATACTATAGCCTACCACATAATCTGGCAACTTGCTCCTGCTGGCAAAGTTAATTTACATGCCTAAGTACTGTGTTCATTGACTGTTTCTTTCTAGGGGGTGGACCACCTGCAAAGCGGCTGTCCCAGGTGGCCGACACTGTCTTTCAAGTCCGGGTACACTCTGAGGTCAGTGTCACCGGTCTGCCAACAGGCATTGACACGTCAATGATGCAGGCCCTTGAAATGCAGCAAAGGTAGGACACAGGGTTATTCATATCAACAGTGTTTATTCATTGCAGAAGCCATTTCATGTGTTATCCATGCTCATTGTATTAAATTAATTTAATCAAAACAATAATTAAACTAGGCCTATGTATTTCTGTAGCATGGAGCCATCACAAGAACCGGGCCCATCAAGTTTGCCGACAAGATTTCTGCCCGAACCATCTGCAGCTGCTGCTCAGGATAGGCGGATCAAACCCCATTCCCATCCGCAGCACCTGCTCCGTCAGCATCCCTGCAGGAGAGAAGATTGCAACTCACAATGTGTTTGAACAACAAAAAAAAGTCCTTTCCCTTCAGGAGGAGTACTACCGCCTTAAAATTGAACACCTAAAAAATAAACCATTTAGAGATTGTGTTCTCTGTCTTGCATTTAACAATTGCAGGTGATGTGCAGTAAAACTGTGGTAGTTCTTAATACCATCACAAGTTCTCAAATGACATGGGGCTACAGCTTGCCTGAAATGTAAATTTGTGAAGTTTGCCCTGTAAGGCAGTCCACTCTGGGCTAGGTTCCCCTGTGGAATGTGAATATCTTCTTCACCACCATCCTCATCGTTGTCTTCATCCTCATCGCCATCCTCCAGAGGTTCTGCAATCTGTCTAACCTTGCAAATATTGTGTAATATTGCACAGGCTATGATGACTTTGCTGACTTTTTCAGGCCTCAGCCGCACCTCTCCGTGGAGAACATGAAAGCGCCTCTTAAGCTGGCCTATGCCACGCTCCACCACCGCTCTTGTTCTCTTGTGGGCCCTACAATAGAATATAGACCTTTAATTATTTGATGGAAATATTGCACTACTTGGATGCTCTAACATATTGCTTGCATTTCATTTCCATGATTTTTGTATTGTTTGGCTTACCTGTTATAGTTTAGTTGGGGCCCTTGGCGTGGCTGGAGGTAAGGTGTAAGGAGCCATGGTTTGCATGGGTAGCCACTGTCCCCTAACAAGTTGCAATTAGCTGGCACATAGCGTCTCTCAAAAAGCTGTCTGATGCCACTCTCGGAGAGCATTCTCGCATCATGTGTGGAGCCTGGCCATTTAGCCACAATGTCCAAAATCTTACAGGCCGCATTGAACACTATTTGCACATTGATGCTGTGGAAATTCTTCCTGTTAACAAAGACAGCCTCGTCCTCTGATGGCGCAATTATTCTCACATGTGTTCCATCAATTACACCCACAACGCCAGGGAATCCTGCAATGTCCATAAATGCCCTTTTATGTGTGTGTAACGTGCGGGCATCCAGCGGGAATGAAACAAATTGTGTCACAATATTAGGTTGTGACAAAGCTGTCAGTGTTTGGGTGATGACTCTGCTGACGGAGGATTGGGACAGACCCAAGTCATCACTGCTGCATTGTTGCATTTTCCCTGTTGCCAAATACCTCAGGGTTGTGATTACTTTCTTCTCCGGTGTACTAGCGTTGTGGCGTAGAGTTGGTGAAGTAATTGCATCTCTAAGGAGATCCACCACAAACATGATTCCTGCACGATCCAATCTGTAGCGTCTCAATAATTCCCTGTCATCCAGTGTTTGCAGGACATCTCTCCTGCCTCCTCTGTTGGCCATGTTGTGCAGCTGCTTAGGGGAACTCCTAAGCCACTAAAAGTCCTCTTCCCTGCTCTTAGCAGATCTCGCCTTAGGAGCCCTTTTAAGCGCTAGGACTCTTGAGGAATAGCTTTTATATTAACTGGGATTTTCGGTGTCACTTTTAGGGGAAATTCTAAGAAAACGTCATGCCTCTGAGAATTTTCTTAGAATTTGGCTGCTAGGAGCCACTTTTTGCATAAAAATTCTTTAGGGATACGGGCCCTGGATCCCAGAAGTCAGTAAGGCAAGGACAGATTCTAGCTAGTTTTGTTACGGAAATGTGGGTACGATGCACTACTTTGAACCGCACCTGGCGCCACGAGGGTGCAAAAGGGGGCCTTTGCCACTAAAGCTAAGAGCTAAAAGACACTAACTAGCACTACTACACTACTACTACTACAACACTGCTGTTGTTAACCTCGTGGCGCATTCAAAGTTATTGTAAAATACCCTTTTCTCATCTGATTTTGTCGTTTAACTGCAATTTAAGTGATTAAAGGCAGCGATCACTACGATCTGATGTACATGATTGGCGTAAGGTAAACGGGGTGAATGCTGATCCCCAATCAGTTAAAAAACATGCCAAAATCGTCTCTAATCCGATTCTGTGATCGGGATATCCCTACTCTTGGGCAAACCTCTAATACGACCCACAGGAGAATTTTATTAATTAGACTTGAACTAGCTCTTATACTCTTGTACTACCTGTTTTGCTCCCATCATAACTACTACGGCCCCTAGAGGGCGCCGCCACTATAACTGTAAATATGTTCTAATGTGGATGTTTGGACAGCCTCATGTGAGAGGCACATTGTAAAGCACTGTGGATTGAAGCACTATATGAATGCAGTCCTTTAGTTATCATTGTTTCAAAGTTTAGCTGCATAGATTTAGGTTTATCCTGAAAAACTTGGATCGCCAAAGTAATTTGCGTCCTCTGGGAGCCACGGCAGTACCTATTCAGTCCTTCCAGAAAAATGCGGAGTTTTTTTGTGATTGTTGCGGCAAAAATCCTTGATTTTGCGGCACGTTTTCTTAAAAAATGCGATGGAATATGCGGGATATTTATGCAGTTTTATGCGATGAAATTGCGGGAACTTGCAAAACCTGCTTTTCGATGATGTTCACGTCGCGTAATTACGTCACTTCATAACGTTCCTATGGCAACAGTGGAAAATGGCTGCTCTTGTGTGAAGTAAACGCAACATTTTTCAACTTTCTGCTAAGATATATTGTGTGACATTTTTGCAATGAAAATGCGGGGATTATGAAATCATGCAAGCCCCGCATATTTTGCGCGGAAATCGGCAATTTATGCGACGAAAGTTCAGCGTATTTGAAATAATGCGCCCACGCATAAATATGCGGACTTTGGCTGATTATGCGTTGAATTATGCGATCGCATAATCACATTTTTCTGGAGGGACTGCTTATTACGTGTCTCAGTGATCAATCCAAGAGAGATATTTCACTCTGCAGAATGAATCTTCTGAGCTGCTGGCTAGAAACGTTATAGCAGTTTTCCCTATTAACTCATTTGTTGCTTGAGATTTTAAGAATTCTCTTAGTAACTGTGTTCACTTGTTTCCAATGAACAATGAGAACATATTGCACTGCTGATCCAATCATCTATTAATGCCAAACTTGGCTTTTTGCTAACATTGTATAAAGAAAATCTGGCCCATTTTAAGCCACACTGGAACAGCTATTAATTATTTAACAACCAGCCTTGTTTCTGCCCTCAGCTGGCTGAATATTACCTTGAACTTTCCAACTTTCTGTCTACAGTTTGGCACATTTAATGCCCTGTAGGGAATTAAAGCAACATAACAAGCTGAGCTTTTAATATAAATGAGACAATGGATCCCCATCTGTATTCAATAGAAGCACGATTGTCTTCCCATTATTAGTTGTTGTTAAAAACTCTCCGTAAGAGTCATTTTGAAATTTACAGATTTTTACCTTTGAGTTTTATGGCCCTATTTTAGCGATCTCATCGCACGGTGTGAAGTGCCTGGTGCAGGTGCACCAGGCAGGTGTGTTTAGGGCGTGTCCAAATCCACTTTTGCTAGTTTGACGGCGGAAAAAAGGGTATGCGCCGGGCGCCTGGTTCTAAAGGGTTGTACTTAGTGTCTTCATTAATCAGAGGGGTGTTCTGGGCGTAACATGCAATCAACCAATCAGAGATCATCTCCCATTCCCTTTAAAAGCCAGGCGCGTTTGGACCTTGGAGCATTGCTGTTATGATGGAGGATTTGCACCGTAATATTTAGGGCCCGAGCGCCGACAGCGGCGAAGGCCCTATTGAAACTGAAGGAATTATTGTTTGTTTCTATTATTATTGTTTTTCCCGTCAAATGAATTGCCTTTTTGAGGGGCTTAACATATTCAAAAACTCACAAAATTTGGCGGTCGCATCAAGTCTGGTGAAAATTTACGTATTTTAAGGGTTTCGGGAATAGGCGCACAAAAATGGCTCTCTAGCGCCCCCTGGAAAGTTACGAAAATTGAGCCCCTGCAGTACGTTTAACGTAGACTCACGAAAGTGGTACACATATGTAACATGTCACGATGTACAAAAAACTTCATGAGAGCCATACCCTAAACCCAACAGGAAGTCCGCCATTTTGATTTCAAAGTTCGAAATTACTGCAATTTTGGCCATTTCCACGTCGTACTTTAACGAACTCCTCCTAGAGATTTCATCCGATCAACTTCAAACTCGGTCTGTGCCATCTTAAGATGTTAATGATGAAAAGTTGTTAAAAGAAAAACTTTTCGTCATAGGGCGTGGCCGTGGCGGGGCGGCCATTTTGTGCTTTTCGCCGCAGAAACAGGAAGTGGGTGTAACTCGAGTGTGCGTTGTCCAACTGGCTCGAAACGTTTCAGGATTCATAAGAGTCCAACCCTGAGGACAAATAAAGGCCGATATTTACTTAAAGTCATAGCGCCCCCTAGTGGCAACAGGAAGTAGGCCTAAAAGTCAAGGGTGCTTACTAACGAACTCCTCCTAGAGATTTCATCCGATGGACTTCAAACTTGGTCTGTACCATCCCAACACCTTAACGATGAAAAGTTATTAAAAGAAAAACTTTTCGTCAGACGGTGCGTGGCGTGGTGGCCATTTTGAGTGTTTAGCGATGAACAAAGAAGTCGTTGTAACTTGAGTGTACGTTGTCGTATCTGCCCGAAATTTCTCACGATTGACAAGGGTCCAGGCCTGAGGACACCTACAGGCCAAAATTGAATTTTGGTCATAGCGCCCCCTGCTGGCAACATGAAATGCGCCTTACATGACAAACATCATCCGATTTGCATGAAACTCAGAATGTGTGGTCTAGATGTGATACTGAGCCGCCCCCTATAATATGACCACGCCCACTTACTCAGGCCACGCCCCCTTTCATAACATTTGAACCATTTAAGGTATACCCTTGTGTGAGGTGTCATTGAACTCAGCACAGACTTCCTTTTTTATTGGTGATGGTTTGACCCGCCCCTAAGCTTTAGCCACGCCCCCTTTCATAACATTTGAACCGTTTAAGATATACCCTTGTGTGAGGTATCAATGAACTCAGCAGAGACTTCCTTCTTCATTGGTGATGGTTTGGCCTGCCCCCTATGTTTAAGCCACGCCTCCTTTCATAACTAATGACCAGTTTCATGTAAACCCTTGTGTGAGGTATCATTGAACTCAGCAGAGATTTCCTTTTTAATTGGTGATGGTTTGACCCGCCCCCCTATGATTTAGCCACGCCCCTTTTCACAGTTAATGAACCGTATGATGTAGAGTCTTGTGTGAGGTATCGTTGAACTCGGCGGGGAGTTCCCTTTTCATTGTTGGCGTCTGAGTTTCGCGCAAATGAACGGTCGCAAGGAGCGGCGTCCGCCGGTAACCCCGACCCGCGCAGACTAAATCTAATGTATATAGCATATTTGTCATAATTTAAACAAGTCTCCCAAAGAGAAACGGGTATCTCTCTCTCCCCCGCCTCTGCCTGCTGCGCTGTGTGTGTGTGTGTATGTGATTGTGTGTGTGTGTGTGAGACCAGTCTGAGAGACCTCCAGCTTACAGCGGTGTGTGTGTGTGTGTGTGTGTGAGTGAGACCGGTCTGAGAGACATCCAGCTTAGAGCGGGGTCTCTAAGCAGGACTGGCCCAGCGACGATCTAGCGGCTAGGGCCAGGCGCCTGCTGGCTGTCGCCTCACTTCATGGAGCTTCTCAACTCCGAAAACTCCGAAGCAAATTGTCAATTCGGCATCGATTTTCGCAAGACTGCCGATATATTCGAAATCTAAACAGTTCATTTCTCACCTAAAACGTTGTCAGAAATGAATTTAGTGATGAAATTGGTAACATAGGGCTGTGGGAACAGAGCTGTGGGACCATAGAGCTGTGGGAACATAGGGCTGTGGGAACATAGGGCTGTGGGAACATAGAGCTGTGGGACCATAGGGCTGTGGGAACATAGGGTTGACCACCTCACTCCCAACTCTTAAATGATGCTGAGAGGCACTGACACTTGGTCAGTGCCTCTCAGCATCAGATGCTACGCAAAAATCATCTTTTAGCGTCTGTATGGAACGCACCGGGCAGAGCAGAAGCGCGACCGCGGCGCTGTAAGTTGAGAGCGACAACGGTAAGATCTTTTCCTAAACATTACTGTCCCGTGCTTGTACCGTGTGTCACTGAAATGTACATTTTATAACCTCATCCATGATCTTTTCCTAAACCTAACTGTCCTGTTCTTATGCCGCATGTCAAAGACGTTTAGCGTGAATAAGAAACACCCAAAGGCACACGACCAAGCATCCGGATTTTACGCGATGGGAGAGTTAGATGTGTGAAAAATGTGAGAAATGTTATTATATGTAATTATTCCAGCCGCAACTTCATTAATCTGCTGCTTTAGCAGAATTTTTTTTTTTTCTGATTTCCGTCTCTCCACCAGATGTTGAACCTGCTGCAGGGATATGTGTGTGTGTGTGTGTGTGTGTGTGTGTGTGTGTGTGTGTGTGTGTGTGTGTGTGTGTGTGTGTATGTGTGTGTGTGTGTGTAAGTTTAATGACTTGTTGAGTGACGGAGGAATTGGGTTTACATAGGAGTTACACGCAGAGCTACTCTGTGAGCCTTTTAAAGCCTTTTAAAATACTGTCGAAAAGCCTCTGGGCCATTCTGGGACATGGAGACGCTCCATTAAACCCAGGCTGGCCCTCACACCTGCTCGCAGCATCAGGGGATCTGCTACCAGCTTAAAAAAAGGGCTTGGAATTTCAAGTTCATATTGGTTTCATAGCATTCAATCGCCTGTTTTAATTTAGATGTTTCCCTGTTTCTGAATTAAGGGGGCTTAAACACCTGGAAGAGACCAGAGACCTTATCTGGCAACATGACATGACTTTGGTGATGAGATCAGTCTGGATCTGGACCAAGGTTCACGTTTTTGCATTTAACCCAGTAAGTTATGCAAGCGCCCTAAAGATCTATACGTGACAAAACTACGTCCACATTCGTGAGCTGCGTCTCCCGACACTTTTTGTAACTGATTGGTCTGTAGACGGGCTTCCCTCGTCTCCTCTCTCCGCGGACCAAATTTCACCGTTTGGAATTGGGAGGTTGCACACCTGTAATTTTGGTTCGGATCAAACTGAAAAGTCTGAATGTCCGGACCAAACGAGGTAGCTGTGAAAGCCCCCTTAGTGTCACAGTATCGGTAATGTGCTGATCGGCAACATTGTGCTTTAATACAGCTGTGCAGGGTTTAGCTGAATTCCGCAATATCACGAGACATCACAAGAAGAGACTAAGTGATTTAATTGTGCGGCTCCTATAGACTTTCCAAATGTTATCGGATTGAATGGATCAAATTCTGACAGTGAAAAGGTGTAAATTCGCCAGGGTTTTGTGACGCAAAACAAATTGTATCCACGGATGTCCAGACGTCTCTTTCGCCACGTACTAAGTCTGAAGGAAAACGTCTTTTTTGGGGCCAGAGAGCATCACGTGACGGACACGGAAGTTGTAAGCTCCACTGTTCAATTCGCTTCAAAGCCTGGCGCACTTCCTGGGGGGCCTGGTTCGCTCAAAACAACAATGGCGGACGTTAGAGATAGATGGTTTATCCAATCACCCCTAAGTGCCTGCCCTTTTCCAAACAGTTTCCAACGACGCCTTCTGAGATGGTTGTGAGTAAAAAAAAAAAAAAAAAACATCCGTCGCGTCTGGTTAGGTTTCCCCTGCTGCTGTGTGTGTCTGTTTGCTTCTGTCACACGTTTGAAAGGGAGGCCCCAAAAATAATGATAAAACGACTGGGAAAAAAAGATAAGGACCGTGCTAGTGAACACAAACGAGCCTGATGATGCTGTGAAAAGCCAAGTGAGAATATTTACTGAGCATTATGATGAGGTTCTCCAAAAGGGGCATCATTAAAATTTTAAAATTGAACAGCGAGGATAAAGCGACCTTCACTGTGCTGTAATTAATTTCCGACGCGGCGGTTTCCGGAGTCAGAATGTAAACACAACGCTGTCATGGCGGTGTGTCCAGCAGACGGTGATAAGCAAAGCAATTTACTCAACTCGTCCAGTCAGCTCAGCGTATCTGGGCACTCCCCCTGCATATTCAGTCATTTGATGTATTCCTGTTTTCATCTCCTGGCGGCGCTCAGCGTCCCTCCCTGGGTTAATTAACAAACACAGATAAGAGGAAAGAGCAGCCAACTCTAAAACCTGCCACTGGAAAAAAAAAAAGAAAAGCTGCTATCAGCTGTGTGTTTGTGCACAGATAGCCTCTGTGCCGGAGAGAGTGGGTCAGAGATAAGAGGAGTGAACATGAGCCGGTCCATAAAACACAGCCGCCGGGCTGAGAGAGCAAGAGCAAATTAACCCCTCCAACCGAACCAAAGCACAATAAAGAGCAATAAAAGAGCAGGCTTTGACTCGCTGACTTTACCACACAGGGATTTCCTTTTCCTGACACTCAAAGCAGCAGAGAAAAAATGTCAAAAGGACCTATTTTATTTATTATTCCATCAAAATATAAATTCACATTCACTCAATATAATCCCTTCTCTCTATAGACCGAATCACCAACATGGCATCATGTCATTTTGCGGGGGTTCTGGCGCTAAAAAGAAATGTGTCCACTGATTTACCCCTTTCTCCATGTAATGGTGCGTTCCAGGTAACCCGTAACTCGGGTTTTCACGGCCTTCTGCCTGTGAAAGTTCCCCTGGAACGCCACTCAAACTTGTAACTTACTGCCGGTGAACTGGTACCAGATGGTTGTACTCCCAGTTACAGTTTTTGACGTCACACACACTCATAAACAAAAATGGCAATCCGTGTTGATGCTGTACAGACGTCGGTGGTTAACGGTGAGAAATAGACATAAATAGACATAAATAGGCAACGTAAAGTAACTCCGCACATTGTAATCAAAACAATACACATACGATTGTGTACTACTACAGGTTATGTTTATTAAATGAAGCCCCAAATATGTCGCCGACTAGAAATCACTAGTATCAGCTAGCGCTAGCTAACGTCAGCGGTAGGTAGCCGCTAGCTAGAAGGGTTTATCGTGACTTTGCCTGGAACGCTACCA
The DNA here is from genome assembly GCF_010015445.1 of Perca fluviatilis. Lineage (NCBI taxonomy): Eukaryota > Metazoa > Chordata > Actinopteri > Perciformes > Percidae > Perca > Perca fluviatilis. The sequence goes on along the minus strand of NC_053119.1, from coordinate 3,255,283 downwards.
AGTCGCGAGTCGTGACGTAACTTACGTGCTAAAAATTGTGTCTGGAACGCAGCATTACTCACAAAAACACTGCTAAGAATTGACTTAACAGTAAAAAAAAAAAAGAAATCTTGGCTTGAAGCTGCGCTTAAAAGTAAGTTATCAAGCATCTCAGTCGAAATTTAAGTGAAGCCTACGACTATATCTTAAGTGTCAGTCTTAGAGATGAATCCAGACACTTTGCTGTGCCACAAACAGGATTTTGGATGACGACATACTGCAGGCATGGACCAATCACTGACTAGATTTCCGTAATTAAGAATATTCTCAGATAAATTCACATTGAATGGTGAAATTCCTAAACTGAGTTTACATTCGACACACATTTGACAATAAAGATTTATCAAGAGAATACATTATGATATACACATTGGAAATGAAAGATAGACACGTTTCCCACCGTGTTTTAAAGCTACATTGTGTAAGAATTACTCCCATCTAACGTTACACACTGGGCTTTTAATTACACATTTTAAACCGTTGTACTGTTTACTGACCTGCTATATACTATAGCCTAGATTTTCTACTTTAAGCCTGCTCTTTCCAAACGATACCATTTGATTAACTGCTTGTCACCAAACATTTCAAAGACATTCTTCCTCTTCTGAAAGATTGGCGCACGTTAGAGCTGTAATCGGGTACATTTTGATTGACAGCCTTTTAAAAGCCCGAACCCATTTACAGCCCGACATTATTCAAATGTGCGCGCGCACACACACAGCTCTTTTGTCAAGAATGAGTCATTTCTGCATTAATTAACATCATTTATTCATGACTAACCTAGGCTATAGGTCACTTGGAAGTTGGAACAAAGAAATAAAAATAAGTCCTCCAGAGGCCAGCGTTTGCGTTGCACCTCATTTGCGGGACAGTCGGGTCCCGTCGGGTTCGGGCAAAGATCTTCAGCTCTAGCGTACGTCTCTGTCTCCTGGCTCCAACCCTGAATGTTTTCTCAAAAGCCCCGAATCTTTTCAGGTTTTTAAAATAACTTAAACTTAGTGTCATTTCCCCTCAGTCTCTCTGACTGGACTGCCAAATCAATGCTAACCTATGTTACGTAACTTAAAAACAGAAACATCAGACAGTTTCTGCCTGTCTTCAGGTTTGCCGACTTTGAGACCCTGAAATTCCCCCAGAAGCAGAGAGTTTTCATATTCAGGCTGTAAAACAGGTTGCTGTGAGTCGGCTGAGGGGTAGCTTGCTTTTAAATGCATTGTTTTTCTTGATTTGCTTAATTCTATGATGGCTAAGGATTGCTTTTTTTTTTGCTGAATTTTTTAGGTCTTTATGTGGACCAAACTTTATGTGAGAAGGCTGTATGAGACATGTCATAATACAGTCAAAAATCTTAGACTTTCAATTAATAAAAGCATGTCAATAAACTCTACATGTCTGGCCCTTGAGACGCGATTTGTTATTTTCCAGTGTGGCCCGTAGTGAAATAGAGTTTGACACCCGTGGCTGAAAGGGTCAAGAACTTGCATTCATAAACATATAATTAAGCGACAGTTTCTCTGTCGTTGATTTATTGGAGAGCGAGAGAGAGAGTTTATTTGCATCTCAAAGGGCGTCAGATAAAGAAAACGATATGCCTTCAGTTCGTGGCCTTCACAGAAAAAAACAGAAAAAGAGTGCAACCTTGAGAAATGTGAGAGGAACCGTCCCCTGCAGGACCATCGTTAGATGCTGAGAGCAGCCGGAGGTATCCGCGATCTCTTCAAAGTGCTGCAGCAAACTGCGCTCAGAGCTCATCAGGAGGGACCTGCATCCATTATAGAGATTGCATTAGGAGAGCAATACCAAGGCTCTTTCATTTAACCTCTCTAGGAAAATGCATTAGTTTTCTTTTTCGGTGTCGACCACTTAAACGTGGCTGTGTTTCTGATAAGCTTTTTCATCACACGCTAAACCACGTTACATGGGGAATGTCTCGGCTTATACGCGAGGAAAAACTCTCATCCCGCGGGAATCGCAAAGTACACACATGGTGACACGTTACAGTTTTACATGTGTAATCAAAATGACCTGCGAGATGATTCTGTTCACATGTTCAGGACATACACAGACACACACACGCACACACACACACACACACACACACATGCGTTTCACTGCCTTTGTGGGGACCTGCCATTGACATAATGCAATCCCTAGCCCCTAACCCTAATCTTAATCATCACAACTAAATGCCTAACCTTAACCCTCACCATAACCATAACCTAATTCTATCCCTAACCCTAAAACCAAGTCTTAACCCTCAAAAAGCCCTTTAAACTTTGGGGGGGGTCCAGCATTTTTGCCAGACCCACACACACACACACACACACACACACACACACCCTCACAGATTAGCACCAACAAGAAACACAGCTAGACTTGGAGGCCAAACACTTTTGCAGTAAATCTTTGCCCAACACACAGAGATGAATCTGATATTGATCTCTACTCTGGGCTCTTAAATGTACAGAAGACTTTCATTTATTTCCAAAGATATTCATGGCTGTTTTTCACTTGGCATGATCCCAAAAGTGAGGTTCAATTACCACTTTTGTGTGTTTGTGTTATACTGAACTGTTCGGAACATTAAACTAAAACTTTTTCTCTCTCTCACCCAGCGGAGATGAGCTGTCTGGGTCTTAATGGGACTACATGGTGTATTTACAGTCCAGCGGGAAAATATGCAAAAACATCATATCATAAATATTCAAGGCTCAGTTTCATTTGAGTTCCTTCAGTCCCTAATCAATACAAAAGAGTGAGCTGAAAGGAGGAACTGAACAGGAAAAACTCATTAATATTTGAAGACTTTCTGAACTGCCGAGTGGTTGAACATTTCCTCTTACAGCATCAATAATTGAATGGTGGTTTTTTTTTCTTTTCTTTCGGCTGCAGAGAGAGCCCACAAAGTGTTGGTTGATTTTTTCCCAATTCTGATGAACGGCTCATGTATCATTGTCGTCAATGTCAATCACAAAAAGTACAACTACTATTTGTGAGAGAGAGGGGACCGAAAAAGTCGACACCCGCTTGAACATAATTACTCCCCCACTGCTTCTCATTTTACCAGCGTGTTAACAACCGTCAAACTTTCAGCCTGAAATTATGATTTTTTTTTTCTTGTTTTGACACCATTGTCCCGAAATGACATTACCTCGCCATTCCCATAGATGGCGCTTCATCGAATTCACACTGACGCCTGGGCACTCTTGTCATAATCAAAAGAAGAATGAGTGCAAGCGGAGGTAGTTTAGTTGGCGCAAACAATGGCAAACCTCACAGAAAGAATTATTCAACCTGCTCCATCCTCATTGAAGGCGAGAGTTTGGACACATTTCGGCTTTTAGAACCTCGAGGGGAAGACGAAACTTGATAGGAATCATGCTATATGCAGGCTTTGCAAAGCGAAAGTTAAGTATTTTGGAAACACCACAAAGTTGATAACTCTCATGACACAGCATCACCCAGAGATTAATATTAAAGGTCCCATGACGTGAAAATTTCGCTTTATGAGGTTTTTTAACATTTGGCCCGGTCATGAGAAAGAGAGAGACATCATGGCTTTCAAACGAGCAAAGTGGCAGTTGGTCAAGGCCACACCCCCCCCCTCCACCTTGCCCCCCCCTCCTCAATAGCTACAGACACATAAATGGCACATCCTAAGGAAAGCTCATTGTGGGACTGGCTCTAGTGGCTGTAATTCTGCACCAAGGCTGAATTTCGGAAAAAAAAATTTTTAAAAAAACTTCAGATACAGTATTAGGGGACCACTAAGGTCTATATAAAAGAGACTTCAGATACAGTATTAGGGGACCACTAAGGTCTATATAAAAGAGACTTCAGATACAGTATTAGGGGACCACTAAGGTCTATATAAAAGAGACTTCATATACAGTATTAGGGGACCACTAAGGCCTATATAAAAGAGACTTCAGATACAGTATTAGGGGACCACTAAGGTCTATATAAAAGAGACTTCAGATACAGTATTAGGGGACCACTAAGGTCTATATAAAAGCATCCAAAGAGCACCATGTCATGGGACCTTTAAAGACGTGGACAAACAACAACCTAAAGTACCGTGCCAGTCAACCAACCTCTTTCAATGCTCTAAACTCCCACCGTTGCATCAGGGAGAGTGTTCTCACTCCTAAACACGTTGACTAGCTTCTGTTTCTGCAAAAGAATGTACAGATTCCAGCCAGTGGTGGACTATGAACTGGTTACACACACACACACACACACACACACACACACACACACACCTAAATGCGTATCCATTATGTGATTCTGACACATCACAAAAGTTCTGTTGAATGGACTGTAGTTGCCACAGTTCTAAAGAGAAAGGGCCTAATTTTAGGAAGTTCAATGTGCCCAGTCGAGTTGACATTTCAACAGTCAACCTGGCAGCTGAAGTACTTCTTAAACCACAGTTAGCAGGATTTTTTATTTGATCTGAGTACAGCACTTTAAACCTAAATGTAAAAGCTCTTTATATTTAACAGATTTATACTTGAATTAAATGTTTTTGAAAGCTGGCCAATGCTTGGCACTTTTTGCAGTTTTTAGTTGCAAAACTTCTTATTGTTGTATGAAGACAGAAGTAATATCAGACTACATTTAATTTGTTGTGTTTCTTTTCTTTAAATTGTATGTGTACTGCAATCACATGGGAAAAGTAACTACATTAACTTAATGTGAATAGATTTTTTGAATTGAGGATCGTTTTGAATCAAAAAAATCGATTTTGAATCGAATTGTGAGCCTAAAATTCAGAATCGAATCAAATAGTGACATTTTCTGAATCGTACACCCCTAGTGAACATGCTCTTTTGCCTTTCTAAGCACATTGTTAGAAAGGACGTACCATTACCTACATTTTGATTTAAAATAAATGTATGCGAGTTAAAACTGTGGATGCAGTGTAAATATAAATTTGCATATGCTGCTTCTCACTCAGTCAGTTGGATCCCCAACTCTGAGTCTGTACATTCTATCCAAAACACACTAATGTAAAAATGTCAGAAGAGCTTTTTTTAAAAGCCTCAAAGAAGGTTGAATATTTCAAAAAGTATTAATGTGATTTGAAAGTTGAATACTACCCTTAATTTTTTTTAATTTTGAATAGAGTTTCTTGAAATTCTGAATAACCAAACACAAACTCCTCCTCCTGTCATGGAGACTATTTACTGTAGGCCGTGTTGTCCTCTCTTTTCATGACATGTCAAAGATTTACTGTTAGCCTGTGTTATTCGCATGTGCACCAAGTAGTAGGCACACTGTCAAAATTTCCTGCGGAATGTTATAGTTAATTATACAACTGATGAGCTCGGGGGGCATGTTTGGCTTCTAAAACACAGAGCTTTTAAGCCGGGGAGCAGAGTTCATGTCCCGCAAGAAGTTAAGGAGAAAACACAGACTTTCACCCAGGAAACAGGTGTTCATGTCCTGGAAGAAGTTAAGGAGAAAACACAAGACTTTCACCCAGGAAACAGGTGTTCATGTCCTGAAGAAGTTAAGGAGAAAACACAAGACTTTCACCCAGGAAACAGGTGTTCATGTCCCGGAAATATTATTACCTAAGGCGACCGCTGTTTTAACCCAAACCACAATCTTTTTCCTAATCAGTCATAGCTACATGACGCTCACCTTTTGTAAGCTAAACTTAACTTGCAACTGCAACAGAAACGACTGTCACCTCAAGGTGCTCGGTAAATGGCTCACAGCTACTGTCCTGAACTGAACTCTAAAGACTGCTAAACCTAACTGTCATTTGACTGGTCGTCATGTGACCCGCAGCTATCTTAAGGGGACCGGTGTTATAATCCAAAACATTGTTCTTTATTAGTTATTTGATGCTATAAAAAACAGGATGAAACCTCATGATTGATGGCTGAGATTGACTCGTCAGGCAGAATTCTGGGTGAATACCGCTAGCCTGACGAGCCAGCCCCACATCCAGATGTTGGGTCTGGGAACTCACCATTGGCAGGGCTCAATCCGAGGGGCGGCATAAACAGTTGTCTTTCAAATTCTCTCTGCACGCAATAGGATAGCGCTACAACCAATCAGAGCAACGCTAGTTGATAGATTCAACTTTAAACACCCAACACATCTTACTTTTTTAAGAATGACTTCAGTGCCGTTTTTTGTTCTTTTCTCAAAGAAAAGCTGAACTCCAAGTCTTCCAGAGTTGCGGCCAAAGCCGATTCCAAAGACCGCTGTTCGCCAGCAGCAACAGCCATAAGCCCCTACCACCGACTCTATACACGATGTGATTGGCCTGACTAAAGTTTGGTTTTTCCAGCTCGCAAGCCAACGGAGAGTTGCTGGACCCTGGCTGCAAATTACATTTGCTGCCGCTAGGGTGTGTCCAGATTTCTAGGCTTTGATACTAGGCAGAAGTGGACCGCCCGATCACTCTGGCTCCAAATTTACAAGATTTCACTTTTGTACAGCGGGAGGTGTAGTGGAGTGGAGGCATGGCCATCTTTATATAGAGTTTGTGATGCAAACCGCAAACTTTTTTTCTGATCTTAACTAGTTATTGTGGTGCCTGAACTGTCGCCGATGCATGGCGGTCTACTTTTGTCAGCTAAACTTAACCATAACAACCCTCAAACTTAGTCACTTGGCCAGTTGTCGGTCGCCCTAATTTCTTACAGTATCAGAATTGTTGTGCATACGTTTTCGTACAGTATCAGAATTGTTGTACATATGTTTTTGTATGATATGATACGAACCCATTCATGAAAATGCATTAATTGGTTATAGGGTTATTAAGGTACAGTGGGTCTGTACCGTTGATAACACAAGTTAGAAATCGAAGAGGTTCCAGACTAATAGTGGGTGTCCACATATGCGTTGTTTTAACAGATGGGATCGCCCCGCTTCCTAGCATTGCACGCTAGTGGTCTCGCCACCAGTTTCTCTTCACTGACAACTGACAAGCAAAGAAAACAGGCTCCGCCCTCCTACAATGGCGATGGCTGCAGCTGGTTGGACGGACTCTTCACGTGTGGCTGACTGCTCCCGAATTTCAAAACCGACCATGATTATGGCGGCTCGTTTGGAATACGATCTCATATTTTACGATAATAGTTCATTATTATTATTCATTTTAAACGAGAAACAGGCCGTGCAGTTGCTCAATCTGTCTTCATTTCAGATCGAGAAAGGTCAGTTTAAAGATTTTCATCAGATTTTGAGAGGCGGCGAGCCGAGCCGGCCGCTCCTCATTCGCTCTCCTGTGCCTCGGCAGGCTTTCGGCTCTTTAATGTCTTCCCTACGTCTTCTCTGCATTCAGCCAACCATCTCCTGTTTAGCTCAAGTCTCTCCTCTCCTAAAGAAGAGGGAATTAAAAGTATTTCTTCATTTGAGGATCTGCTTCAGTCTGCATCTGGGTCAGTTCCTGTAAATCCTGCCAATCGTTAAATGAGAATTCCCCTCCGTGAAAGTAGAAATGCCCTCAGCAAGTCTTAAGCCTGTAATAGGGTTTTTTGTCTAGTTTATAGGCAAATAAATGTACCATTGGACTGTATTTCAAATTCTTCTGGTTCAGCCCTGCTGTAAACTGACGCAGTGACTGATGTTGTACGAGGATACATAGCCTGTCACCTTGACTTCGTGATTTGATGAAATGTAAACAGCCTCCAGAGGAGAGATGCATGAAATCTGAAAAACCTGTGGCACCCCGGACTCGGCTCCAACCTGGCACCCGCACAGCAGGCTCCGTCCATCCATCTAATGCAGCAGCCTCTGGCTCAGCTCCAACCTGGCATCCTGACAGCATGCTGATGGATGTCAGATGGCGGCAAACTGGCTCCAGAACTACAAGAGAGACACACACACACACACACAAATCATGAGCACATAAATCTGCATAAGTAATTTTTCATCCCTCTAACTGGAAGATTGAAAATGCATGCTAATGTTGCACTTATCAGTTCCTGCAAATGTTTTAGCAGCTTGAGAGAACATTTTTCAAAATGCAACAGACATCTTCCCACTGCTCGCTTCACACGGGCTGCGATAAGAGACGCATTTTGCATTTCATTTTTTGTTGACATAACACCCAAATCAGCTGCTGCTAAAAGCTCCGGAGCCAGATCTCACTTTTATGCTAGATAAAAAAAAAAAAAAAACAGGCAGTGAAAACTGAAAGGTTTATAATCTTTGAAGCAGCACCAGCATCTCTTCCCACACACACAGAGCATGTAGGTGTATGAGAGATGCTTTTATGTAGCTGAAGGCATAAAGTTTCTGATTTTATTTTGTGAACATCAGAGAGGCTGGTGGGTTGTGCAGAGTCAAAGAGCTTGTGCTGTCAAATAAAAACAAATTGAATTTAAACTACCCTTTACATTTGATTCTAAACATCTTTTTTTCACAATTTTTTTTGCGGTGAAATGGGTAATATTAGATTACACACACGTTTCAATCAGGAGAGACATTGTTGCAAATATGCAAAGGTGTATTTGTATATATGCATAATCTGAAACGTACAGAGTCTTTGGAGTTTAGACTCCATCGTTAAAATGGAATAAAAATTATTTTAAGGGGAGTCTAGACACTGGTGGTGGTGGTGAAGGAGCCCGAAACCGGACCGAAGGAGCCCGAAACCAGACCGAAGGAGCCCGAAACAAGACCAAAGGAGCCCGAAACCAGACCAAAGTAGCGGTCTGCCGGAGGATGACCCAGGGTGCCGTGGGTGACGATGACTGGAGGAGGAAGGGGAGGAGGAGGGTTGCAAGCTTTGCCTGAAATGACAACTGACGGCAGCAGAGAGAACAGAATTAAAGCAGGGATGCCATGCTGTGAATTCATGGCAAATTCTGGTTGGTTTAACTGAAATGAATGTGTGTGCATGAGCAGTGATTGGCACGCAGTTAGACACCCCCCCTGGTCCTCATTGGTGCATCTGAACAGGGAGCGGTGGATTTTTGCAAATCTTACTACAGGATGTAGGTGGTGCCAGAGGCACCACCTACATTAAATGACCTGCTTCATGTAGTTCTACTGGAACATAGGGTCAGTTTCAGCAAATATGACAGAAAGTTAGTTTTATAAGGCTTACCTACTGCACCTTTAATATTCAGGGCAATTAGCCTACATCTTATTTGATGGGGGGGCGGTAAGGGACCTGAATAATTGATAGGGGGGGCGCTGGCCCAAAAGAAGGTTGAGAACCACTGGCCTAAAGCATCTCCATCCAACCAAATTACACAAAAGGCTCAAATTTGCCAACGTTGCATTCCCCAAAGCCCTACTCCTTACCTACAAGTCCACTGCTCTGATCGACTGGACAAAAACACAACAAACCCAAATAACCAGCTCAACTTTAGCATTAAATACAGATAATATAAATGTTTTATAACACAACTGAAGACTGAAGATTCACTCACTGAACTGAAGACCATGTAGGATTGAAATGTGATTAAATGTCTATGGCTTGGAGTGAGTGTGCTGGCGTTATCTTCTCTTCATTGATTCTGTTTTTGATAGCGTTGCACCTACGTGATGTTCATGTAGCTCTCCTTTAACGTAGTACTTTATGTAGTCTCCAATCCACACAGTCATTCCAGAAGGGCTGCCTCCCTATGGACCCCTATCGGCCACTACTGATAATTTGTCTTTAATTATTTTATGCATGCAGACACAAATATTCAAGATTGTACTGCGGTGGGTGGGTGGAAAGATTCACTCCAAGCTAGCTATTGACAAAAGTAGGGCCGTGTGTTGCACATACCAGGGCCATTTTTTGATCCCAGTCCGTCACTGCCTCATACAATATTAAATTAAGTTAACTGTTGACACATTACAGTAACGTGAGCTTTTTAAATTAGCTAATACATGGTTAAACCTCATTGGCTCTTACCAGTGTATCTCCATGTGTACTTCGTCCACAGCAATCCCACCAATCGGTCCCAAAACGTCCCAGTTAGAGAGGAAATGCCCTAAACATATTCTTGGTAAATCTTTACAATCATTCACCTAAAGAACCAAACAGGCCTGACTTGTTGCACCGTCCAAATTTTCCTTAAAACTTGCCATTCTTTAGCATGTAGCCTGCTAGCTCAAAGTTTGTTGTTTCCCAAAGAAACAGATTGTTAAAACGGCAAGACAAAGAGCAACATGGCATCATGACTTTGCGTAAATATATACGCCACTTTCATAAAGCCAAATGGCGTGTTATTTTACGCCATTTTCAGCTATCCACGTGTATGATACACGCTGGAAACAGCTGATGTAAACAGACCCACCACGTGGCCTCGCCACGTTGCGCGTTATCGCGAGAACGCGACGTACTATCGCGAGAACAACGTCACACGCCTGGCAAGAAAAAAAAATGGTTGAGTTTAGGAAAAGAACACAGGGAAAGGCTTTAGTAACAAAACAGTGACAAAAACACGGAAAATAACGACTAAAACACGCTTACGACAACAACAAATGGTTGGGTTTAGGAAAGAAACATTGGGTAAGGCTTATTAAAAACAAAAAATTAAAAACAAAAAACGGCCGAAAAATCACCACACGCGAGGCGCGAACCCGGCTCTCCCAGGTGAAAGCCCTGTGTTTTTTATCCGATTTGTGATCACGTTAAGTCGTAGCATACGTTGTTCAGAGAGTGTTGTGTGAAGTCCAATAAAGCAGAGCTGCCAGCTACTCCTGGCTTCCACAGTCAGTCCCAAAAAGTGTCAACAAACTTCCCGGAGAAGAAACTTACTAAACTAACTTCACCTTTAGTTGGCGAATCAGAAGTAGAGGCCACACTAAACACCTGCAGACCAGTAATGCCAGTGGCAAGAGATAAAAGCAGAGAGACAAGCTGTGTGTGTGTGTGTGTGTGTGTGTGTGTGTGTGTGTGTGTGTGTGTGTGTGTGTGGGTGTCAGCAGCAGATTTCCCTTGGCAGGCGGTGTTGTTCACACGGTGAGCTGACTGATCGTGTTGTGTACAAACTGTGACCGAGTCGACCCGACAGAGTGCAGTGGACGCCACGTCAACAACTGACAGCAAACAGGGAGAATTTCTATCCATGTTCTGAATACATTATGTGTCACAGCCAACAAAGTCAATTCCTCCACAAAGAATCATGCAAAAGCACCACTTTATATATTGTGTTTTATAAGAGATGTGCTCAGAAGTTTCTTGGAAATAAGTAATTTAGCATGAAAAAAGTATAAAAAAAATGTCTAATCAACTGAAGATATCGTAGTCGTCTAATGCCTAACATACACTAGAAGGATCTGAGAAGATTCTGTAAAGAATTGGCTAAGATAGATTGTGGTGAGATCTGGTTGAACTGTAGCCTAGAAATGTAGATGCACCCTAGCGGCAGCAAATGTAATTAGCAGCCAGGGTCAGTCTAGCAACTCGCCGTTGGCTTGAGAGCTGGAAAAAACAAACCGCAGTCAGGCCAATCACATCATGTATAGAGTCGGTGGGCGGGGCTTAACATAATGACGGAAGAGTTGCAATGGTTCTGCGTGAATTCCCTGCTACTTGAAAACAAAGAAGATGGCTGCTGCTGCTGGAGAACAGCAGTCTTTGGAATCGGCTTTGGCCGCAACTCTGGAAGACTTGGACTTAAAGGTCCCATGGCATGAAAATGTCACTTTATAAGTTTTTTTAACATTAATATGCGTCCCCCCAGCCTGCCTATGGTCCGCCAGTGTCTAGAAATGGTGATAGGTGTAAACCGAGCCCTGGGTATCCTGCTCTGCCTTTGAGAAAATGAATGCTCAGATGGACCAATCAGGAATCTTCTCCTTATGAGTTCATAAGGAGAAAGGTTACCTCCCCTTTCTCTGCTTTTGTGGTGGCAAATTTTATTTTAACCATTTTGTTTAATGATTGTTAGTTTTACTAGCCTGAAGCTTCTCAAATTATTGTCTTTTGCTTAGATAGAAGTGGAGAAGGCCGATGACTGTTTACGACAGTAAGAACTACGTAGGTTTCTGTCTCCTGAGATAAACTGTTGTTTAGGCTAATGTTAGGAACAGAGAGCAGAGGGGAAGGTGATTAACTATGGCCATGCTAGAAGATACATTTAGAGGGGTGGCTTAACAGAGGTTTTCACTATATGATGTGTGGATGTTTAGACTTTAGGTTAGAAGACTTTTTCAGACGTGCTGTGGTACTTGTGAAACTGTATTTCTCCATTTGCAAATGTAAATAAATACTCAAGGACCAAACTTTTGTTTAATTCTCAAACAGTCGTTATTCGTTTTCATTTTGATCACTGATATTTACTAAACCCTGCTGCTTTCAAGGAAAACTTCCACCACACTTTGCCCACCCAGAGAATTTGGCCCACCCATGAGAGAGAGAGACATCATGGCTTTCAAACGAGCAAAGTGGCAGTTGGTCAAGACCACACCCTCACCCTCCACCTTGCCCCCCTCCCTCCTCCTCAATAGCTACAGACACAGAAATGGCACATCCTAAGGAAAGCTCATTGTGGGACTGGTTCTAGTGGCTGTAATTCTACACCAAGGCTGAATTTCAGGAAAGAGACTTCAGATACAGTATTAGGGGACCACTAAGGTCTATATAAAAGAGACTTCAGATACAGTATTAGGGGACCACTAAGGTCTATATAAAAGTATCCAAAGAGCACCATGTCATGGGACCTTTAAGCTTTTCTTTGAGAAAAGAACAAAGAACGGCACTGAAGTCATTCTTACAAAAGGAAGATGTGTTCGGAGTTTAAAGTTTAATCTATCAACTAGCGTTGCTCTGATTGATTGGAGCGCTATCCTATTGCGTGCAGAGGGAATTTTAAAGACAACCGTTTATCCCGCCCCTCGGATTGAGCGCTGCCAATGGGGAGTTCCCAGACCCAACATCTGGATGTGGGGCTGGCTTGTCAGGCTAGTTGAACTTCTTACCCACGTTCAGACAGGGAAACGGAAACCTGGCGTGTTTGTTGCAGGGTTGTGCGGCAGTGGGAGTGTCACTGAAAGCCCAAGTTTACAGGGCTGCGGGCTTTGCAGACTTGGATATCAACAGGCTTTTCAAGAAGCTGGTTGAAGGAATGAAAGAGGGACGCTGTGTTCACACTCCAACAAGTCCTCCACTGCTGGAATACTTAGAACAAATCCTGTTTTGCCCAACTCTTGATGAGTAGACGCACTTTCTTTGACTTTGGTTTCTGCCGAGGTGGGATCACTCTCGCATTTCCAAACACTGTGTGCTCTGTGGCACAGAAGCGTATTGTACATGAGCACAATGATAGGAGATCAGGTGAATGAGCCTGCTCTGTAGAGTTCAGAAAGCTTTATTGTCTCTCAAGGGGAAATCTGATCTGCAGTACAAAAAAACAACAAAACCATTTCAAACACAATAAATAAGGCATAAAACATTGATTTCTAAAGTGTCATTAAGAAGGCCTAAAGCGTGCGGTATACTCGCTGCAGCCGACCTGTCGTGCGCAAATGTGACATCACTGGAGCGCCATAACTATTTATACTCGCGTGCGGTGGTCGCGACACTAGCTGCAGTCTTCTCCTGAACAGAGGTGGCGCTAATGAGCAAAGGCTACCGACGTTGCTATTTCTACAGACTAGAAGAAGAAGAAAAAGGTAAACAACGGCAGAACTGGCAGCCAATGCTTTGATTTGATTCGATGAGCTACTTGGTGGGATCAAGCCCTTCATTCACTATAAAAGAACTCATCTTAACCCAGTAAGTTTACCAGAGAGACTTGCAGTCACTCTGAGAGTCCTGGCATCACGTTGCCCTCGAACTCCTGTTTCCTGTTTCCGCTTTGTCGTGCGCCACTGAAAAAAATAGAGTGGTCGTGCATTCAAAATCATGGCGACCAGCGAGATCTACGTCATTTTGACGTCACATTGGCGCATGACAGGTCGGCTGCGGCAACTGTAAAAAGGCCTTAAGTGACACAAATAAAAACTAGCAGAAAACACCACCACCACCACTGCTTGCCGCGACACACGCAGCGCCAGGATGTAAGTAAAAAATAAATAAAAATAAAATGGCCCCAGCCCGGCCTAAACGGACTCTAGCGTGCAGAGAATCTGCAGATTGTTTGCAGCAGACTCATGCACTGATCCCAGGTTCGGATCCCGAGTGACAGCACAGCTCGGTCTTTCTGGCGTGAAAGCCAGTTTGTGCGCGAAGGCTGATGATTGGCTGCGAGGCTGACCTGCTGGAATCCTCGAGGAGCAGAAAGCTGTGGCTCGCCAGTTAGCTTTTTTGGCCGAGAGTCTTGGCTGTAACAGAGGAGCCAAAAAAAAAACATTAAAGGACTCAAACTTTATTGGCATGATTACACACAGTATAATGAAAATGTGATTACTTCAATGATTAATAATAATAATTACACACAACTACACAATAAGCTCTTTTGACTCTTTTCAGGCCATTAACTTAAAATCACATTAAGGACTTTTCACGCAGAAAACTATGAACCATAGTCACCTGAAACCCAGAGGAGTCTCTTTCAGTCGGCTGCACGAACTCATTGCTCGTTTTTTCACACACCATGAGTAGCATTGTAGCCCTTTTATTATTAAGGGCCTTTTCATGCCTGAGAGTCCGTGGACCAATTTTTTTTCCTTTCTTTCTAAATATTAATCCCCAGTGGGGAAATTACAATGTACACTCTGTTGTTATTACACACTACACACCGGCCTGAAATGCCTTGGCAGTGTACAGGAGGTGAACTGGCATCTCTTCAGCTACCAGTCCACGCTCCGGACTTCGGTCCGTACGGGGACTTGAACTAGCGGCCCTCTGGTTCCCAACCCAACTCCCTACGGACTGAGATACTTCCACCCCAATTTCAAAAAGGTTTTTTTGGAAACTTTAAAAGTTACCCTTGAAAGAAAGACTGAATGTTTTGTTGCCCTCTCTGACGGCGAGGCGAGATAAGCACCTTGGATAGTACATTGGGATAAACTGTCAGGGTAAATTACAACCCTCTCAGTGCCCTTGGTTTCAGTCTCCTGGGTACACAATGTGGATTCGGTCCAGCTCACTCAGCTGTTTTTATCCAGGACATCTAGCTGGCAAACAGCTACTTTAAGGGCCAACGAGGTGATGACGACGGTGATGGAGATAAGGTGATGGAGTTTGGCAGGTGACCTGATGAATTGCATTTGTGCATAAGACGAGAGGTAATCAGAGCGGAGAGAGATCGAAGGACATGCAAAATAGTCTCTGCACGGAGCAACAGGGTGAAATCTGAGCACCTACTTGATTATCTTCCTTTTCATCATCTCCTGTCCTGACAGAAGTATTCTTGGCACGACTGTTTTAATTAAATGGAAAATCTGAGTTTGACACACATTACACTTATTAATGCTCGATCACAGCCATTTCTGCGGGATCACAAGTGAGTAGTCTCATCGGAGAAATATTTAATCCAAAAATATGACCGTAACACACACACACCGAGGACGGGCATTATGGGTCTATGACTCACGGGTTAAAGCAAGAAACGATTTGGGAGCCTGAAATGCTGGCAGTGTGCACAATGTGTTGATTCAAGTATTATATAAATGTTAAACTGCTCTATGCCTGAATTAAGGAATAGTGCTGACAGTATCAACTCTGTCAGCGGCTCAGCGGCTCTCCCTCTCCTCTCCTCTCTTGCCGCAAGTTGAGTTACTATGGCAACAAGCATCGGTGTTGCCTGGTCATTTTGTCAGAGCTTAACCCTGAATGCTTTGAGTGCCCGAAAATAAATTTAAATGTGCAGCTTGACAAAAGAAAAAGTAACACGTGTGAATATGAGATTGTCCTTGTAACAGAACAGCCTGTCAAAATGAATGATGCAGACCTCTAAACTAACTGTGTGTGTGTGTGTGTGTGTGTGTGTGTGTGTGTGTGTGTGTGTGTGTGTGTGTGTGTGCGCGCGTCTACGCGTGCGGGAAAGGGGTCAGCCTAAGTGACAGTAAAGAAGAAATGGCCGTGAGTGCATATCAAATAAAATATTCTGTCTGAAAATATTCAGCTGACCTGACTTGTGAAAAAATAAAAAAAAAAAAAAAAAAAAAAAAAAAAAAATCATACACATAGGAAGGATGTCCTTAAAATTGTATAATCAGCCATTAGAAGCCTATAATTATGTTAACTCACGGATTTGTGCCTACATACGTCATATGTACACTCCAATTAGCTATGCATCGTGGGTATTTTATAGTGGACTATACCGTGAATGAAATTAACAGTGAAGAATTCAAACACCACTACAATATGGCGAACACACTATATAGTGAACTATGTCTGTGATAGGGAATGCTTTCCAGCACAGCTAATATTCCAATAAGCATGGCTAATTAAAGTGAATATTCCTCTAATATTCCCGTTTACATGTAGCCGTGTAAAACAGGATTTGTTCTAAGTGTTCCAGCGGTGGAGGACTTGTTGCAGCGTGTGAACACAGCCTCCCTCTTTCATTTCTTCAACCAGCTTCTTGAAAAGGTCGCCTCATATCCCAAAGCCTGTTGATATCCGAGTCTTTGATAATGTTTAAAAGTAGCTGGGTTTCTCCTTCTTGTCTTTCAGGCCGAGCATCTCTACCACAGCCCTGCAAACTGTCGGCTGGTTGGGTTGTGTCCAACAACCATAGCAACGCACAGAGCTGACCGTAAGCCGTAAACGGGGGCGTGCCTATGTTCCCACATTTCTAAGATTTTTTTTAATGAAAATTAGGCCCTACAGGCAGTGTTGGAAAAGTTCACTTTCTACATGAACTAGTTCAAAGTTCAGTTCACAAATTTTAAAATGAACTAGTTCAGTTCATAGTTCATACTTCAAAACGTTGAATGAAGTTCACAGTTCCAAAAATGAACTAAATTCATAGTTGTTTTTTTTCCATATGTTGCTGCGAGCTATTATATTTCAAAATTATTGCCACAGCCCATATAGAATCACAGACAGCAATTATTTAATCAGTTTTAACACGGAAACTATGCGTCAGATTTCATCTTCATATCCGATCAGTTCAGCGTGCCGTTTCAGGTTTGCTGTGGATGGGACTGAAGTGCAGATTTTCTTTTTGAAAGCAAAGTTTGAACAGAAATGTCAGATTTTTCCATCCTCACTAACCTTGTCATAAAACTGGTTTAAATGATCATACGAAGCCTCCACGCTGTTTTTAGTTTTGATGACTCATGCGGCGGTGCGACACTGGTGGCTGGTGTTGCCAGATTGGGTGTTTTTTCCGCTACATATGAAGGCCTGTTTACAGTGTGTTTTAGCCATGGTTTTGGCCTGGAAGGCTCTATAGAAATCTGGCACCCTATTGGACGAAGTTAAACTGAGAGAGAGTCCACAGACACCAGAATGAAGGAGTTCACGGTAACGTTCATCAGGCGGTAATACGGTACGTTCAGTTCACGGTCGCCCAAAATATGAACGAGTTCATGAACTATCGTTCATTGAATGCGTTCAGGCACAACACTGCCTACAGGTATGTTCCCACAGTCCTATGGTCCCACAGCCCTATGTTCCCACAGACCCTATGTTCCCACAGCCCTATGTTCCCACAGACCCTATGTTCCCACAGCCCTATGTTCCCACATTTCCATCAGATTTTATCCCCCTAACCCTAACCCCTAACCCCAAAAAAATGTTGTGGGAGGATAGGGTTTAAATTGAAGGGAAATGTAGGAACACAAGACCTAATTTTGAAAATGTCCTAGAAATGTGGGAACATAGGGCTGTGGGAACATAGGGCTGACTCCCCGTAAACAGCCAAGAGGCCGTAAACTGTCACAAACTGCAGTAAAAACTACAGAGACGCAGATTCTGAATGCGCTGTATACATGTCCAAAGAATGCTTTGCTTAAAGTGCCCATATTATGAAAAAAACACTTTTTCTGGGATTTGGGGTGTTCTTTTGTGTCTCTGGTGCTTCCACACACATACAAACTTTGAAAAAAATCCATCCATGCTGTTTTGAGTGAGATACGGTTTCTGAATGTGTCCTGATTTCAGTCTCCTAGTGAGCTGTTCAAAATCGGCCTCGGACTGTGACGTCACAATCCGAAATGAGCTGGCTAACCACAACCGTTAGCTCGTAGCGTTAGCGGGCTAACGCTAGCATGCTACATCGTTCTCAATAGCAAAGCACTGCTACAACACACACAAGTTCACCATAATCTACAAAAGAACTACTTCCATGTGCGCCCTCATTTAGAAGTCTCCCAGCTAATCCTGCCTTGTAACTGACCAAAGTTGAAGAAACAGGCTTTCTTTTACTGTCTCTAGAGTTAGCTAGCTGACATGATCTACGATCTGAGCTATTGCGCATGTGCGAGTGCAATCAAAGATAGTACAGAAGAAGAAGATGAAAAGAGGTCTCACTCTGTAGCTAAAACAGAAACCAGGTGAAAAGAGGATCTGCAGCAGTGAGAGAGAGCTGTGCAGTACAACAAAAATATGGTGTTTTTTGAAAATTAAACCATGTAAACCTATTCTGGTAAAACCTTAAAATACAGTTATGAACCTGAAAATGAGCATAATATGGGCGCTTTAAAACCTGAACAATCAGAAAATACTACATTCGGAAAAAGGCCTTAAACTTACGCACTGACACACACTTAAAGCAAACAACTTCAGGTTCTGTCTAAACTCGCTCGAGGCTGAATAGAGTTTACTTTGGAGACGGCGCTTCCAATCCGAGCAAAAGCTGAATGCAGCAGAATCTACTGTGCTTTTAATCAGAGCTGTCTTGCCTGCTGCTCCTCCATCCCTCGGGGAAGTAAAAAGTATAAAAAAAAAATAAAACCCACAATATTCCCAAAAAAGCCTGTTCGTACCGGCTGGCTGCTTGTTCTACAGAGGTTATCAAAGCTGGTTTGATTAGATTATTAGTAACACGTCTGACTTCAAAGTGTGGGATTATTACGTAAGAGCCTTGTCAGCTATCGAGTTCAGGGTTTTAGAGTCTTGGAAGCACGGCAGAAGTTTTGAAACTGAGACGAAAACATTTTTCATCATATTTTCTGACTGCAGTTAATGTTCATCAATCCATGTTGTCTGGAGTCTGTTGACTCACAGAGCATTTTCAAGCATAAGTAAATAGGAGAACGTTTTCATCTCCAAAGGGCTGAGTTGAGTGTTTCCATCAGCTTCACATCACGTTGCATTCTGTTTCCTGTCAATCATCTAACGGCCACAGCAGGAAAAATGGACACCTGGTCCAGTAAAATAACAACGTGTTGCCTCAAAGACTTAAAACGCTTGAGAATGTTGAGGCGTGGTAAAGTCGACGAACCAGTAGCGGCCGTCACACACGCTTAAACCACGGCTGTGGTAAGCAGTTAGTTCAGACACAAAAACGCATTAGGTTGGAGCCTGGCAAGATGGATTTTCGTGATATGTGATCTTGCGAGAATTCAGCTGCCGTGCAAAGGTAGGGTGCATTCACGCAGGTGCATGTGTACAGCACCATCCCACCCTCGAAAGCTACCGGAAACTGGAAACATCCCAAGCTGTTTTTAAACCATGACAATGGAAAAAAAAATCAGTAGCAGCAGTAACGCGCTTGAACAGATCCACAGTTCAGCCACACTGAAGGACGAATGTATTGGTCGTATACATTTGCACGTAGGCGGGCAATTTCATGCACGTGCGTGTGTACAGTACCCTCCCACTCCTCAAAAATAGGACTCCTAGAGATGCAATCGGGCCTTAAAAGTTAAGCCCGACAGAATTGGGCCCGAGCACGACAAGTACATTTTGATTGACAGCTTTTTAAAAGCCCGAACCCGTTTACAGCTCGACATTATTCAAATGTGCGCACGCACACACAGCTCTTTTGCCTTTTGTCAAGAATGAGTTATTTATACACTGGCTCATTATTCTCATTATGCACATCGTCAAAAGTTTTCTCCAGAGGCCAGCCTCCGTTTCACCTCCTCAGCATCCATTCTCGCGCTAATCGACGGTCCCGTCGGGTTTGGGCAAAGATCTTCAGCCTTGAAGACTCCCCTGAAAGCTACGGTTTAAATCCAAAACGACTCCAAACGTGGTGTAAACATGGTGTGAGTGTTTGGTATTTACCTCCTTCTGCTGAGATAAAAAAACAAATCAGAAGCGGGATAAATGTTCTTATCTCAGATGGGCAGGTGAACTTCCTCCGAGGCTGCTTGGACCTGACCAGACGGAGAAAGTAATTGAAACCGTTAGTCTGTAAACACGTCAGTGAACTGGAAACAGCGGCGGCTGCTAAACGAGGCGTTGACATCCTGAATTATTATCATTACTCTAGTTAATTTATAGCAATTAGAAACACCGGTGCTGCACACATAGAAACAGATGAGCTGTATTTATCCCGCATCTGTGTGTGCCAATATAAAAGTGGAGTGACAGTTCCCTGGTTCTCAGTCAGATGAGGTTTTCATTTCAGAGCGATATAGATGTCGGAGGATGTCGTCCGTCATTTATTAATGGAGGAATCAAAGCTCTGAAGGGGACATGAGTCAGATTCAATCACATTCACAATCTCCCTGTGTCATAACGTGCTCTCTCATGCCTGTCCTCCTCCTCATGCCTGTCCTTCTCCTCTTCGGCATCAGAGTGACGAGTGGCGGTTAAATTCAGACGTTCAGTTTGGCTTTCTCTCACTGAGCTTCATGTTGCCTGTCAGGAGTCTGTGGTTCCTTCCCAAGTCTCTTATTTGATGTCTCCTCGCTCCTCGTCTGAACTGGAAGTCATTCTGGCACTCAAAGCTTATTCCTGCCCTGAGGAGCTAGGATGGAGGCTGGAGCTCTGAGGAGCTATGAACGAGGATGGATCAACTGTCTAGCTATTAAAGTACAGAAGGCAAGCGCACCCTAAACTTTGTAGTTTTTGAGGGAGAGGCCAAAAAGTGCAACAAGTGGGCAAGGGTTCCTGGCGTCAGTTTTTAAACGTGCAGGGTAAAACCACTTAGTCACGGTTAGGAAATAATCGTGGGTGGGGTTAAAAATTCACGTTTTAGGTGACACGCCAGACACAAAACCCGGTCTCCTGGGTGAAAGCCCTGTTCGTTTGACCTATTCACTACCCCAACCTTCCTCCTTACACAGATTTGCTCAGATGAAAGTAAATGTTGGGGTTGATGGTGAGAAACTTGATTCATTTATGTATTGCATATACATTTTTTGCTCACACGTCATTTGTAATAAGATATCAGGTTGTAACGGTTAGTTGCTATCCATGTAGAGCGACCTAGATTAGTTACATTTCTTTTATTAGCATTAACCTGATAACAAGTCAGGTAAAGCTCTATTTAAATTAAAATGAATTAAGTAAATACTTGTGACAAAATGATGATTATTAATGAGTAGTAGAAAAGGGGTTGGATTAAATGAGCTCATGCTTCTTCCTTTTCTTTTTCGGACATGTTTTATTGTATTATTTTTTTTTTACATGTTCAAAATGAAGTCTTCATTCATTAATAAAGTACAAGCGGATGGTCACTCAGGGTCAGACGGCAGAGACTGTCTTCGAGGTTGTGAAAGATGTTGCGTTAGATTCCTTCAGGTTTTTAGTTGTGAGATGTCCAGATGTGTTCCAGCTTCAGTGGCTGTTGTGCAGTGTTTGGACACAAAGAAACGTTAAAAGCAATGCATTGTAAAATGCCCATTTATATGCAAACAACAATTTCCCCCACATTGATATGTCCTATTCATAATTTGTCAAAAGCTGATCATTCTTTCTCAAGATGGCCAATCACAGGAATGTTGTGTTGATCAGTGACTGCATTCATATAAATGATCAAGTGTATTGATGTGCAAGCTGTGGCAGATGCACAAAATACAGTATTATATAAAACCAGAAAAGCCAAGACGGTCTACATTTGGTGTTGCTCCATTATTTCTAACATCAGAAGTGTTGACGAGATTCACTCAGATATTCTGTCCAACAGACCAGCGACCGTTTCCACCGCGTGACATTTGATTACGTTTGGTGCCTGACAACGCACCGAACTATAGGTGTGAAAGCAACCTGAATCCCTAAATCTTAGTTTTACATTCATCTGACAAATGAAAAATACAATTAATGTTGACTTAAAGCTTTAGTGCGTAACTTTTAGATATTAATGAACGTCCGTTACATTCAAGCCATTGCCAAATGAGTTGCTACGAAGCTAATTAAGACTATCAACTGCACACAACTCTCTCTGTATTTGTCAGTATGGAGGAAGGTGTATGTTTGTACCATGTGGATGCCAAGGCTGTAACTTTGTGTTCAACATTAGGGGGGTTGAGATCTCCACTTTTGAGCAAAATTGTAATTTTGAATGTCAAACACTTTCTGACGTTTTTCTGCATTTTGGTGAATTTTTCTGCAATGCTTTGTGCCTTTTCTGCATGAAGTTATGGTGCAAATATCTTTATTTATGTAAAGGAAATTATAATAGCTTTTAGGGGTGGGTTGCACTGGCCAGTTTTGGGTTGTAACCCCCCTATCCCCCCTGTAAATTACGCCTATGGTGGACGCGCTGACAGTTTTGTCATTACTTAGAATTCCTCATGGGGGCGAAACTACACACTATAGAATTAAATTGCATTTGATTTCCAAACTTACAGAATAATTTGCTTCAATAAAACTGTGGAACTGTCCTGTCAAAGGTCCAGGAATTTTGGATTGGGATACATAATAACTTATGTTGGATTGCAGGGACCCAGTTTCCATTCAGCCCAAGACTATTTGTTCTGGTAGATAGATCAATCCTAAACGGGATGGATTAGCACAAGAAGCTGGGTCCAGACTAGTTTAATGATAGCCAGACAGATTATTTTAAAGGGACGGTTTGGAGTAATTTCACCCTAGGGTCCTTTGCACCATGATCTCAAGCCAAACACCCCCCCAGAAGCTTGTTTCCTTTGGTCTAACATTGGTCTAACATTGGTCAAGTCAGCGCTATCAGCCGAATGGTTTAGTGCAGGCGCTAATGGATCCAAAGATGTATCTCGTATCAAATGATACTAAGTTTCCCTAGCTTCAAACAAGGGTGTACTGGAGCTCAGGTCAGCAAAGTCTCTGTCAAGTTGCGAACCCCAATCTGAACTGTCCATCTGTTCTTATAATCTCCTTCCATTGTGGTGTCTTTGTCGTTTGTGTGTGTGTGTGTGTGTGTGTGTGTGTGTGTGTGTGTTGCGTTGCTATCCTCATACACCACAGCCAGCGTTAGGTCTTCTGTCTGGTGCAGCTTCCTCTTCTTGCTCTCGTAACCTTTAAAAATGCACTTTATGCCATATAAGGCCCACACTATTTTCATGACTTAAGCTAAACCTTCTGTCCATCATTAGGTCACCCGGAGTACTTTCAACCACTTCCTCAATTTGACTGCACACAGCTCTTTTGCAACTAGTACATACACACATACTCTTAATACCTTAATACTACACAACATCTGGTGATATTTCAAGAGCGTAAAATCAGATCAGCAGCATCAGAGATAACCATGATGTAGCCCCCTCTTTAATGTCATTCATCATCATTCCCGAAGCTTAATGAAAATGCAGTTATTAGCGTGTGAGATAGTGCGCGTGACGAAGGGACAGCTGGACAGACTGTGGTCAATCCATCCCACCATGTCACCTCTCATCAACGCAGTTTATCTGCTCTCCTTTCAGCGTGCTGGAACAAAACCCTATCAAGAAAACGACTGATTGGCAGACACGTAAGCCTTCTTAACAGACAAAGTCCAATTCTTTCAGCTCCCATTTCTGTCAGCAATCGTCCTTTATTTCGGAGACGAGAGAGGAAGGACAAAGCTGTGTCTGGAGTCAAACAAATGAACAAAGGAGAAGGATGTTTGAGATTCAAATGGGGGGGAAAAAAGACACTAAATTTGCCGGCTAGTGATTAAAACCGTCATCAACTCTTGAACAAAGTGGTTGTCATTGAAGAGCACAATGTAGTGTGACAGCAGCGGCAGCCTGAGATGTGAAAAGACTACTTTAAACTCTTTCACTCACACTGTGTGTGTGTGTGTGTGTGTGTGTGTGCGTGTGTGTGTGTGTGTGTGTAAACTCTCTCTTTAACTGTGTGAAGAACAGGGCACCAGAACAACTCTCCGCTACGTTTTCTTTTCTCCAAGCGAGTTTGTTTGCATAAACCGATACATACATTGGCGGCGGCGGTAGCTTTTGAGCTAGCCTGGATGCCAGCCGAACTTAGCCCCGCCCACAGCATTTGAGGTCGGGAAGTTGGGTCTGGACTTGTTCCGTTGTGGAGCAACTATGCTCCAACCAGAGCTGTTCGGACCAATCAAATTGTCAGGGCGGGCTTTATACGATGATGGACAGATGATCAGTAATGTAATCAACCACGTCACCAAAGAGCGCTTGGGTTGAACGTCTGAGAATGCCACAAAGAAGTCGGAAAAAGCAAGAAAAATGACCAAAAAAAGCAACATTCAGTAATACGGTCAAAGATATTTAAATTTTTTTTGATGTATGCATGTGAATTTAACTCTACATGTCTGGCCCTTGGTGTGATTCTCTTTTCCAGTGTGGCCCTAAATGAAAATGAGTTTGAGACCCCTGACGTATGTATACACATCGCCACGAGACAGAAACTGCCGCCTCTGCCTTTGCTCTTTTGAAGTCTGCCTTTGACTTGCAGTTTCTGTGACGTCTGTCTCCGTTGCTCTGATTGGTTGTAGGTCTATCTGTTGCTCTGATTGGTTGTAGTCGATCCAATTGAGTGCAGAGGCATTTTCTTTCCTGGTTGGGTTGGAACACGCCCCATAATCACAGCCCAATGGAGCAGTATCAGACTCACATTCTGACTAGAATCTGAGTAGGACCATGTCAGGCTACTTTTGAGCGGCACAGGAGTTAAAACCAGTTTACATCAGTCTAACACTCTACCTATTAGCCTGCTAATTCTGCCGTGCCACCCACACCCCCTCCTGTCACAGAAAACAAGCCAAACAAAGCTGTCGCTCATCTGGCGACAGCAGTGTGCGAAGCATTAAGTTGTTAAATTTGACTCATTTAGTGGCTGGCTCTCTGCCTCGTAATGTTGCTTGTTCATCTGTTACTGAAAAGCCCTGCAAAATCCTCCCCTTAGCGACTCGACGGAAACGGCAATGTACATGCTGCCATTGCAACTGTACACATAAAACCCATAAAACTGGCTGCAGCTCTGACCATACTGCTATGTTGATTTGAATGGGAATGACCTACCTATCCATTTTCTTTCTTATCCAGGCTATGGAACAGTGGTTACATAACCTTAGAAACCAGCCTCAACGTCACCGTGCATTTGAATGGGCGTGCGTCATCGGTTATGGCCGAGAGTAGCGCACGGCTAATTCCCCGTTGATAGCGTACTTTAGCCGGCTCTTGTAAAGTAAAAGCTAAAGTAAACAGTTAAAACTATATACCATTAGAAAGGTAAGAAATTACACTTTACACCATTAAATTAACATTAATAATTAATAAAAGAACATTAATAAAAGTGACGCTAAGTGATGGTAACTGTGGAAGGACTTCAGATGGTCTAAAGATGTAACATTTCAAATATAGGGGGGAAAAAAAACTTAATTTCTGTATCTATACGATACATAGGTCGTCTGTCAGGGCGATCCAAGACATTAGATTGTAATTAGATCAAATAGAAAGTGAAATGTACAAGAAAATCTGGAGAAATGACAAGGTAAAGTGGCAGTGGTGTGGTTACAGATGCAAAGATCAGTGTAGATGTGTAGAAGATATAGAACAAGGTAAAGGGTAGTAATATAGTACAACATAATATATTGTTACTTCACCATAGGGATACCTCAGTCAGTAAATTTAGTTTTAGCTCAAATGTAGACGGCTTGTTTAATGTAAATATCTGTTTTGTCACACACACACAAGAGACGGACGACTGGAGAAAAACGCCAGATTTCACTTCCATCAGTTCTCTGGAGAGACAGGCTGAGGTCAGGCTTTAAATGTGCCTATTTATGGAAAATCCTTCCTTGATGGTTTAGTTTGATGAAGTGACAGCGTCTCTCTGAAGTGCAGATTGCCTTGATGATGTCCTAACTTCTGTGTTCCTCTGACATCGCCTACAGCATCTCATGGACGCGTTCTGCCAGGAATACAGTGCTGTGTTTTTGACAAGTCACTCGGAGAAGTAACGAAGTGAGAGCCATTTAAGCGTGTCAAGGTTTTAAAAGAGCCCACAGCAGTACAAAAAAACATAACAATAAAAAGGCAGAAGGGTAGAGCGAGGAGGACAGAGTGTCATGTTGTGTTAATGTACGCTCCCAGCAGTCGCCTTCTACCAACACCGCCGGTATTTCATTTTAATGTGGCGCCTTAGCTACTGTCACTGTCATTTAACTAATGTTCTTTTTGTATCTGATGCACCCCAATGCTCTGCAAACGTGAGATAGCTTGTATGTCACTTCCTTGTCTTAATCAGCTATTTTATGTTAGTTATTGTATTTATGAGGTATAATGTTTAGAGGGGCTGCTCGATTATGTAAAAAATCATAATCACGATTATTTTACACAATTACTTTTTGACTTTTGGAAAGATGTTGCAATTATTGAACTTAAAAAAACAGTGACCTATTTAAACAAATCAACAGTGAAAACACCTTGAACTGTGATATTTCCATTCATACTTTACCCATTTGATTTAGTCATTTTTATTCAGAACACAAGACAAAATAAGATTTTTACATAATTTACATCTGGGGTCCCTGGGCAAGGGATATAAATCCCATTATCCCCAAATATCCCATTTTTCATTTTTTTCCACCTTGACAAATAAAAAAATTGGATCTTTAATCTGTTTCTCCAATTTCCTGTTTTTATTCATTGGATCAGAAATTGAGAAAATTACAAAATTGCGTCTGAGCTCTAATTATTCAATACTGCCATGGTATTCTCTCCCTCTACTTTGCAGAATATGCAGGTCATTAACTGCATATGGACCAAAAAAAACAAAAACTGATAGACTTTGGTGTCAGAGGTGCTTGCAACTGATGGTTTTGAGTGGGGGGGAGGCGGGCGGGTCCTAGCAAGGTGTAACGAGGGAGAGAATACCATTGCATTATTGAATAATTGGAGCTCAGACACAATTTTTTAATTTTTGAAATTTCTGATCCAATGAATAAAAACAGGAAATTGGAAAAACAGATTAAAGATCCAATTTTTTTATTTGTCAAGGTGGAAAAAAATTAAAAATGGGATATTTGGGGATAATGCCCAGGGACCCCAGATGTAAATTAGCTGTATAGCTAACTCTAAAAATTGGATATTGGAACCCATTTTTCTGTTTTCCAAATGTCCGTTTGTGTTTAGAAAATTTAACTGATAAGCGTTACACTGACCGGGAACAAACTGGGAACTATATTCTCAGAAGGCGAAGCACTGCAACTTCTGCTACTTGGGCAG
The DNA here is from genome assembly GCF_010015445.1 of Perca fluviatilis. Lineage (NCBI taxonomy): Eukaryota > Metazoa > Chordata > Actinopteri > Perciformes > Percidae > Perca > Perca fluviatilis. The sequence goes on along the minus strand of NC_053119.1, from coordinate 3,227,875 downwards.
AGTGATTTGCTCGCAGCACCTGAGAAGCCCCGTGGTGAGGAGCAGAGAGTAACAATGGTGCTTTTCAGGTGTTACATTAATCCCTCCGCCCAAGTAGCAGAGAGTAGCAGAGCTTCGCCTTCTGAGAATATAGTTCCCAGTATGTATACGGTTAGAAGATGGCTGTGTGTCATGTGACCTTGTTATTAGTACACGCTGTGACTCTACAAATCACAACATGGAAATAGGAACATGTTGGCGTTATTTTGTCACTTATTGGGAGCAGTAGGCTAGATGGAGCCAGTTACCTCCAGGATCTGTGCTAAGCTAGGCTAGATGGAGCCGTTACCTCCAGGATCTGTGCTAAGCTAGGCTAGATGGAGCCGGTTACCTCCAGGATCTGTGCTAAGCTAGGCTAGATGGAGCCGTTACCTCCAGGATCTGTGCTAAGGTAGGCTAGATGGAGCCAGTTACCTCCAGGATCTGTGCAAAGCTAGGCTAGATGGAGCCGGTTACCTCCAGGATCTGTGCTAAGCTAGGCTAGATGGAGCCAGTTACCTCCAGGATCTGTGCTAAGCTAGGCTAGATGGAGCCGGTTACCTCCAGGATCTGTGCTAAGCTAGGCTAGCGGTAGGTGCGTCAGACAGAGTTACGACACGCAATGAGATGAGAAGGGTATGTATGGATTTATCTAACTCTGGGGGATATGGGGATTAAGACAAAGTCTCAATAAGTCGGCGTGTTCCTTTAAAGACACAAGCGGGACGTGATCCCCCGGTCTCCTGGGTGAAAGTCCTGTGTTGTTTGACCCATCCACCCCCCCAACTAACCTCCCTACGCAGAATTTCCCCCTTACATACTACGGACGCAGACTGAGAACAGGTTGGCTTCTTCGTTTTTTTTCCCATATGTGTGTATGAGGACTCTACTGCAAACAAAATCTACCTCTGGGTACAAATAAAGTAACTTGAATTTGAACTTTTGTTGTTCACTTAAGACTGTAAAAGCTTCAGACGAGCTTCATCTTCTGATCCTTATCTCCTTTCAAAGCCTTCCTGCGTGGTTTTCCTTTCCTGATTAAAATGTCAAGCACTAATGTTAACCGTGTTCTCCATCCTATTGAAGAAAGTTTTGTCCAATTTTTCTGTGGAACGTGTTTCCTCAGGTGAGTGGTTTGGATTAAATCGCTTCACATCTTCTGTTGTTCACTTCAGACTGTAAAAGCTCCAGACGAGCTTTATCTGCCTATTCTTATCTCCTTTCAAAGCCTTGCTGTGTGTTTTCCTCTCCACTTCTCGTCCTCAAAGTAATCAAATGCAGACAAACAAGCGTGTATAAAACCCCTGGATTTGCTTCAAAACAAACGAATACTCCGGCAGTAGCTCTCTGAACTGCCGAACGATGCTGTCGTTTTGTGTAACCTCAGCGTTGCTTAGCATTTCCAAGATGGGCAGACAATTACTTGTGTATGTACTGCAGCATGTGAGCTCAGTTTATTTCAAATCATCTTTGCTGTCAATCAGGGGAAATTCTGCCTTCAGCAAAGTATTAAAAAGATGTGAACGCAAGGACTAAATTGATATCACACGGACCGTCCTCACCAAAAACACATTTATTTATTTTATTTTATTAGTTTATTTGTCAGGGACAATGTACAAAATACATTAATCTTACGAAAAGATGTTTTATACCAGAGTTAGCTAATGCTAGTTTCCATCTGCAGTCCCCGGGCAGGTGCACACAATATTAAAACATATTACAAATAACTGTCAATAGTAATAAGAAATACATGCAAGATTACACTAATCAGATGTTTAAATAAAAAACTAATCAAAAAACCATCACAACCTAAAATATATACAATATAGTCAAAAACATTTACCTCAATATTACATTTGTAAACGTTTAAGTGTGCTGATGCTCAAGGTTATCAAGGATGTATTTCTTTAAGTTTCGAGAGAAATTATTCAAATCTACAGACAACTTTAGACTGCCTGGGAGTTGATTCCATTGTTTAATGGTTTTAAATGAAAAGGCTGTCTGTGCAAAGGCAGAGGATCTTTTCAGGATAGCACAATTTCTGTGAGCAGTGGAGCGCGATGGTCTGTTCATATGTTCAGAATAAAGTTCAAAAAATTTTTTCATTGAGGGTGGAGCAATATTATTAACAATTTTAAAAATGGTTCTTAAGTTTGTATATCTAATTAGGGAATCAAAACTTAATATTTCATATTTATTATTATTATGTCATGTAATTATGACGGGAACAAAGGATGAAGTAACATAGTAAAAAGGCCACCAAAGTCCACGTAGGGAGGAGGTTGAAGCTTGATTCATGGTTCAGCGGAGGCTCCACGCAGAGCTTTCGCCGTCGCCCACGTCAGTGGCCTGAAGGTTATACTTGGGCGTGGTGTGTGCATCGATCTCTTTTAGGCCCGTTCACATTGTACGCGCAAACGGCAGCGCTGCGCTATGAAACCCATTATTGTCAATGGCTTAAGTTCGCAAGAACTGGTCTGCCACTGCGCTGAGCAAAGCGCAGCGCAAGCGGCATCTTGCGGCTGGCCGCTCTTGCGCGTGCCGCGGTCAAAGTTCAACATGGTTCAACTTTGACCGCGGCCCGCATAGCTGCCCGCGTACGGGTCATTCAGGTGTCTGAAAAAACAGAAAAAAGTAAACACCGAACACACGTGGATCCACAAACGGAACATGGACGAGAGGTTGATTTGGGCCGTCAGCGATCTCCCAGAGCTGTACACACAGTTCGAGGTCGTACAGAGACCTCGGACGCAAAACTATGCTGTGGTGCATATTTCCACAATAATAGGCATGCCAGATGTGTAGCTTATTGTAGCCTCCTAATTTAAATCATTCAGGTTTGTTTTAGCTATGTGAAATCAACGTGGACAGGCCTTCACTAAAAACAGTGAGTGCATTTCTTAAAACAATTGGTGTAAATGGCACCGCATGGTGACTGACCTGCAAAAGCGTGTATTTAGATTGAAATCTTTTATGTGTCCAAAGCAAGTATTTATACCCATGACCCAATCAAACTGACCAGTCATTATTGTCATTATTATCCAAGTGTGTAAGCTCCAGTTTTGGAGGAATTAATTGCACATATGCATTAAACAGTGTTTTCCAGAGTATGAATGAATGATGTTGAATGTATGAATTCAGGCTCATGGCTTAGCTTTATTATACCCAACTGCAATAACTGCAGACATCTCGTATGTAAACATGCAATGAGACACAGTGTTGACATGCAACCCATCTGCGAAATCGTAGGCCCGACTCTCGTCAGCAGACTGTCTGCTCCCTGTTGAGCCAAAACTACCCCTGGAACCGGTCACGGTGAAAGCGGAGCTCCTGCAGTCGGAATTCCCCCAAGTGCTCTCTGGACCTGAGAGTCTCGTGCCCCCACACCTTTCTTGCTGCTGCTGCTGCTGCTGCTGCTGCGGGTGCCTTCCTCTGTCTTCTCCTCACACCCAGGGCAAGTGCCAAGGCTTTCTTTTGGTTCAAAGACACAAATCTCTACTGTGTATCCTACATAATGTTGCATACTGCTCGTCTGATGTAAACACCGGACGCAGACGTGACGTGTATTCAAATATTGACGCATGTATGACGTAAATTTGCGCTGTGCCCGGCGGCAAAAACAAGAAATATATTTGGGAATAGGACAACCTAGCGGCGAGCGCAGCGCATGCCGCATACAATGTGAACGGGCCCTTACAGGCCCGGTATATGTGTGTGTGTGGGGTGTGTGTGATGTGAGCAACCTGTCTGAAAGTGTGAAGTCTTCTGGTAGCTGTGCCGAGAGAAATCTCAATCATTCCCAATCTTACAGAGACGGAGAGCGTAGGTATATGTAAGGAGATAACATAGGCACAGGCTAATTACTGATCACTAACATGCTAGTTAACATTAGTAATTACTGATCACTAACATGCTAGTTAACATTAGTCATTAAACCTAAACAGCTTATGGAAGTCCAAACTGCCTGTGAGCTTCTCCTGTACTATACGGTAATTCCTCTACTGTGTGACAGTAAGTCTCGTGGTTATGACCCAATCGTTAGCCTATTTTTATAAAAGCGTCTGCTACGGAGCCATAACGTGAGCTACAAGGTAATGGAGCCTTTTCTACATTGTCGTGTTTCTTTAGAAATAAACAACGGACAAATAGAGTCTTTAAACGCTTCAGATGTAAAGTTATTCGCTGTCAAAGTGATGTCAAAATGAATGGGAGTCAATGGGATGCTAACGGGGGGGTAAGTGCTTGTTAGCATCAAAATGGCGCCATAGGAGGTACGCTTGCCAGACGCTCGCTTACCCGCTTGGTCTCTGCACTCACGGCCTGATCCCCTCCCCCCCTTCTCGCGAGATTTGTCTGGGCGCCACCTACCAAACTTGCATTGCTGGTTTTGCAAGCGGCGTCCGCCCCCCCCGCTTTGCTATCGGGATGATTCGCCCTACTACGAGTTTGTTTACCATTTAAATGACTTTGAAGCTGTTATATTAAGGTACAAATCGGGTGCCTTTAAAACTGCGAACATTTCATGTTAACCCCTGAAATGCTGCTTTTATCTTTACCATACACATGTACATTGTCATTTTTTTTTATCATGACTCTGTGTTGTCTATGATGAGGCTGCTAACCCTTTTATTACCGCTCATATTATCTACACTATTACGACTGAAAGTCATTAAAAAGTCATTCTTTTTATTACAGAAGGAAGTGATATTTATTTTTATTCATGCGAGTCCAGTGTGGGGGTTGTTTATTCAGTTAGTCTGAAGCTGCAGGTAATTACAATATATTCAGGAATGAAGTGGCCACAGGCTGTAAGAGAGTTATTATGATTGAGAAGTTCAAGTGTGGCAGTGACATCAGCTTATTTGAAGTATGACGGTGAAGAGGGAACCGCATCACACACAGACCTCGTACACCCTTTTTACTTTAGAGCACCACTTCTGTTAGCAGTTCAATGTTCCTGACGAGAGCAGACCTCTCAGGGTCCAGGTACAGCTCCGGTTTATTCTACAAAGAGAGTCTGATGGTCAGTTCAAAGCGGCTGTGGATCATTTTATTTCTATAGTCGGGCTGCTTTAGATCAATGCAACTTTTTCCTGCAAAAGTCTAAAACAGATTGGCCTTGTCTCGAATGTTTGGTCTGAACTGGGCTTTCTGAAACATACATTTTAAAGGGTTGCACCCTTATATTAAGTCATGTCATCGCAATCGCATGTAGACAAGATGGCTGCACATGTGTTGACTGCAGCTGCATCGGGCTAGATCCTAAATCAGATCTGCTAGATCTCCTCCTCTTCCTCCTGTGCACTACTCTCTGGTCTCAGCGAGCCCTGTGTGGTGTGCTGTAACGTAACGCCACCGAAACAGCCACCCTCTGTAGACGTTATAAATTCAAACATGCCAGTTTGTAATATTTTGTATTATGCTCTTCTTGTTTTTACTAATATCAAAACTAATCAAAGGGCAGAATGCTCTTACAAATCACGAGGGAGCAGATTAGACTTTTGGCTAACGTAATAGACGCGCTGTTGTTGATGCTGACTCGCCTTTAGCATACATCCAGGGCTTAATTTGAGCCAGAATACACCGGAACATGTTCCTTTGTGTAGCGTTCAATGTTGTTATCTGTCTTGTTAGTCTTTATTCCCCATTGAAGTTCCACAAAAATCTTGTCTTTGCATTTTCGAGGCATTTTGAGATGACTGGCTGTAGAATTGCCCTTCAAGGGTAAATAAAGCTATCTGTATGTGTAAACTGTGCTGTTGGGCTTCTGTTTGAGTTGTTGGATCCAGGAACAGAATCACGCTGGGGGGGGAGGAGCCGAGCGTTTCCAGTGTGAGGAGGTAGAGCTGAGGCTGGTCTTTGGCGTTGGATTATTTTCCGGCGGGCCAACAAACATTCCCTGGCACTCTCTCTGTAGATCGCTCCCTCTGTGGCGGTGTGATGACGGCGAGGCCTGCAGCTGCTGCTATTAACGAGACAAAAAGCTCCTCATTGTCTGTGACGTGAATACTACATAATACTCAATTAAAATCATCTCTTCTTTTGTTCCTCTTTACGTCTCTCTAACCCTAAACCTCCACATAATAGCTAAATGATTGTAAATTAAAAGAAAGTAGTGCTTTTACCGAGGAATATAACGAAGAGTTTCTGAGCTGTCAGGGGAGAAAAAGCCCAACAGATGTTCTAGCCAGCAGAATATGAAATATATATTCCTCCCTCAGCTGAAGGTGAAGCTGCAGATCTTAACTGCAGCAGATTGTTTTTAAAGGCAGGACAAATGTCATGGGTCTCCTCCTCCACAGAGGTGGGAAAGGTCATCGACGTGCCCTTTCTGCCGGAGGGTTTGGGCTGACGGGTTACACCACCTAATGTGTTTTTATGGATTTTTTTATAAATATTTCAAATATGCATTGGTTGTCCTTTATCGTTTTTGTTTTGCCATATCTATATTTTAATAATAATTTAATTGTGTGCACAAACAGTGACTTCAGACTTGACTCGGACTTGAGCTTTGAGACTCGACAGCAACCTGTTTTCATGCAATTATTGCTTCTTAAAATCTAAATTTATTCATGTATTTCTATTTTCTTTTATTAGTGCATATACGTTGGGGAAATGTATGACGAGCTGCATGTCTTTCTTTCTCTATTCTTAATATTTATTATTATTATTATTATTATCATTTATTATTACACATTAAATTACTTGCCTCAAAATTTTAACATGATAATACACATGCCATTGGTTTTATGCATGACTAACAGTGTGGTTTTATTCTATGATGTATTTTAAATTATTTATTTTTTATTTTTTTTAAGTTATTAATTGTGTGGCACTTTTACTTTTTAAGCACTTTTAAACCTCAGCAGTTATTACAAATGTTTCTATGGTATGTGTACTTTTTAACCTAGTAATTCAGATAGTATTTTAGACTTTTTAAATGTTTTTAGTCCTTTTTAATGTTAAATAATATTCCTTTAATATTGGGATAGATTTTTTTTTATTTTATTTTCATGACTTTATATATTGTTGTGGTGTGTGGCGGGAGAGTGAGGACCCAAATGCAGAGAGAGGCAGGCAGGCAGGAGATGGTGGAACTCAGGGATTTAATAAACGTAAAACGGCAGTACAAGACTGGAAACTCACAAAAATAAACTGACGGGAAAAACATAGGCAGGAGCAATACAGACGCAGGACCGGACACAAAGCACAGGGAGGAAACACAAGGGCATGGCCACAAAACGATCTGACACAAGACAAGGGGAACGCAGAGGCTAAATACATGAGGTGATGGGTAAATCAGAAACAGGTGAGACAACAGGTGAAGCACATCAGGGCGGGGCAGGACAATCAACAAAGGCGGGAAACAGTAAGCAAAGCTAGACATGACAAGACAGAAGACCAGACTATCAAAATAAAACAGGAAGCAGGACAAACAGACAAAACATGACATAACCTAACTACAGACACTTGACACAACACTAGGCAACACAAGGGATAACAGAGAACACAGGAATAAACCAAAACACACAAGACACAGAACAGAGTACATAAACACAACAGGGAACAGAAAGTTACAGAAAGTGCAGACACAGAAAACATCCAGAAACCAATAAGGCAACAGAAATGAAGAAACAGGCAGCAGAAACGGAACAAAATGCAAAGCAAAACACTGAAACCATAACAATATATATTTTTATTTATTTATTTAAATTATTTATTTTGTAATCTCTCCAGGAGAGAGGCCAGGGCAGGTGTGGAGGGCTGACCTTTTATTTAAAGTTGTATTCTCCCACTGTCCGTCCTGTCCAGTGGTTCTTTTAACCTGCTTTTAATACCTGGCTTTCTTAACAGCTTTTATATAACCAAACTTGTTTTTTGTTTTCCACCTTTAATCGACAGGACAGCTAGGTGAGAAAGGGGAGAGAGAGAGAGGGGGAAGACATGCAGGAAACAGTCACAGGTTGGATTCAAACCCTGGACCACTGCGTCGGGGCATAAACGTTTAATTATATGTGCACCTGCTCTACCCAATGAGCCAACCCAGCCACCCAAACTTGTTTTTTTAAGGAGGTTTTTAAGTGTTTTATTCACAGCAGTGGTCCCCTTATGGGGCCCTGCAGTCCCATGTCGAAGTGTCCTTGGGCAAGACACTGAACCCCGAGTTGCCCCCGATGCTGCACCATCAGAGTGTAAATGTGTGTGAGTGTTTATCTGATGAGCAGGTGACACCTTGTACGGCAGCCTCGGCCACAGTGTGTGAGTGTGTGTGAATGGTGAATGGTTCCCGTACTATGTAAAAGTGCTTTGAGTAGTTGTTAAGACTAGAAAAGTCTTAACAGTCCATTTAGAATACAGTCCATTTACATTTGTGCCCGTGCCCCTCGCAGCGCCCATCCTGCGCGTTGCGTTTTAACCCAAACCCAAACCTCCACATAATAGCTAAATGATTGTAAATTAAAAGAAAGTAGTGCTTTTACCGAGGAATATAACGAAGACTTTCTGAGCCGTCAGGGGAGAAAAAGCCCAACAGATGTTCTAGCCGAGCCAGCAGAATATGAAATATATATTCCTCCCTCAGCTGAAGGTGAAGCTGCAGATCTTAACTGCAGCAGATTGTTTTTAAAGACAGGACAAATGTCATGGGTCTCCTCCTCCACAGAGGTGGGAAAGGTCATCGACGTGCCCTTTCTGCCGGAGGGTTTGGGCTGACGGGTTTCAGCAGATAAGAAGTGGCTCAGACACAGGCAGAGTCCGGATGCCCTGCAACTTTAAAGAAAGCGTCAGGTTTATCCTCCAGCACGGTGCAAATATCAAAGATCTTTACTGGAACACAAATCCATCAGCAACTTTAACAGACAGACAGATAACTGACAGAAACACTGCCATGTTTACACCGAGTCTGATAACAAAGAAGCCCCATGTGCACAGAAACGTTTTTAATAAATGTCCAAAAGTCTGCTTTATGTTCGTATTGAATGATTGTGCAAGACAAAACATCAAAATACTTCTCTTCTCATGTTTTGCTAAAAGCATGAAGCGGATTTTGGGTCCAATTCCCTCCTCCCAACTATAGCAAAGCCCTGATTTTTTGATGGTTATCTTTACTGTTGTGTGAGGTACGTAATTCCATCTTGGCTGCACCGTTTACAAATCGCAACTGTTAAACATGTTCAGTATTCTTCAGTATTTTCAGTATCTGATATCCAGTTATTAGTGGGGAACAGCCGAGGACGCAGTCTATTCTTGTTCTATTCGGGCCGGGCTTCTAAAGGAAGAGCGGTGCTCATACGGAGCTCATACCGCTGATCAACAGATCACGAAGGGAAAAGAGGGTGGAGGAAACTAACAGTGCTAACAGAGCATTAGTTAGCTCCACTGTTAAGCCGCTTAGAAATGATCCGAGGCAAAACCACGAGGGAGTGCTGGAATTGGTTAGGCCTTGAAAGGTCAGCGGCAACGAGGTCAAAGTTGAAATAATTTGAACTTTGAGCGCAGCGCACAGCCGCAATTCCGAGCGGCACGCGACGCCAAGGGTAGTAATGGACCTAGTTGGGCAGCACCGCTGTCCCCATAGAAAAAATAATGTAACGCCCAGCGCATATCGGTTTTAACACGGATCATGTGTAGGCTGCTTTGGCTCACACTCATCGGGACGACCTGGCTTCCTGCGGGGAGGGGTACTCATCATTAACGGCGGCGTTATCTGCGGGTAACCTCCATATGAGCCCCGATCTCCCGCATACGCTTTTTTCTTTTCGGCGGCAATGTTATCTAATCTGTCCGGCCAGCGAATTTGCGAATCCTACTATGGCCACGCCAAGACCCGCCCTTCAATAGTGTTTATTGGCCAGGCGTCCATGCTTACGCAAGGTAACGTAACCCCATTTGTACAGGTCCTGTCCCCTGACCAATCCGCTATCCTAACCTTAACCACTCGAGGTCAGATGCCTAACCCCAACCAATTGAGCTGCTTCGTAGGGCGGGACTTGGCGTGGCCATAGTAGGATTCCTAAATTTGAGTCTGGCCACACCGGCTGCGATCAGGCGCTGAGCAGCCGCGCTGGCCCGTGCGGTGTAGTGATCGTTTAGGCGTCTCTTTTATTTCTTCTGCGAATCATCAGTGAATGCGTCAAGCCAGGCAGGTAATCACATACAGCAAAGCCACAGTGAAGCTGGATCCTTTACACAATAAACCAAATTTTAAAATAAAACACCCAGGTTTATGGTGATTTTGGCTGTCTCGACATCTCAGCTGTGTCTACAGCGAGACACACAGTACGAGACAGTACGCACACTGGGAAAAAAAAAACGTACAGTCAGTCGGTTAGTAGTCTATATCCACGACGTTCCACTTCCCAGATTTCTCTCGTTCTGCCAGAAATACGGCCGGATGTCACTCTTTCAGGATGTCCCATTGCCTTCTGCCAATAAACCAGAGCACGTTTTTCTCCCATGTTGTGTGGACCAGCCAGACCTTCCTCAGCAGCGCTGTGGAGGAAGGCAATGCGAGACTAGTCAGTTTTCATAAACTATGAATCAGAAGTCAGTGGCTGTAAGAATATTAATACTATGAGAACAAAGAGCCAGTTGGCACAGAGCGGAGGAGTGGAGACTCAATACAAAATGTTAGGCTTTGTCGGTCCACAACAAAGGACACATCAGTCAGAAACAAGAGAGACAAGCAGACCTATAATTTCAAACTATTGTGTACAGTCCAATGATGGCTGTCAGGAGGATGACTCATGCAGCAAACAGGCTAACGTTTCGTGATGAATGGGACAGGTTCGGCTCAATGAATCAAAAAGAAATTGTCCTGTGATGACGTACAGCAGTTCAATTTCTCATTAAATGGCTCTTTTTAATCAATGATGGTCTCATTAAGAACTCTTTTAATTTTATTCTGTCGACCGTTTCCCCCACATTCTCCCAGATCTGCCTTCAGACAAATGTATTCCGCCAGACGTACAAACTGCATGTTCCCCTGGACCATACGTTCACTGAACAAAAATATAACCTTGTGCAATAATGGCCATTTCCCACCCCAACCCATCCCCCATCCCCTGTCATGACCAACCACGCTAACTCTGGACATAATTTCATTTGTGAACTTAATTTCTTTGTTATGCTGAAACCGGCTGCTATCTTACACATATGTGTGTGTGTGTTGTCTGGGAGAGATGGGAGGGCGCCAGTCAATTGGCTGTATCCCATAATATATGTGCTGTATATATGGGTGGGTGAGTGTGTGTGGGAGAGAGAAAAGAGAGAGTGAAATGTATGTATGTATGGGGAAGGGGGGGGTTTGTTACATATTTTTATTTTTTTGAAAAGCACTGATCTGGAGTGGCACCTTTAATTTAGTTGTGTTAATGCACTGTATTCATGCAATGACAAATAAAGCTTGATTTGATTTGATTTGATTTGAATTATTCGTGATTATTCTGCCCGACTTCTGAGGACACAAACAAATCGTTTGTAGCCCTTGCTGACTTGAATCAGGACATTGTCACAGCGCCATTTTTCAAGTTTATTTTATTTATAGTGTCTAATCATGACAGATGATCAGGACATTTTACAGATAGAGTAGGCCTAGACCACACTACAATTTACAGAGACCCAACAATTCCCCAAGAGCAGGAAAATCAGGAAATGCAGGAATCATAATAATTATAGCAGTGGATATAATAGAATGACATGATGAATATAGCATATTGCTCTCTGTGTGTTGCCATTCTCAAAATCCCTTGAAACAACCACAACCACAATTTTAAGCTAGCAAGAAAATCCCAAACTTGAAAATACCAAGTTTTGGAGAAAATGTTGATGTTGCAACAAAAGTAAAGTTAAAGGTACTTTATTGTCACATACACATACATGTAGCAAAATTCATTCTCTGCATTTAACTCACCCCTCAAGTGAGCAGCGGGCAGCCAATCACAGCGCCCGGGGACCAACTCCAGATCTGAGCCAGTGCCTTGATCAAGGGCACTGACTGGAGAACCTAGTACATGGTTTTGATGAACAACGCAGGTCTGCTTGATTTGTTTGGGGAATACTTGTAAAGATTTACAAAGAATATGTTGAGGTCATTTCCTCTCTAACTGGGAGGTTTTGGGACCGATTGGAGGGATTGCTGTGGACCAAGTACACACAGAGATACACTGGTAAGAGCCAATGAGGTTTAACCATGGATCAGCTCATTTAAATAGCTCACGGTACTGGATTGTGTCAACAGTTAACTTCATTTCATATTGGATGTGGCGTTTTCTTTTGCAGGGTGCAAATGTTCCACCAGAACAAGTTCCTTCCTGAGACTATTTAGCAGAGCCATCATCACTGCGTCCGCAGCTTAGCACTGCCCAAGACCGTTGGGATTGGTTTAAAGAAATGCAAACAACCCAGAGTGTTGTTTTCCCCCTCCTATCCCAGAATGCATCTGTGGTTTAGCCAGACCTTACTCCACAGCGCTGTTGAGATAGAGCTGGCAAGCCGAGACTACAGTAAAGACAACAGAACTTTGACTAATAATAATAGTAGTAGCAGGGAGTGTCGATCAGGACCAAGGCAGCAGCTGCAACCACCATCCAGATGCCACCAAAACCAGGTTACCAGGTAATGTCCTCAACGGTTGCTGAGTCAGTCTGGGAATAAATCACACTGTAGCCTCAGGTTCGTAATTCAGTCGTAAACAACCTTGCCGTTCCTTGAATTTGTCTGACAATTTCGGCGCCGGCCCTTACCGACAGAAGTTCCAGAATCTCGTCTCCAGTCACTGTACGTACACACCGCCGCCAACTTCAGCTGCAAAGATGCTCTGGCCGCCCTATCGAGGACGCTTGTCAAAAAGTACGGGGAAGCTTATTGACGCTTTGGCCGCTCGGATGTGGCAGCGTTCTTCGATCATGTTCAACACATGATTGAAGAAACAGTACAAACAGCCACTGCACGGCCAATACATTGACACTAGAAACCTTTTATAAATTACATATATAATGACAGAATTTGTATTGGTTGTTGGCCGCGACGGTGTCTGTTAGCAGTTAGCTCGCTCGTTAGCCGCTGAACCGCAGCAGAATGCAGGCAGAGCGAGCAGCTGCCAGCTGTTGATCCGTGCAGGACTCCACCGTGAGAGGACTGTTTAGAGACCATGTGATGGCAGGTAACGTTAACTGGTCCCTATACGCAAGCAAACAACGTCATATTATAACTGATAGGGAACCCAGCAACGACCATTATGAGCTTTTCCTCCCTTTTCTTGGAACTAATGTTTTGGTAGGAATGAAAGTTTACATCGTATGTTTCTCTGGGATCAGCCAGCGTGAAGGACGTCTATATTCCGATTGGTTGCTGGTGTTTGCCGCTGCCTGCCGCTGAAACGCATCATTGCTCATTACCATAAAGTATACCTACTTTCAACTTTCTGATTGGCGCTCTGGTCGCTCAAAACGGCCAAAACGCGACGCTAACAGATTTGCCGCTCCTTGCAGCTGAGAGAAGTTTCCGTTGAAAATGAATAACTTCCGGTAACTTTAGAAGCTCAAGTCGGCGGCGGTGTGTACGTACAGTTAGACATTTTCTTGCCATCTTTGTGTAAATCATCCTTCTTCTTCAACCTCGGATGTTTTTATGTTTTAGTTTTTTTGCAGTTTGCAGCATTATAGAAACATCAAATTCTCCTTTTCCCTTTAGGGGCTCCGTACATTTCAAGATGTGATGCAATCATGTGGTTTTTACCACTTTCTCTGAGTTGGTAAGATTTTATTTATTAACTGATTTAATTGAACTTTAGATTAAAAACAATTTTTTTTACTTTAAATGAGTTCCACTTCAATCAGAACATGGCAACATGGGCACTCTGAACAATACTTTCACACAGCTCTTTCCACAGTTTGCATGTATAATTCAGCATGAAGTGACTCATTCATACCAGAGTCCTCACTGCCAACGATGGCACTTCGTGAGTCATGTGCTGAGCTTGAAAAAGCGTAACAGCGCTGATAACGCACCGTGTGTGTTCATGGGGACCGGAGGGCACATTTAAAAACATAAGAACAACATGACAAAGTGATTGAAGTGTAAAAACAACCCACTGAAAACGTAGGAGGAAGCCCGTCAGTGTAACGTGTTTCTGAACTCAGTATTCATGAGGTCACCAGTAAACAGTTTCCGCCTCTTCCTAAAATCATAATTTCCTCTCAGGCTATTTCTCACAAATCCTTCACAGTCTGTGAGTCTGTATGTTATCTGCATGTTTGCCTGATGCATAAAAAGTCCCTGTAGTATATTTAATAAGATGTATATGTTGCTGTGCGTCTCCGTTAGACCTCTGATACTAAACATGATCGAACCAAGAGCTTTAGTCTAATTGCTGTTCAGCAGTCACATTAGAGAGACAAAGTCCCTCCCCTTCCAGTGGACCCAATGGGACCTTATTTCGGAAAATGTATGTAAGCCTACTTTAGTCTATATCCACGACGTTCCACTTCCGGGATTTCTCCTGTGCCACCAGAAATTCCGCCGAATGTCCCTCATTTTGGACGAATATCCGTCCCCTTCCTCTTCCTTTGTGTTGGCGTTCTAACCTCCGGTGGATTCCTGAGGACTATGGTTAACTGCTCCTCAGATCTCTGCAGGGTAAATCCAGACAGCTAGCTAGACTATCTGTCCACTCAGAGTCTTCTGTCGCACGACTAAAACTACTTTTAAACGTACACATGTTCCACCAAAACAAGTTCCTTCCTGAGACTACTTAGCAGAGGCACTGTGGCTCCGTACGGAGCTTAGCCCCGCCCACGATGATTGTGATTGGTTTAAAGAAATGCCAATAAACCAAAGCACGTTTTTCTAACATCCAGGAATGCTGTGTGGACTAGTCAGACCCTCCTCCGCAGCGCTGTGGAGGAAGGTCTGGCAATGCGAGACTTGGCCTATGGTATACGTGGAGAGACAAATCTTGTTTTCATCCCATTGGAATTGAGCCATTAATTATATGATGTTTGTCAATTTAAAAGATAATTGTGGAAGTTAAGAAATTCTCAGTTTGTCACACATTACAGCTGCTGCTATTAATGAGACAAAAAGCTCCTCATCGTCTGTGACGTGAATAGTACATAATTCCCTCGGCACGCTCAATGAAAAGCATCTCTTTTGTGTTATTATTTACGTCTCTCTAACCCTAAACCTCCACATAATAGATACATGAATGTAAATTAAAAGTAAGTAGTGCTTTTACCGAGGAATATAATGAAGAGTTTCTGAGCCGTCAGGGGAGAAAAAGCCCAACAGATGTTCTAACCGAGCCAGCGGAATATGAAATATATATTCCTCCCTCAGCTGAAGGTGAAGCTGCAATCTTAACTGCAGCAGATTGTTTTTAAAGGCAGGAAAAATGTCATGGGTCTCCTCCTCCACAGAGGTGGGAAAGGTCATGGAGTCAGGAGCTTAGCGCCACCCAAGACGACTGTGATTGGTTTAAAGTACTACAAACAACCCAGAGTGTTTTTTCCCCCCCTCCTATCCCAGAATGCATCTGAGGTATAGCCAGACCTTACTCCACAGCGCTGTGGCGATAGAGCTGGCAATGCGAGACTACAGTAAAGACAACACAACTTCGACTAATAATAATAGTAGTAGCAAGGAGTGTCGATCAGGACCAAGGCAGCAGCTGCAACCACCATCCAGATGCCCTTGCCGTTGACTACCGTACATATTTATTTCCGAAATAAAGTCCCATAAGGTCCACTAGAAGGGGAGGGACTTCGCCTCTCCATACAAAGTGGGAAGAGTTCAAACATAGAAAGTCTAAAATAACAATAAGAATGAGGTGCATCCATGTTTTCATAAGTTAAAACATCGCAAAATGTTTTTTTTAAATCCGTTTCGATGATCCAAACGCAAGTGGACAGCCGAGACACATCGCTGCTCGCACCTGTGTCTATAATGCGTCTCCAGCTGACCACTTGTGTCCAGATTTCATCGCTGGCCTTTGTCACTTCCTCGGGTCAAAGAGACATTATTACGTCCACGCTCTCGCCAGTTGTGTTAGCAGTTGTGTCGGTACACAGGGGCGTCGGACTGGGGAAGGGGACTGAGTACTCAGGGCCCTCATGTCAGCAGGGCCCAAAAAGATGCTAGAATGAATAGCTGTCGATGCGGAGAGGGGCCCATAGAAAATGCCTTTCTACGGGGCCCAGAATTTTGTGCTACGCCCCTGTCGGTACAGCTGTGGATATCGCTGTCAGCAAGAATCCAACACAACACTTGGTCCAACTCGTAAAATGGGCATATAAAGCATGAAGAGCTGGAAATGTGATCTGTGTGGAGCAACGAGGAGACCGTAACCTTCCTCACATTAACACATGAAACAAACAGCAACAAACAGAAACGTCATATTTCAATCATGTTTTCCACTTTTCTTTTACATGAAAATATGTTGAATGAATGAATGAAATGTTTTCTCCAAAACATTGCCGTTCCAAATGAGTAGTACTGTATGTAAAGATAATTTCTTGGCTGCCTTTTAGTGTTAAATCCAGTGAAGGCGAAAAACTCCCAAAGATGTGTATAAACCTTGTGTGAGCGTACACAACATTTCAGAATCCCTTTAGCAGACAGAAAGAAGCTGATCCTAAAGCGGGAGCAGAACATTTAACATAGACTCACTGTTAGGGTGACCAGATGAGAATGGGTAAAATTTGGGACGAGACTGATTGGAATGATTAATTATTTCTATTCAGGAATTCGACTGACTGTCATGTCTGCGCTTTAAGATCAGCAACATCCAATCCAATCACTCCTTCTCGTGGCTGCCTGCACTTAACATGAATTTCAAAACTCAAAACTCAACTGTCTTGTCTTGTAAACCCAAAAATACAAATAAAAAATCATTAAAATCATGAACTCAAGTGATGATGGGAGCTGGCTGCAGGACGACTCAATTAAAAACCACCATGAACAGTTTTTAATGTTCAATCGGACTGTAACTACTCCAGAGTCTGGTCTTGAGACTTTGCTCTAATTTTCAGGACAATTAGGGCTTGGATTTTGGGACTGTCCCAGTAGGTCACCCTACTCACTGTATTTAGGACACTTCCGACAAAGTAGGCACAGTTAAAGGTGCTCTAAGCGATGTCACACGTTTTTTAGGCTAAATGTTTTTTTGTCACATACAGCAAACATCTCCTCACTATCTGCTAGCTGCCTGTCCCCTGAACACACTGTAAAAAATATCTCCTCACTATCTGCTAGCTGTCTGTCCCCTGAACACACTGTAAAAAACATCTCCTCACTATCTGCTAGCTTCCTGTTCCCTGAACACACTGTAAAAAAAAACGTGGTCTCTGTAGACAGCCCAGGCTCCACAAACGGCAACAAAAACAAACCACCAATCATAACAAACAGTGTTCCAGTGCCCAACAGTACGCTCAACAGTTGGTGGCAGTCATGCACCAAGTTGTTATGCCAAACGCCAATATAACAGAAGAAGAAGAACATGCATAGACAGTGAAGCACATGAACGCTGCACGACTGAAACAACTTTTGAACGTCCACATGTTCCACAAAAACAAAATGTGTAAGGTCACATCATCTACATTAGTTGACGTAAAAGAAAATGTAGCCATATTAGCACGTAGATGGTAAAAGAACCAACTTTTCTGCTCTTGGATCAGTCAGATTAGAGCTCTTCGATTGAAGTGTTCAGCCTTTTTGATGAGTGCAAACTGTTCAAATATTATTAAAATTGACTCAAGTTGGACTTATCGGATCTCTGAGCTGAGATAAAAAGTTTTCAGCCGCTGACTTCTGCACCACTTGCGGAGTTCTTGGCAGACGAACAGAGGAGCTGATGAAATAAAGTATGGATAACTTCTTGTTCACACGAAAAAAAAAGGGGCAG
Organism: Perca fluviatilis; assembly: GCF_010015445.1. Lineage (NCBI taxonomy): Eukaryota > Metazoa > Chordata > Actinopteri > Perciformes > Percidae > Perca > Perca fluviatilis. The sequence goes on along the minus strand of NC_053119.1, from coordinate 3,209,958 downwards.
AACTTTTACTTCCATCAGTGAGTGCTATCTGTCCTCAGTGTGGATCAGTATCGACTCGCCGTGCTGCACTCTGCCGTCCTCTCATCATCGGCTCTGGGCGAAGCGCCGTCTGTCTCCCAGAATACGAAATGTTCGCAGGGTAATAACTGTGGCATTTGGGTGGAGGACGAGAGCAGAGCGATGGCGACAAGTCTTTAATGAGGAATGAGGAATCGATGAAGTGAGCAAGTGGACTGATAAGATCGGTTTTATCTCTAAGGAGGGTTAGGTCTGAGTGAATGACGACAGGATGGTGAATTAACTGTGTGTGTGTGTGTGTGTGTGTGTGTGTGTGTGTGTGCGTGCGTGCGTGCGTGTAGCCTCTCTTTGTATTCAACATGCAGCCTGCTGTCGGCCTCCAGTTTAAAACCACGACCGTAATGTTCTCCGGTTTAGATACGAGGACGGAAAACACTCCTGTGGGTCGTGTCCCGTGTGAAACTAAAAGTCAAATTGTCATTTTGAAATGTACTGCGTTTTATGGACTTTAGTCCGGTGTTTTTTTTCGTAGTTTTTCTCACTTTTTCAAAACATTTATTAAGTGTTTAAAACTGTGACCGTTCCCTTTCTGAACTGAACACGAAGGTACACGACCTGGCAGAGTTTAAGAGCCAAGCTTCAGCAGGACAAGAACGACGAGATGGTCTCAAGGTACGAGGCAGAGAAACCTAAAGTCTCAGACCCAAACATCCGACGGTCGAGACGGAAGTCCTGCTGGTTGAGTCCCAGAGGAAGGTGAGCCAGATGGAGGAACAAATCCGCCAGAGGGACACTGAAATCCTGGATCTCAGCAGGAAGAACGAGAGTCTCTCTCAGACGCTCGCGGAGAAAACAGACCAGCTGAGCAGCAAAGAAGCTGAACTGCAACAGAGTAAGAAAACCTGGCCAGCAAAATGCACCTCTCTGGAGGACAGGTTCACAAAGGACCCGGGCGTGAAAGAAAAGAGCTGGGAGACCAGATTTAACGCTTTGCAGACGATGCACAACTCTCTGCAAGAGAATCTCAAGATGGAGCTGGCCGAGAACAACGACTGGCAGAAGAAAGGAAAACAGATGGATGAGGAGAAGAAGGAACTGGAAGAAAAGTTCACAAAAGACCTGGCTGAGAAACAACGGAGCTGGGAGATTAGGGACAAACAGATGGAGGACAAGAAGAAGGAACTGGAAGACCTCTGTCTGAAAATGAATGAGAAGAGGTTTCTTTTCGCAAGAAGGCCGGTGACAGAGAGACAGAGTTGGAGAAAATGAAAAACAAAATGTCCCAGAAGGAGACGAAAAAGACAGGGAAGATGGAGAAAGCCAAGAAGAAAAAAAAGAAAGAAGAAAAAACGGATAAAGAAAAGGAGAAGGTGGAGAAGTGTCTTTTCAGCTGGATGCACAGAAAGAAGTGTAAGAAAGCTGAAGAAAAAAGGCCGGAGGAAGAATAACTTTATATTTTAGATGTGATGTCTATAATATAAAGCTGTATCATTGCCTCGATCCTCTTCCTCCCTCCTTCACCTCTCCACCCTCCCTCCATCCACACCTTCATCTACCTCACCCTCCTTCTATCCGCCCTTCCTCCCTCCACCACACCTTCACCTCCATCCCCCTCCATCCAAAGATTTGCACTTTAGACTCATTGGAAACTCTAAATTACATTACAAAAACATAATTTTTTATAATCTTTTGGGGTTTTCTCCTGGTAGCTCAGGTTTTTTTCTCCCACAAACCTAATCACTTTTGGCTGATTGGACACTCTAAATTAGCCCCAAAATATATATAAAAAAAAAAAAAAACTTAATTAGAAATCAAATTAACATTCAATCAATTAGATAAAAGTGCAATAATATTCATATACGGGTTTTCCCCTGGTTACTCAGGTTTTCTCCCACTATCCAAATATGGAACAAATCAAATAAACAAATCAAATGAAATTTAAATGTGTCTGTCTCTGAATAAATGAATAACATTTTATGACATTATGGTGACTAGAAAGTAGAAGTATTGGTATTGTCAAACTGTTTCAAACAGACCATCAAGAGTTTCTACAGAGTACCCAAAGTAATTGTTAATAAGGATGAAAAATATAAGAAATAAAATGGAAAACGACGAAAAATATGCCGGAAACACGTCACTGTAAACTACCTATTCTGAATACTTGAAGGTAGAATCCAGATGGCTAAACTGTCAACACAACTCCACAGTTTTCACTCAAATAGAAACTTTTAATTATCCAGGACTGAGAGTAGTAGGTTTAGAAAAAGATGGTGGTTTAGGTTCAAATCAGATGTAAATTCACTTCCTGAAGGTGACACAGAACGTGATGTTGCTCACTGTTAGGTAAAAAAATAAATAAATCACTATTTCATTTTAATTAAACAGGACATGAACGCCGGTCTCCTGGGTGAAAGTCCTGTGTTTGTTTGACACATGCACCCCCCCCACCTGCCTCGGGACATGTTTAATCCCCAGATTTTGAATCCTGAAGACTCCCTTGTTCATCCCCTGACTCTTCATCCAGCACGAGATCGGACCCCCAAAGCCTGGAGAGGAGCTCTCATTAATCAGACATAATTAGTGAGCACAGCTGTCCAGAGCCTCTCAGCAACAAAGGCAACAGCTGCAGTTACAGAGATTCACTCACAACAATATGAGGAAAAAAAATGTCCAGAAACAAAGGGAGAATTTTGCACTAACAAGACTAACTTTGAACAAAGAAGTACAGCTCGATAAGTTTAGGGTTGCAGTGCAAAGGGGGCTTTAGAGACTTTGCGCTGAGAACAGACAACTCAGTAACTCATCCATTTCTTTCTTTTAGATTATTCTTTGGGGCTTTGATTTTATTTATTTTTTATTAGATAGGGTACACAAATATGTAAAGGCTCTGACACACCACCTCACATCACACCACCACGACCGTCGGCAGAAAAGCCAGTCGGACTGATCAGTCGGCTCCCCGAGGTCCAAAAAATGCCTCAGAACACACCGAAGAGATGCCCACTTGAGCGTACGTTCTGCGCGTGCGCGAGATGTAATACGTCTCCATAACAGCAGGCAGCGCTAATCTGTATTGTCGCCCAAAAGAATTCATTGTCAGTCATTGTTTCCATCAGAGAGAGGTGATAGCAGTCAAGAAGGATCGTTGATGTCATAATTCCCTGAACGGAAGGAAATACCACGGCGAGTAACAGAGATGGGAGTAAGTCACACATGTGCAAGTCGCAAGCAAGTCTCAAGTCTTAACCTTCAAGTCTCAAGCAAGTCCAAGTCATTTTTTGTGACAATCAAGCAAGTCAAGTCAAGTCATAGCTTTGGTCAAGCAAGTCACAAGTCAAGTCATACAAAAGTTTCCATTTTTAAACAAGCTAAAGACAGTGGTTATGAACTGCTGGAGTTTTATTTGCATTTTTTACTCAAAAGACATTGTGTCCACATACATCTGAAGAGTTTAAATTAACACAGATAAAAAAAATCACAGCCTAAAACTGATATTAGGCCAACAATAAATCAATATTGTTCAATATGCCTCAAACATGACATTAAATCATGAAATTCCTTCAAACAATTAAAGTATAATGGTTCCTAAGTCAAATAATATTCTTCAAACATGCCTCACTTTTATGAGACAGAAACACATCCTTTAACCTTTCCTTCTCTTAAAGAACAAAACATATTCTTTGAGAATAGCTGAATCCCACCACATTTGCTTATCACATGGAATGGAAAGTATATGTTGATATTTGACAGTGTATTTGTGAGTGAATGTGTGCGTGTTTGAGAAAGAGTGAGTGAAAAGTTATTAATATTGGTGAGTGAATGTGCGTGTGTGAGAGTGCAGAGTGTGTTGTATGTGTGCCTAGCTTTATTCACATACTTACGTCTGCATGTGTGTGTGTTTATGAGAAAAAAAAAAAAAAAGAGAGAGAGGTTTGTGTTGTGTGTGTAGGCCTATGTGTGCCTAGTTTTATTCGCTCTTACCGCCACCTTGAACAAAGAGGGGAGGGTGTGCTTATTCATGGCCAAAAACTGAAGGGAGTTCTGTCCATCACAAACATCCAAATAGTGGTTCAGCTGAATATGGGGACTGGAATCCGAATATCTCCCGATTTGAAGTGTCTGATGAAATTCGACGTCGGAAATAAGTACTGCAGACCTTGCAAACTGCCGTTTCTTTTTTTTCTTTGCCTGGTCATATGTGTAAATCCTTATAGCCAAACTTTATTATTTTCTGTGCAGAGGGTTAGGCGCCGATTTATGTTTTCCTCCGTGGGTGCTCACACGCGCACAGTAGGCCTAGCCTATAAGCTATCTTTCAACTCAGGACAGCGCCACTTCTCACAAATACAGATAGGATCGGAGATGAAAAGTTTAACTGGCACGTAACCGCGATCTTCATGGGAAATGCCACCGACATAACCAATCACACTATGACAGACGCTCCACAACTGCGTTTAATTTTAGATTAACGTAAAAATGAACTGGCAGTCTGGCACTCGTGGGCGGTCAGTATTTTCCGTGGGTGCTCCGGAGCTCGAGCACCCACGGTATCGGCGCCCATGAGAGGGATCCATGACGTTAGGCTACTAGCCATAGCCAGTGTTGTTTACTGACGGTCTGCCGCCGCGCGCCGCGTCATCATATCAACGGTTCCTGCGCATGCAACAGCACTAAAATCGTAAAGTTAACTCCTCCTCGATATCAGAGGGGGAAAAATATATTTATTAAACAGAAAATCAAGTCATTTCAAGTCATTTGACTCAAGTCTAAGTCAAGTCTCAAGTCATGAATATCAAGTCAAAGTCAAGTCGAGTCTTTTATGAATGTTAATCAAGCAAGTCTCAAGTCCTAAAATTTGCGACTCGAGTCTAACTCGAGTCAAGTCATGTGACTCGAGTCCCCCATGTCTGGCGAGTAATAAGAAGATTCTGGCGTAGTCAGGTCCGGTTTTCTCGTGCACTGATTCGCTAGTCAAGGGCTAGCGCTCCACCAATCAGATTGGCCACCGGCCCGCGAGAGCCGGCGGATTCAAGCGACTACGCAGGCAAAGTGTCGCTTACGGTCTGGAAAGACCTTAATGCTTAAAATGTAAATTAACTAATTTAATTGATAACTTCCAACATCCAGGGGGGTTTAAATCGGCATAAACAATTGAGGCGCTTGGGTAGCTCACCTGCTAGAGCAAGGTTTACTTTATATTATACTATAGGCTTTATACTGTGTGAAAGGTTTCTTCCTTCAGTTCATTCAGTATTCTGCAGGACACGTGTTGATGCATTTACATGCCACGCTACGCTACCGAGCCGAGTTTGAGGTGATGCTTCCTCGGAGTGGCTGAGACATTTTTATTTCTGCAAAAAATGTCTCCAGCAGCGAGCTCGTCTCTTTGCTGTGTCCCTGCTCTCCCGTCTCCCGTCTTTCCTCTTGTCGTCTCCAATGCAGACTCCGCTGCGCTCCTGACAGTTTGATGTTGGCGTACCTCGCAATTCGCTGCTTCAGGGTTTTCTCTTCCTGTTTTTTTTTTGCAGTTTATTTAAATAGGGACAGATACAAAAAAACATAGATTATTACATAAATAACAATCCGATGCCTGTATCACAGTGTTTATAGCCATAGCTAATTCGCAACACCTGTCCCTGTTGGCACAGAGACGCTTCAACAAGTCCTTCACACCAGCATACTGTCTCCTGTCTTCTCTCCAGTCAACATGTCTTCATGCCTAAACAACAGAATATTAAGAATATAGTAGTAGCATTTTGGAGATTGGAGGCAAATATGTGGGACACACTGCACACTTTCCATGTACGTCATCATTTATTTGCTAAATTTGTTTTTTATTGCACTCTGCTTTTAATAATCAACACATTCTCATGAACAGGTTTGATTATATCTTATGAAATGACGTAACTCTTCAGTCAACATGTCTTCATACCGAAACGACAAAACTCTGTTTGTATTGCACTTCTTTGCATTTTGCTTTAAACAGTCAACACATTCTCATGAACGGGTTTGTACGATTATCGTACGAAAACATATGCACAACAATTCCTATGATATCTTATCAGGCAACGAAGTTCAGTCACATAACAGTTTAATCTTAGTGCGTACATTTTTGATATTAATGAACGTAGGGCTGGGCGATATGGAGAAAATCAAATATCACGATATTGTTGACCAAATATCTAGTCTCATATCACGATATCAATATAATATCGATATATTGCCCAGCTCCAAATGAACGTCTGTTACATTCAAGCCGTTGCCAAATGAGTTGCGACAAAGTTAAAGTGATGGTTTGGAGTAATTTCACCCTAGGGTCCTTTGCACCATGACCTCGAGCCAAACAACACCCCCCAGAAGCTTTTTTTCACCTGGGTGGAACATTGGGAGAGTTAGCGTTATCAGCCGAATAGCTTAGCGCAGGGGCTAATGGATCCAGGTTTGTATCTCGTAAATGACCCCACTAATAATGCCCGAAATGATACCAAACTTCTACACTAGTACAAATAGGTTATGTACTCATAAAACGATGGATTGGAAAGTTTGTAAGTACACCAGAAGTTTATGTTAATAACACTTGCCTGTTGGCTTCTGCTGCTACTGCTACCGACAGTAATACGAGTGCTTAGGGACCGTCTACAAATTACAACACCGAAAAGAGACACAACAAAAATATTTATTAATTTAATGATTAAATAGGGTAATGTCTCCAAACTTATCTCCTGCTAGTTATACTACAGCACTTACTTTAAAAAAAAGTTAAATTAATAAATATTTTTGTTGTATCTCTTTTCGGTGTTGTAATTTGTAGACGGTCCCTAAGCACTCGTCTTACAGCAGCAACAACAACAACAGCAGAGAGCAGAAGCCAGCAGGCAAGTGTTATTTAGACAAACTTCTGGTGTACTTACAAACTTTCCAATCCATCATTTTATGAGTACATAACCTATTTGTACTAGTGTAGAAGTTTGGTATCATTTCGGGCATTATTAGTGGGGTAACTTACCAGATACAAACCTGGATCCATTAGCCCCTGCGCTAAGCTATTCAGCTGATAAGGCTAACTTGGCCAATATTCGACCCAGGTGAAAAAAGCTGAAAAGGTGAAAGTGTTTGGCTCGAGGTCATGGTGAAAAGGACCCTAGCTGAAACTATCAGCTCCACACAACTCTCTCTGTATTTCTCAGTATGGCTACGTTCAGAAGATTGTGGTGTCCGGCGACCTTCGTGCACAGAAACACGAGTGAAGATGACCTCTTCTGAAGAGTCCATCATGTTTTTTTAATCCTCCGTGTCCTCCTTGGCTACTAGCAACTGCGTGGAGGAGGGGGGGGGGGCTGGTGCGTGATCACAGAAGGCTTGTATCATGTGGACGCGCCAACAGTTATGTTGTCATTACTTCGAATTCCTCATGGGGGGAGACGGAAACTACGGAGCCGAAACTTTTGAGTCTCTCTTGCTGCTTCTTTTTAGTTATCACACACAAGACATTTAATTATTACATTTTAACTTCATTATTAAACTAATGAGCAGCACGGAGCAATCAACCAATCATTCAGGAATCACGCCAATCAACCAACAGACTGCTGTGCAATCAGGTCAAAACTTTCTCTATCGGCACTGGAGGATGAAGTCATACCGTGCTGCATTCTGGGTATTTTAGGGACTTTTTTTTTTTATGTGCAAGCGGCAATTTTCAGGTCTGAGAAGTGAAGCCAACGCTGAAGCTCCTTAAAGCTGCATTCTATCTAATTTCCAGCAGTACTCCACTGGCTCCAAAAAGAAGTCTGTTTCTATAGAAGTCTATGAGAAAATGAGCCGACTTCTCTCTTGATTTATCGCCTCAGTAAACATGTTCATAATCAGTTTCTGGTCTCGATCCCAAGTTTATATAATAAGGTTGTTCCCATCAGTCACTTAGACACAAAAACATAGGAACGTAGGGTCCAGGGACCCTTTAAGCTGTGTGTTTTCACTTTGTCAAAGTAAATTGGAACATTTTGGTCGCCTAAAAATGTCTTGTTGAGTGTTCCGTAGAAAGTTGGCACAACAGAAGGACAGATAGCTGAACCCCATTCCAAACCCAAAGCCTAGCCTCCAGCTGACTTTGTTTCAAATGAGGTATTGTGTACTGTATCCTGTTCTGAGTCATCCTGTCCTCGGCTAACTCGGAGTCTGACGCTGCTTTTCGCTGTGTTGTATCACCTGATTGAAACAGGCTACAAAAGAACAGCAGACGGGGAATGCACAGGCTCCTTTCAAGTCATATTGTTCAAAACAAATCTGAGCTTTTGTTGATGGGCTATTGGAGCTTTGGTTCAGCGTTGGTTTTATAAAGACATCACAGGCAACACAAAAGAGCGGAACAGCTTCACATGATCGGCCTTCAGCAGCGGGAACAATCATCCTCCAAGCTGCTGCAGCCCGATCATTGTCCGTGTGAGCTGAATTGAAGAGATAATGAGGTAAATGTTGGATTCTGGTGCCTTGGTACAGTTTGTGTTTGTGGCTTTTATGCTTCATGTAGCTGTAAAGTAGCAGGAGCTCTCTTTATTTTTCAACAGCTACAGCCAAAGCTCTTCTGTGGTCTCTGTGGTGGTCGATGTCCCGCCTCGTAAATCTGCAGAAGATGAGGCGGAATCAGCAAAGACTTTACCGCAGGATTTTCACACTCGTGCCCTCTGGCAGGAGGTACAGAAGTGTGAAATTCAGGACCTCTGGGCCAGTATCCTCAGGCCATAAGCCTCAACAACAACAAACCTAATCCATATTGTACACTGTGTTCTTTACTAATTTTCTCGTACTTTTTTCTTCATGCCTCGCGTTTCCCTTTAAACGGCATTCAGTGGGGGAGGCAAAGGACGCATTTCATTGTAGAAACATGTTTTTAATTGAGCACAAGACAATAAACGGTGAACATTCATTGCCTTCGCTTAAACACCGCCGTCGGGCCAAAGTGTCCACTTGCTCTTGCTGCCCTGAGGCATTGTCCTGAAAAAATTACATTTTATGTGAGAAATAAGCTGCAGCTGCTGAATCTGTCTTCATTTCAGATTGGCAACGTTCACTATAAGAGTTTTCCAGAGGCGGTAGTCAAACTGGACACCCCTGATTTGCATAAAGTTGCCCGGGTTCAACTTTATGCAAATGAGGAACGGGAAACTCGACACCCCGCTCCTCGAAAGTCGCTGCAACGCTACCAGGATGCATTGCATGGCAGCTCACGTAGACAATGAAGGGAAGTGTGGCAGTGGACACGTACCATCTAAAGGTAACTTTAGTTGTTTTATGCAACCTGGACCCTATTTATCCCCATGTTTTTGTGTCTGATGGGAACAATGTTTGAAATTGGTCCTGTATTAAGCAAGAAACAAGCTGCAATGTAACATTAACGGGCAATTGCGCACCTTCAATTGTGTTTCCCTTTAAACGCCATTAAGAGTGTAAGGCAAAGGAAGCATTTCAATGTAGAAACTTGTTTTTAACGGTGCATAAGACGATAAACAGCAGTGAACATTCACACCTTTCGCTTTAGCACCTGTAGAAACATTTCTATAATCTAGATGTGTTAATCTCAGTATTAAAATTTCATACTGACCTTGAGCTCCGTACATTCGTGTCTGAAGCTAGGGAAACTTAGTGTCAACTTAGTGAACCCACAATTGTGTTGTAAGACTTAACTGCTGGACTTATTAAACTTCGCTTAACTTGAATCTATCATCTCAGATTGGGCTTTCAGTTCTGGTATCAGAAGTCTCATCAACAGACGCGCGAGAATCAAGGTGTTCCAGTAATTGGAGTCAGATCTTTTCTGGCCCTTGGGCGTGAGTTTATTCCCAGAATTCCCTTCACACCGTCGTCGGGCCGAAGTATCCACTCGCTCTTGCTGCCCTGAGGATATTTAACTTTTTCTAGCATCGTCCTCAGGACAAAATGTCTTCTCATCAAAAAGTAAAACTTTCTTAGCAAATTTTTTCTCCAAAAAAAAAAAAAATTTAAAAACCGGGCGTCCGAAGCGGGGTTTTTTCTTTTTTTTGGAATACATTTCTCTGAAAATCTTTTTAGAGGTTTATTTTAATATAGCATTTGCTTGGCTTTATTGTAAGTAAGTAAGTAAGTAAGTAATTTATTTGATATAGCACCTTTCATAGACAGAGTCACAAAGTGCTTCACACAAAGGACATTTGATTAAAATACAATAGGATCCAAAACAGAAAATAAACAAGCAACAACAAATGCAATTCCAATGAGTATTAAAAGAATAAAATTGTAATTGTGATGGTTTAACACGTTCTCACACAATCTGCTGAACAGTGCTTAAAGGAGACCTATTATGCTTTCCCTTATTTTCTGTCTAATATATGTTACAATGTCATATTAAACCAAAGCTTCAAATTATTAATATTTTTTACTCACGGCTCCAACCGACGTCAATCGCGCTGAATTTCTTTATATGGTCATCTGCTCCAGTGTTTACATAAACCAGGGCCAGACTGGAAAATGAGAATCACATCAAGGGCCAGACATGTAGAGTTTATTGACATGCTTTTATTTAAGAGAAAAAGTAAAATATTTTGACTGTATTATTGCATGACATTTTGGGCCTCATAAAGCCTTAAAAAAGTTCCTCAGCCAGCGATAAATACATTGAAAAAAGTGCCAAATAAAGTTGGAAAAAGGCCGAAAAAAGCATCAAAATTGCCTGAAAAAGTGACAAAAACATCAGAAAGTGCCAAAAACATCGTAAAAAGCGCCAAAAACTTCCATAAAAGTGGCAAAACATTGAGTAAGGCGTAAAAAACATTAAAACTAAATGCCTAAAGCATTGAAAAAAGTGCATAAACCGTCGGAAAAGGCGTAAAAAATGTCGAAAACTAACTAGCAGCTGGAGTAAACATGGTTAGAACGCTTACAGCTAAACGGTGTAGAAGTTTGTCTGTATTTCACTGTAGAGGACTAACAACAGTCTGTGTCATGGTTTGGCTTGCTGCCTCCCCAGACTGTCTGTTTTCCCCACTCCCTTGTTTTTGTTTTCGTCATCTGTCTGTCCTGTGCTGAGTGGGTGTGGCTTCCTACTCACCTGAAGCAGATCCAGCAATCACCGCTCCTGTCTTAAACCCCGGCTTTCCAACAAGTCTCTGTCAGATGGTCAGTTCATCTGAGTGGTAACGTTCACTACGGCCAGCCTAAGTGGGTTTTGACAGTTTGCCTTTAGTATCTCCTGTTTTAAGCTTAGGTTGACTTTGTGTGTTTGTTTGTTTTTTTTGCTCCTTCTCCAGATTCCTGCTTCAGCCCTGGAATTGTTTGTTGGACCTGTCTCTCGCCTGTCTGCCGGCTCTCAGCCCCAGAGGATTTCAAAGTATCATTACCTTTGTGTTCAATAAACCTCCACACCTGTTTCCAACCTTTCCTCCATGTCTGCTCCTGAATCTGAAAAGCCAAGCCTAACAGTCTGTAGCTGCCATTGTCTAAAAAACAACACAGACGTTGTGTTCACTTGAAACTCTCCTCACCAGCCTCGTGCTGCATTCAAAGTTATTGTAAAATACCCTTTTCCCATCCAGTGGTTGTTGTTGTCGTTTAAAGGAATACGCCACCATTTGTTGAAATGGGGTTATTCACCGTCTCTTCTATATTTATATAGCCATATAGTCAGTTTTGTCTCATTGCATGCATCGTCTTAGTCCGGAAGCACGGCTACTCAGGCACAGAGATATCGGCAGCCCGCACAGCTCCACGACCGGCGCAAAGTCACCCTTTCTGGGTTTATCTATCTATGTATCTATCTATGTATCTATCTATGTATGTATCTATCTATCTATCTATCTATCTTTTTTTAAAGTATCGGTTTAGGCAAACTCCAAACGATACCCAACCCTAACGCTGAACATCTGTCCAGTAGGGATACATTACAGCCCGGTTCTTGGCTGCCGGTTACAGCGATCCCTCTCAATACCAGACCAATTTCAAAGATTTTTGTTCACATGAGTCACTTAGACATCAATGCATAGTATAATAGGGTTAAGAGCAACAACAAAGCGGTTACCCTTTAAGGATCTTTAACTGTCATAGCAACTCCGTCAGTAACACCACCCGAGCAGCCGGAGTGGAGTTAGGCCTGAATGTAAATTGTGCAGGAGCCTTGCGTGAACAGAAACCAGAGTAAATCCCTCTCTGGGTGCCATTGTATCACCAGAGCAGCTCAGCGAGATGATTTCCCTTCTGCACACGCTGGGTTGTTTTCAGCCATCCGGACCGAAAAGTTGCCTCCTGAAGGACTGTGATAAATGCCGAGCTGCCACTCTTTGTCGACCGCAGTGCAGCAGAACGGCTCCAAACACAAGAGGATCCCATTCGCTCAAAAGCCTCAGTGCCCCTCTCTCTCTCTCGCTCTCTCTCGCTCTCTCTCTCCCCCCAACATATTTTATTCCATATGTCTTCATTTATACTTTTGTACTTTTTCATTTGTCTGTACTTTGATTGTTTTGGATGCCACAACCACACATTTTTACCTGGTAAGCAGGGCCGGCTCTAGCCCTTTGGTTGCCCTAGGCAAGATTGAGTTTTGTGCCCCCCCCCCCTAGTCTCGCATTGCCAGATGTCCACAGTGCTGTGTCAGCGATAGAGTAGCAATGTATGTTCATTTTAGTTTCTAGCTTGCATGGAAGTTAGATGGCACCAACATTTGGTCTAATCATAACTGGTTTGGCAACCCAAAAGGCCAGTGTTTTTTTTCCAGATTTGTGTGCATGGTGACTTATGATGTGGGGGATCTGGGGATCCACCCCCTGAAAATTTTGAGCATTAAACACTTCATTTCCTGCATTCAGGTGAATTTCTATGCACCTATTTCTACTTTTTATTTATTAAATTTTTTTTCTGAATCAATTTATGCTGGAAATATCTATATAACGGGAAAGATAGATTACAATCCAAATATAAAAACATAATGGAATATATTGCAGTAATGCTCTCAGGCATTATGTATTGCTTTCAACTATTTATTCTCCTGTAGATCGGCTTTTCTAATCATATTTGAGTAAGCACACATGTAGCCTAGCATCATTTACTCTTCCCTCCTCTTTTGTGTGTTTTGTTGGGGAAGTAACCTCCTTAAATGTGCATATGACAATTATTCAACTCAATGACACATTAATTCATTTTAATGAATTAATAAACCCCTGGACTGTAATATTTCAGATGTGTTTGAGCAAGATTTCTCATGTTCAAGACTTTGTGCACATTTAAAATATATCTCATCTGTGCTCTCTGAGATTTGGAGGAGTCGGGATATTTTGAGAAAAATAAAGTGATAATAGGCTATTACAAGAATAAAGCCACAATATTTCAGAAAATAATCCACCTGCACCATAGTCTGCTGTGCATTACTTGATTGCTCTGCTGAGACGGTAGATATCAGACCTTCTGACAGACAAAGAGCCCCGTTTGAGACGCTGGTCTCTGAATGACACAAAGTTTAAGGAAGTGACCGTACGTTGCTCTACATTGGAGGTGGAAACCCGAAACTACTGCACAAATACACTGAGCACAAACCGGACACATCTGCCTGAAGCTGCACAGACCACGGAAGGCAGGCTGCAGCAGCAATAACCATCAATTCAATCTAATAATCAGGTTGACAAGCAAATGTGTGGCTGAGAGGGCACCATAGGATGATCATGTTTAATAAACATGTTTTATTTCGCTTGTCATTCTAATTATTAATGAGAAGTAGACCTAAGGGCGACACAGCGCACCCAACACATTTGACGCCCTAGGCAATCACCCTATAGCAATCACCTAATTCGCCTATAGCAATCACCTAGTTCGCCTATAGCAATCGCCGGCCCTGCTGGTAAGAATATAAAGATACATTATTAGATTAAGAGACAAAAAGACCAGCAACTTAACAGCAAAATAATTGCAAGAAATAGTAATAATATGAAGTCATTACCATCTGTGAAAGTTCTGCTGAATACGACGTGTCATGAGCTAAAACGACTTTAATTACAACCATCAAGTGGACTGGTGTTTAGCTGTAGACCGTGTTGAATCGTAGGAACCATTTAGCTCTGAATACCACCAGTCAGAAAGACATAGTCTCGCATTGCCAGACCAACAGAGTCGTTTTGTGAAAAGCCGAACAGCATCCCCGTCCAAGTAATAAATAAACACTAGGTAAATACGTTATTAGTTTTGAAGATATATCTTTCCATTGTTATGCTGATGACATCCAATTATATTTATCTTTTTGCCCTGATAGGCTCGACAAACTTTCATTGTTGCACAATTGTTTAGCCTCCATTAACAAATGGATGGCAGACAATTTTCTACAACTAAATTCAGACAAAACTGAGGTGATGATTTTTGCTCCTGACAACATCACCCCTAAGATTAGACAGGCCATTGGGGCTCTATCACTCTCTGACTGTAATGTGCGAAATCTGGGTGTCACTTTTGATAAATCCATGTGTTTTAACAGCCATGTGAAATCTGTGGTTCGTTCCTGTTTTTTCCATCTCAGGAACATTGCTAAGATTAGATCTGTGGTTTCTAAGAAAGAGATGGAGATGCTTGTTCATGCTTTTATTTCCTCTCGATTGGATTATTGTAATGTTCTGTACACTTGTTTAAACAAATCATCCATGGACAAATTGCAAGTTGTGCAGAATGCAGCAGCGAGACTTTTGTCTAATACCAACAGGAGATCGCACATTACTCCTGTGCTTAAGGCTCTTCACTGGCTACCAATTGGTTTTAGAGTGCATTTTTAAATTTTAACCATTACCTATAGAGCCTTACACGGCCAAGCTCCCTCTTACATCCAGGATCTATTGCACGCACATACTTCTGGTCGCTCTCTGAGGTCTTCAAGTCAAGACCTTTTAACTGTTCCCAGAACACGTTTTGAAACCAGAGGTGATCGTGCATTTTCTGTGGTGGCTCCAAGGCTCTGGAACTCTCTCCCTTTAGCCCTGAGAGCCTTGGACTCTGTTGAAACTTTTAGGAAACACCTAAAGACACACCTTTTTAGACAAGCATTTAGTTAGCAATATGGCTTTGTATTGTATTTTATTTGTTCCTTCTGTAAAGCACTTTGTGACCCTGTTTGTCTGTGAAAGGTGCTATATAAATAAAGTTTACTTACTTACTTACTTACTTACTTACTTACTTATTTACTGGAGCTAGTAAAACGTGAGATATCTAATCGAAAAGGTGTTTACAACCGTGGGGGGATTTTACAGGTAGGACTGGCAAGTTAGCCCATAGCTAGCATGATGCCTTCTATTTTCTAGATCTAGATGAGTTTACCGGTACTCATCTGAACTAACGACATGATCACTCTCACTAGATATACAGAAAACATTGACTTTCACTCGGTGCTATTCACTGACAGTAAAAACACCTCTTCCTCATCCCAGTCAGTCACCATAGTTCTAGTACCAGGCTGATACACGTCTCCCCAACGCGACGTCATCACCGAATTGCATTCAAAAAAACGTTGGGTTTAGGAAAAGAAGAAAGCGACTTTAAGAAACGTGACATGTGGGACACGATCCCCCGTCTCCTGGGTGAAAGTCCTGTGTTGTTTGACCCATCCACCCCCCCAACCTCCTTACGCGGAATTTCGGCCTTATATACTACTCGCTACCGTAGTCGCTCTTAATGCTACGTCATCTTCTCATTGACTTTACATTGGCATTGTTTTCCGTGGTGGCCACACGGAATTTTCACACACGGAATTTTCACACATTCCGTGCCACCAACACGTAACGCGCTGTTAATCAGTCCCTCCAGAAAAATGTGATCGCATAATTCAACGCATAATCAGCCAAAGTTGCACTTTTGCCGCATAAATTGCCGATTTCTGCGCAAAATATGCGGGGCTTGCATGATTTCATAACCCCCGCATTTTCGTTGCAAAAAAGTCACACATCTTAGCAGAAAGTTGAAAATGTTGCGTTTACTTCACACAAGAGCAGCCATTTTCCCCTGTTGCCATGGGAACGTTATGAAGTGACGTAATTACGCGAGGTGAACATCATCGAAAAGCAGGGTGTTAATCACTTTTTTTCTTGCAAGTTCCCGCAATTTCATTGCATAAAATTGCATAAAATCCCGCATATTCCATTGCATTTTTTTAAGAAAACGTGCCGCGTAATCAAGGATTTTTGCCGCAACAATCACAAAAATATATTTTTCTGGAAGGACTGATTAACAGTTTGTGATCATTTCACGAAATTCTGTGAGACCAGGCTGCACCAGTCGGCTACCTGGCAGCGTCTTAATGCGCACTTCAGCGCTGAAGTGACAGAACACCGGGGAAATTAAATTAAATGAATTAAATTAAATTAAAATAGATGAGTAAGTTTTCTTTCCCCAGCAGAAATATACTCCTGGCAGGGAAGGCTTTGAATCAATGAATAAATAAAAGTGAAAAGATTAAAGACTTCTCTTGGCTCCGTGGTGGTGGTGTTGTTCTTGGGGACTTAACGTATTTTAAATTCTCCTCACATATTTTATTGATGAACTTGGCTTTGACCTGCAGAAACAAGACAGCAGGGATGGACGCTAATTGGCGAGGATCTGCATTTCACATTAACTCCCGTGTCTCAACAAGATGTCAGAGCAGCTGAGCTGACGGAGCCGTCAATGTTTCACAGTCTGAGATCAGGCGGCTCTGATCCGTGGACCGCCTACAGTCCGCCACGCGCTCCCTCCCTCACTCTCCAGATATCCCAGGCACGAGTTGATATTTCAGGGTGCTAACGAAGGTGTGTGTGTGTGTGTGTGTGTGTGTGTGTGTGACCACCAACCGTGCACACGCCTGCCTCTTCTCTGGGCGACGCAAGAGTCGTGGTGTGATTTCATGAATGTGGGCTGATGGAGGAATGAGGGAGACAGCTTGCACGAAGCATCAATATCAATGTTTTTTCAATTTCAGAGGTAATTCAGCGCAGAAATGTGGTTTATATATTGCTGGAATTGGCAGAATCTCTGCGTCCTGTTTATTGCAAGACCATACGTCACTCACCATGGCGAAGTAGAAGATTTGTGTTGAGGGACATTTTGACTTATCACAGCAGGAAATACACGGGGGGGGGGAACTAATACCATTAACTGTGGCTGGATGTTGTGTTGTGAGCGCTGCTGATCCTTCATTAACGATGTTAGTTCCACTTGTGCTTTCCCTGCTGTGACGTGAGATGTCCTACGCTTGTAGCATCATTTTGTAAAGTATCTGTATGTGCGTTGTATGCACACTAAGTCCAACATTTTCGAAAAACTATACAACAATTGAGTCTAAAAGCAGTGAGGGTGATTTCTTTGCCTCTCTTCTAAACTTCTAAACTACTTAAGTAGTTTTGGTGCCTAAACCTAACCCAACTGTGACTCATCACAACGTTACAAGTTTAAAACCGCAACGCTACGTTCTCTGGTTTAGATATGAGGACTGAAAACGCTGCTGTAAACGGGAGGAATAAACGACCGGTCAGCAATCAGTGCGTTTACTAGAGTGCTGATCGGGCCGCATTTTTCTGTCCGAGCCCGGCCCGCGTCCGACACAGCAGTAACCGAACCCAACCCGAGCCCGACAGGCATTAAGATATTTATGTCCAAGCCCGACACAGTGAAAATCTTTTTTTTTTCTCATACTAATGACACGTGTACGTTGGTTTGTGTGGAAAAGCCTGCTTTTTATTAAGCAACAGAAGGAAGGCATTCGGAAATGTCAACAGATGAGGTCATCAGCGCACTGATGTGACCGAGCCCGACCAGAACCCGAACATCATCAGTGTTGCCAACTCTTTTCCAATGAAAGTCGCTAGCACCAGCTCCAAAAGTCACTAGATGACATCATACGCTCATTTGCATATTTGTGACATCATTACGTAATCATTTGTATAAAGCTCAGTGGTTGTGTCAGCAAAGTAGATAGAAAGAAATAGAACTCTTTAGCCAAATAATCACAAATTCAATACAGGAATTTATCTTACCTTTATAATTATTACTTATGTAGCCTATCTTTAAAGTAAAAAAAAAAAGAAATTCAACAAAGGGAGGGAAAAAGATCGATAAAGAATTCTCAAAGAAGTCTGGCTTGCCCAGGGCCAGGCCAGCTCAGCGGAGTCTTTCTCCCGTCACGTCCTGCTGTCTCTCCTACCTACACCGGCCCCCGCACACCCTGTCCCCCTCCCCTTCTAACTGCCTGTGCACTCTGCGCAGTGCTGCTGCACATGAGGAGAAAGGGGAGAGGCTGCTCCTCAGTCACAGAACAGAAGACAGTTTTGGCGGCTACAGGAGAGAAATACCTTTTGTGCTCGCTGGACAATAATAGATTTGTCGCTAGTCGTTTTTTTTGAAAATAAAGTCGCTAAGGGGGTCTTAAAAGTAGCTAAATCTAGCGACAAAGTCGCTAAGTTGGCAACACTGGACTCTGTACGCAATTGGATAGTCCTTCAACTAATCAGACCAACGATACCTGTGACGTAGCAGCGGTATCAACAGGTTGCTGCGTTTCGGTGGCCGCCATTAGAATGTAAACAAGAAGCTGCTTGCCATCGCTTCTCTATCGTCATCGTGTTAAACCAGCCAATTGCGCGCCAGGTGGATAAGCCACTTTGTGATTGGTCCCCGCAGATTTGTAACGGAGGCAGGATAGATAAATGTACAGGTTTCCAGAGCGAGCTGCAGGGAGAAATCAAATCGCCGGCAGATCGGGCTGGGGTTACCCAGCCTAGTAGTTGTGCCAATTTAGTAGAATTTTAACCTGAACCCATTCAACTATGTTACACGTTCCTACGCTGGAGATTACCATCCTACTGTAGCGGAGGTAAAGTTACACTCTGGTCATTCTCCCCATTCTTCCCTGGGGAAAACTTGCATAACCCGATAATTAACTTAAACGGGGTAAGACCATACCCCACTTCCTGCTGTGCATGTAAACCCACAGCATATCGTCGTACGGTTTGGAGGAGTTGTTGGGGCAGAAAGGTCTTTCCTCGAGAACATCTAAGCAGCAGTTGAAATAAGACATAGAGTAAAACTTCAAACTATTTATTTAGTGAATACACTGTGCAGAATTTAAATGCTGCAAACTAGCCTAACAGCCAGTGATGTTTCGCTTTCACCTCCATCAGTGAGAGTGAACCCAGTTAGGCTGCTGCACCACTGGGAGCAAACATCATTCAAGCAGAAAGAAAGCAAGAAAACGCTGACTATTGAATGCACCCTGATTTGACCCCCCTGTGTGAATGAGCAGATTGTTTGTGAAGACTTGTACAAAAAGGATTTATTAATTGTGGGAAAACTTTGGTGAATTTAATTTAAAAAAAAGTTAGAGTTCATAGTTTGAGTCTAGCGAAGTAATTGGTTGGAAGCAAATTTCAGCGCTTTAATTTATCAAAGTTTAGGAGCAATCGAGTGCCACAACAATCACTTTGTCCACAAACGCATTCAAAAATGCTAAAGATGTAAGCTGAGCATCTTCACTGAGCCTGGCAATCCAAACTGCCCCGTTGCTAGTGAGGTATATTGTCATCTTATTGTATCTGCATATTCTATATGATTTGTACTTAAGCTTTGGGTAACAGAGAAACCCAGATGAACTTTGGCCTACATTCGTTGGACACTTTTCTGGACATCTGGTATGCATTATCAATGGACTCTTAGACACAGCCAGTTGGCATGAAGCCATTGGTCAGTTATCGATCCCACCCCAATTCATGGAATATACACATGTGGCACACACACAAAGAACTTTAGAGTGACCATCAGAGATTTGGGAAACGGTCCTCTCCGAGCTCTGCAGGGCTTGTACATGATGCTGATTTCTTCGATGTAAATAAACCTTTATAATCAAGAAACAGTGTCGGCGGATTCCTCTCTACACAGCAACGCAGCATCGCTACAAATTACACCACACTAGTTTTAGAAAGTATGTATCTCTTGACGTGAGTGCTTTCTACCTTTACCCGCTAAAGAAACAGGCACTGAACAGTCAAGCTGTGTGGTACTCTCGTAAGCCCATGGGACACAATCTAATTGGGCAAATGTTACCCAAAATCAGCCAGGCAGCTGGGCTTTCAAGGAGATAAAACAAATCACAGCTTGAGGAGCACAGCTGTCCAACTCCTCTCTCAGGCTGGTCTTGAGAGCAGGGAGATAATGTCGGTGACTGGTCGCAGATGTGAGAGCAGCCTGAGGAGCTACTGGGCTCCAACCACTACAGATAGGGAAAAGTGGAGCAAGATCATCCTGTCCTCCAAACCACGCAACGTCAGCAGATCTGGCGAGCCTATCTCTACATATTTACATGCATTTTATTACCGCTACACAGTAACTTCAGCCGTCGTGACAATAGTTATATTGTAACATTGTGTTTCCAGGTGTGTCAACTACAGCACCTGGAGGAAGGAATCTACGTTTTTGTCTCGTATTGAATCTTTGGTCTGAATTGGGCTTCAGATGTATTCCAACAGTCAATCACAGGGTCTGTTAAGGCCCTGACACACCGGGCCGATAACCCGCCGGAGAGTCTAGCGAGGTCAGTGACTCGAGCCTGTTCGGTGTGTTCCGTGCCATCATCCGTTGGATGGGCCGTCGGCCTTCATTTGGCGCCGACCTGACTTTCTGGGTTGGAGGGCGGGCAGTCAGATGACCCATCTGATTGGTGGAGAGCTAACCAGGAAATGACGAGCGGGATGAGCGTGACGAGTCTCTCAAAATCTGAGGAAAATCTTTCAAATTGACCTTTGTTGATCTGAAATGAAGACAGATTCAGCAACTGCACGGCCTATTTCTCTCTTAAAATGTTTTCGGAAACACGTTTCGGTGAACTATTTTAGTACAATATGAGATATCGTATTGTGAACGAAGCCGCCATTATGCCCGGTTGAAAAATCTGGGAGCAGTCAGGCCCACGTGACGCGTTCATCCAATCAGCTGTCGGTTTTCCTTTTTGGGCGACAATACAGATTAGCGCTGCCTGCTGTTATGGAGACGTATTCCATCTCGTGCACACACAGAACGTACGCTCGGCAGCGCGGTGGCTCAGTGGTTAGCACTTCTGCCTCACAGCAAGAAGGTTCTGGGTTTGAGTCCAGGTCGTTCTGGGCCTTTCTGTGTGGAGTTTGCATGTTCTCCCCGTGTTTGTGTGGGTTTCCTCCGGGTGCTCCGGTTTCTTCCCACCATAAAGACATGCATACTGGGACTACAGTTGAAAATTAGCCAACTGGCTAACACTGGTGCATTTACAGAAATGTTGATTAATGTGCATTGTCCTAATCAAATAAACTTAGTTACTCAAGTCGGCGTCGCTTCGGTGTGTTCTGAGACACTTTCTGACCTCGGGGAGACTGATCAGTATGACTGGCTTTTCTGCCGATGGTCGGGTTGGTCTGTCAGAGCATTTACATGTTGACAGTCTGAGCAGCGAATAATCAACTGCAGCTTCAATTCCGTTCATTCAACTTTGCTTTCATAGCTGTGCATCAGTGATGAAAAAAAGAATCCTAATGACACAGTCTGATGTTGCTTTGTCCTTTCCTGCCTTGACAGACATCTCTGTATAATAACTCCTCCATCCATAGCTTTTATTAAAAATCCAATATCAAATTTCTGAGAGTTAAAGGAGGATGATAATAGGTTAGGGGAGCTTGAATTAAAAAGCATTCAGAGCTTATCTGCAATCTACTGTATGAGTTTATTGAACACTCGTGGAGGCTCAGATTTCCTCATTTGAATAGAAATAATTAGAAAGTTTCGGCATGAAGCAGATTGTCATTGCAGTCAAATTGTTTTTACAAAGGAAAACTATAGTCCTGTCTTTCAGGGGTTGTTCTGTCTCTTGAGTCTTTGGGCATCAGGTGTGCCTATTCAGGCTGTGCTGAACACCTTTACCCTGTTAGCTTCCTCAGCTAGCATCATTAGTGACAGCGGTTGAGAAAACGGTCCCAGTTTAGTTGGTTTAGGTACAAAAACTACTAAAAACATCAGCTGCATGCTCCAAATTTCTTATCAGTTTCTTTTGTGCAGTTGAATTGAAATCCAAATTATTTCATAACGACACAAAGTGCTTAAAACTTAACTATAACTCCTGTAGGATATATTTTTTATGAGAATAAAGTAAGAGGCTTTTTACAGTTCATGAGCTGACCTTGTCGTCTCTGCTTCTCTGGGTTATGAGAGGCCATCTGTTTTTTTAAAGTGATAAGAGATTATAAAGGGAGTATGGGATATTGGCACCCAGGGAATGATTGGGAACTGAGAAAGGTCTCGTCTGACCGGAGGAGACAGAGACGACAATGGAGCAGATTGTGAAATCTTCGTTTGCACGTAAACTGAGACACACGGAGGTTTAGGCAGCCGACGCCGACACAATGCTTGGCGCCATCTTTGTTCAAAAGAGAGAGAGGAAGTGATTTGTTGCTATTGTTGCTATTTCCGGGATTCTGATTGGCTAACGTGGGCTTGAGCTTCCTCGTTACACTGCCACCTGCAGGTTTGGTGTGCTCTTGACAGCATATATACACGGGTACGTGTAAACGAACACTTTTCTGAAAACTGACAGGCGTGCACGATGTTATTTTTGAAAACTGTGAGGGTGAAAAATAGCCGGCCACGTGTATACGCAGTGTGTGGTTTTTTCCTCATCATTTTCCCTCACGAGCTGCAACGAGACACACCTGGACTCAATCATCCACAATCACCTTCTCCATATCAGCCCACTCATGTCTTCACTCCAGTGCCAAATAATCTTGTTCTGTTGCGATCCAGTGTTTGGTCCTTTTTTCACACTCTTTAGATCTTGTGATTTTTTTTTTTCCCCCGGTACTAAAATAAATAAAGACTCCTTCCTTTCATAATCTGGAAGGCCTTTGTAGATCACGTACAATCCTTTATGTGATGCTGAGCAGGGCAGATATCTCCGCAACTGCAACCCGACCTACAAGACAAAACGGAGAGACAATGGCTGAATCTCATTGCTCTTATTTATTATATACTCTTCTTTGTGAAGGCTTACTCAAAAGCTCTTATTCCTGCCCCAAGGAGCAAGAAAAGGAAGAGGGATATTTGAGGAGAAGTTGTTCTTTCCCTCCTCGGTGAAGGCCGTCTCAAAGCTCTTATTTCTGCCCAGAGGACCGATCATTGAGGAGGGATCAATGAAGAGCTATAGGCCAAAGAACAACCCAGTCTCACGGCAGTTCGAAAATAACTACAGTCAAATATTTTCCGGAGTAAATCAGAGAGTGGTGGTGGTGTCATTGTTACAGCACAAACAGAAAGACTAGCTACTAGCTAGGAGTTAGATGTTCAGATCCCACTTGGAGCAACTATAATAATGCTTGACGGAGCAGTCAGTGCTGTGTTAAAGCTTGGCCCCCGAGCTGCACACACAGAGGTGCTGCACACACAGAGGTGCTCATTAGCGCTGCAGTACAGCTGCTGTGTGTCGATCCTCGGCTGCTCTCTGTTCTCGTGTTCACAAAAGTGTGTTCGTCCCAATTTCTGGCAATTTTACGCTTTCATTTGACCAGATCTGATGCTTTCTGATCAGTAAAAAAATGGAGCCATGTTATCAGATGTGAGCCACAAGAACATGCCGGCTCCTCAGGGTGGAAATATTCACATTACCGATGGTTTGAGTTGGTGCGTTTGTGACTTTTCCTCCCCCACTCCTCACACCTTCAGACCCGTTTCTGTGTTCCAGGACCTCTGGATTTACACTTACACGAGTATAACACGTGAAATCTACCAAACTCACACAGTAATGTAAAAAATATTCCCGTCTAGAATATGTTATGTCATTGTTTTTTCTCCCCAACAATCTGGCGACCCCCAAAAATTAGAGAACTACTGTGCTACACCATAGATGTATTTTATTCCAACACGGTCGTGAAATAGTCACGTTATTTTGATTTATTGATTTGTGTACAGGTCACGATTTTGACGTTTATTTTGTGTACACGATTTTCGAACCTGCTCTGGGGGATGCAACAACGGGGAAATGAGGCGCCACACGCCGGCCACAACAACGGCATGCGATCCCCCGGCGCAGGGGCACACAACAACGTGGAAATGAAACGCCACAACAACGGGACGGTTGTGGTTAGGAAGAAAATAACGAGGAAAGGAACTGCAACACGCGGAACCCATCCCCGGTCTCCGTGGTGAAAGTCCTGTCTTGTTTGACCCATCCACCCCCCCGACCAACCTCCCTATGCTGACTTTGTCCTTATCAATACTACTCGCTACCGTCATCGTTCTGTGATCACGAAATATGCTTCCCATTGAAATACACTGCTTTAAAATTCGTAATCAGCACACGAAAATAACGACATTATTGTGTTCTGTCCACGACTCAATAGATTCAATAACGTGACCATATCACCAACTGCCATGAGACCGGGCTGTTTATTCATTGGATACTGGAGCCCAAAATGGGTCAACGGAGTGGACTGGCACAAAATACGCCAAAAAAGTTTCCGGATTTCCTTCAGCGAATCTGCGCAGTAGTGTCTCTCCTGCTGTCTCCGAGACTTTACCTAGTGATGTCACAGGTTTTAAAATCTTGTTTCTCGGCACTAGGGAAGATTTTCAAATACAAAAAATAGCCAATGGATTCAAAATGCACAATAGAAAGTCATAATCGCCCCTGTTTGCAGTTGGAGGTGTCCTGGAAGCGTCTCTTTTACAATGGTGGCCTATGGGGGAAAATCCTTTTTGGATCGCACGGGGATTTTTCGTTGCAATAACTGCGAGTGGGCACTGGAAAGAAAATTGGTTGAGATGCTTCACACTTCCACAAAGTTACACGAAAATCAGGCCGGTAGTTTTTATGCAATCGTGCCAATGGACAGACAAACCCAAACTGAAAACACTACCTCCTTGTGCTTGGCGGAGATAATTGCATACATTTTAGCTGTATCATCTTATTTCAGAATTGGAAAGTTGCTCTTATGTGTCTTATACAGAAAATGACACAAACATGTCTCCGTGGCGGCCCGGCTGAGGCAGCGTTTGGCACGAAGAACATAAAGACAAGACACTGTAAGAAAACAGCTGACTTGTGGGAAAAATCCATCGATCTGCAGCATCTTCTAGCACCAAAATGTGGTGATAACAACCCAGATTTGTTGGTGCAGACAAAAACAAAAAAAAACATTGCCCTTTTTCTGTATTTCCTTGTTTTCCTCCAGAGGGTCTCTGAATCTCCGGCGTCTTATTAAATGCATTCATCTTACGATAGAGCTGCTGCTCTGTCCCTCTGGGCCTTTTGGCTTTAATAACATAACTCTCTTCCAACTAAACAAACTGATTATTTAATCCTGACACACATCGTTCGATTGGCCATCTGGACTGCCGGGAGTTTTCCCCGGTGGACCGTTTAACAAATGTGCCGAAGCAAAAATACACATAAAAAAAACCAAGTGCTGTGTGGTTGACTTGGTGATTGGGCATTACATCTGTCAGCTTTTGTCCCAGCCAATTACTTTTGGGTCCGGTCCTTTCTCATCTCTGTTTGGTAACATTTGGAGAAATCATGGAGAGGAGCAAGGTGATGCTGAAAAGCTGAGAGAGAAGAGTCCCTTGATGCTGACGCACCAGGAATCAATAAACAGGATTCGCTCAGTTAGTCTATAACAAACTTTAGTCAATGATATTGCAAGGAAATAAGAGCTTATGCATAAGGATCAGGATTCCTTTAAGACCAAACTCTCGCCCTGACGCCAACAGTCTCTCCAGGGTCTGACTCCGAACCTCACGTTTCCCTCTCTCTTTATTCTTCTTTGCAGGATCCTTGTCCTTGATACATTGTGTCAACGCAGGGAGCGCCAGTCCTGTTTCCCACCGCAGATCGCGCAAACACACGACTACACCTTTGTTTTCTCTGTTTCTCTCGTCTGGCGAGAAAACCACTTCTCCATTATGTTTGTTACAGTGTTAGTTATTTCTGGGTGCATCCTGTTCCAGCACAACCTGCACATGTTTTATCACTCGCAGGTCTTATGAAACAGAGAAACAAGGTCAACAGGGCTTAAGGCCTTTTACTAATATTCTACAAAATATATTCTTCAAGAGCCAGCATATTTCCACATACAATGGGTAAATTAAGGGTTTATTTTAGAGAGAGATCGATTTTCCACCCTGGCTGATTATCAGTGTTTTTTTTTGGCAGTTTGCAGATTATCTTTATCTGCGACACACACACACACACACACAAAACACTATCTACTGGGTATTATGTTGAAAGTTTCTCATTTATTAAATAATTGCTTAAAGCATTTAAACAAAGTGTTGTGTTGGAGTTTGTAACATTCCAGAATCTTAATTGTGACTTAAAGATTTTCATTTTGACTGTAAATGCATATCGGTTCCAAATATTGGTTTCATTAACTACTAATAATCGGTATCGGCCTTGAAAAAACAGTATCGGTCGATCCCTAATCTTAACACGATTGTATTATTGTCCATATGTAAATGGGTGAATTAAGGGTTTATTTCAACCAAACCAGAGTGGTGATTGTTGGAACAGTGGAAAGATGAACCAAGACGGCTTTTGGTAGTTTTATTTAGTTTCTGTCTACTTTGAATGAAGTGTGTTTTACGATGATTAAAGTCCTGATTATTTACATGGAGTCTGGTGGAGATATGCTGGCTCTATACAGGCTAAAAGTCCTGATTATTTACATGGAGTCTGGTGGAGATATGCTGGCTCTATACACGCTAAAAGTCCTGATTATTTACATGGAGTCTGGTGGAGATATGCTGGCTCTATACACGCTAAAAGTCCTGATTATTTACATGGAGTCTGGTGGAGATATGCTGGCTCTATACACGCTAAAAGTCCTGATTATTTACATGGAGTCTGGTGGAGATATGCTGGCTCTATACACGCTAAAAGTCCTGATTATTTACATGGAGTCTGGTGGAGATATGCTGGCTCTATACACGCTAAAAGTCCTGATTATTTACATGGAGTCTGGTGGAGTTTGGTGATGGTGATTTCGGGGCTGTTTCATGTTAAACTAAAAGGATCTTACTCTTTAACTAAAAGGTCTATCTCTGTAGGGATCCTTTCCATAATGTTGTCAGACACTTAGAATAATAATCTGAGTCTGTCAGCGGCAACAACAGAACTTTTAGTGGACGGTAGTTGACGGTGCATAATTGCCCGTTAATATTACATTGAAGATCGTTTCTTCTTAATACTTGACCCATTTCAAAGATTATTGTTCCCATCAGTCACTTAGACACAAAAACATGGGAACATAAGGTCCAGGTTGAAAAAAAAAATGTGGTTCAGTTCAGAAAATTATTGTTGAGTGAAGTGACATCTTCCTGCTGCACAACAAGTTGTGTGTGTGTGTGTGTGTGTGTGTGTGTGTGTGTGTGTGTGTGTGTGTGTGTGTGTGTGTGTGTGTGTGTGTGTGTGTGTGTGTGTGTCGTCACTGTGTCACTATGGGTGTGCTTGTGTGTGTGTGTGTGTGTCGGTCAGCGACAAAAACAGAACTTTTAGTGGACGTTAGTTGCCAGTGCGCAATTGCCCGTTAACGTTAGATTGCAGCTTGTTTCTTCTCGCTCAATACTGGACCAATTTTAAAGATTGTTCCCATCAGTCACTTCATCAGTCACAAAAACATGGGGAAATAGAGTACCCTTTAACAATCTCAATGGGAATCATAACAAACATAAATGCAGGGCTCTGAAAATGCAATAAAAAAAAAAAAAAGATGACACAGACAGTAATAATATATATTATTTTCACTAATGGAGCCTTAATTGTTGTTGTTGCTTGTCATGTTGTGTTTCTCAGAACTCCACAGCTATCCGGCGTCTCGTCTCCGTCGCGGGGTAAGAGGGCTGAAGGTTAAACGTCCCTCTGAGGTATAAAACACCCGTCATTAACGCAGTCCTCGACGATAGGGGCTGGGTGCCGCTGCCTGCAGCACTTAGCGGTAAGTCTGGCAGCTGGAGGTACATCAGCGGTCACTGATGTGCTTTTACTGTCCGAGGAGACGAAGGCAGTTTCTCCTCTTCGCCTCAGAGGTTTATCTGTGGTTGATGTAGAAATATTTAATTTTTACAAAATGTGCTCGTTGCAAAAGAGCTGTGTTAGTTACTGAGGAAGTGGTTAAAGGTACTCCGGGTGACCTCTGATGCACAGAAAGTTAAGCTTAATTCATACAAATAGTTTAGCTTTTATGGCATAGAGGTGCATTGTTTGAAGGTTGCGAGAATGGCAGAGGAAGTTGCATCACAAAGAGACCCCGACCTTGGCATGTGTGTGTGTGAAGATACCAGTTTCTGTCCAGAAACAAGAGACCACCCCCCTTATGAGGAATGGATAAAAGCTTGAGGGAGAGAACAGATCAGAGTTCATTTTCAGATGAGATCTTGGTGGACCAGCTCTGACTTAAATGTCTGATGCCAGGGAAACTTAGATGCTGTTTGTGAACACCTGTGTTGTAACTCATATGCTGGGCAAAGTAAACTTTGCTTAACTGAACTCTTCGTCTCAGATTGATCCGTGTGTTCTGGTAAACTTAAGTCCGATGTAAGAAGGCGTGGGAATTAATAAATTGGAGTCAGATTTGACAGGCCTTAGGACCTTATTTTAGACTTAATTCCCTCTTCAGTGAGAATAAAGAGCGTGCACGTACGGGACCTGAGACATCAGACATAGTTAGTTATTTAGTCTGTTATTGCAGATTTTCCTGACTGAACCAAATTATGCACGCCATTCATTTGTGATTGATCCAATAAACCCACAAGATTTACAGTGCACCGAGTCACACCTGGGTGAGTTTTATTACTCACGGGTTCAATTTTTTATTTGAGAGAAAGATCATGTTATTGATTCACGCGTCTTCTGGCTTCTTCTCTTTCAGCTGGATTTAGTCCCATCTGAGTGAACTTGTAGCTGCGCTCTTTTCTCAGAGATGAAGCTGAGTGTGTTTAGCTGTTAATCAGCAGAATCTGTTCAGTCTTCTGCTCACGTGCAAAGAAACAAATTACAACCTGAGATGAACTCATGTTGCCTCGGGACATTCAGTGATCTTTAATCCTGTTACCTCTTCATGCTCGTACAGCGTGACACTGGCTGCAGCTTTATGGTTTTATCACTTCTTCACTTTATTACTTTTATCTTAAGTCTTCCCTATAAAGACTTTTTTTCCTCGGAGTGAAATAAGATTTGGCAGCGTCAGGTTTGACCCAGAAAGATGAGGACAAACTAATTTAATAAGCAAACGCATTGAAGGCCTCATTAAAGCACAATTTGACCGTTAATTATGTGGGGCAGCGGCGGAGTAAACAGACTTAAGTGAGTGAGGCTGGAAAAAAAAGTCTCGCATGCCAGACCTATCTCGATCGATGTAGAGTAAAGAAACTCATCAACGGGTAAAATCTGGATTTTTTTGCGACACCTATTAATATTGATTCTTTCCCTAGAAAGACACACATCCCACTCCATGTGTACTTGTCTTGATATTATGTCTTATCTGTATATTTGTATTTTTGTATATTGTGTTGACATGTGCCTATATGTATATCGTCGTCTCTATTGTACAGTATGTGTCAATATTACTATTTGTCGAAGACTCGTCTCATTGGTGCTAACTGGCAGGTTTTTAGAAGGTCGCAGACCTGCACGTTGCACGGAGTTGCAAGTTTACACTCATCTTGTCCAGAATCTTTGGTCTGAGCTGGTCTTCATACTGGACTATATTGACTATCACCCTACACATAATTATTAGAATAGAATAGACTTTAATTGTCATTGTACAGAAGAACCATACAACAAAATTGGCTTGTGCAGACTCTAAAATAATACTCACTTTCATATACAAACTCACACAATAAATAAAATAAGAAAATATAAAAACATTTTCAAGGCATCCAATATTGCACTCCCATTGCATAGAATCCCTATCTTAGAAAGTGCAACTGTGCTGGCTGTGGGGGCATGATTGTTCAATTCCGTGATGGCCCATGATTGTTTATTTCTGTGATGGCCCTGGGGATAAAAGTGTTCTGCAGCCTGGAGGTGCGTGCTCTAAAAGCCCGATACCTCCTGCCAGATGGAAGCAGGGAGAAGAGATGGTTTGAGCGGTGTGTCTCTTCCTGCAGAATATTGTGCACTCTGTGGAGGCAGCGGATCTTAAAGATGTCATCCAGTGTGGGGCAGGGGGAAAAATGATCTGTCTGATTCTGCCTCTCTCCGTCTGTGACTTTTCTTCCTCAGGTCATCTCAAAGGCTTCCTCTTCTTACTCGCATGCAGATGGTTTGGTGTCATTAATATCACATAATAATCATTATGATCATCAATGATCCAGCGTACATATTTTAATCCGTCCTGCAGCGTGGCTCTATGAATGTCAGTTGGCCGGTCCTCGGCTTTGCTCCGGACTGAAATATCTCCACAGCTGTGGGACAGATGGTGATGAAATGAGGTACATTATTCAGGTTCCCCTCAGGATGATCTGTAATAGCTTCAGTGATCATCTGACTTTCCATCTCTAGCTCCATCATTAGGTCGACATTTTAATGCGTCCAATACTCAGAGCCTTTCGAGTATGGCTGTAGACTCTTGTTTTATTGTCACAGGGCCAAGGTGCAGCCGGTACATGTAGGGCCCTACTTTAACGATCTGAGCGCACGGCGTGAAGCACCTGGCGCAGCTGCGTTTAGGGCGTGTCCAGATCCACTTTTGCTAGTTTTGACTGTGGTTCATAGGTGTGTGATGTGACATATTGCTTAATTAAAAACATAAAAATTGTCTTAAAAATCTCTTAATCTGCGCACACCACTTTATATAAATCTATCCATCCATCCATCTCTCCGTCCGCTTATCCAGGGTCGGGTTGCGGGGGCAGCAGCTCCAGCAGGGAACCCCAAACTTCCCTTTCCCGAGCCACATTAACCAGCTCCGACTGAGGGGTTCCTGAGGCGTTCCCAGGCCAGGTTGGAGATATAATCCATCCACCTAGTCCTGGGTCTTCCTCGAGGCCTCCTCCCAGCTGGACGTGCCTGGAACACCTCCCTAGGGAGGGGCCCAGGGGCCATCCTTACCAGATGCCCAAACCACCTCAACTGGCTCCTTTCGACGCGAAGGAGCAGCGGCTCTACTCCGAGCTCCTCACGGATGACTGAGCTTCTCACCCTATCTCTAAGGGAGACGCCAGACACCCTTCCTGAGGAAACCTATTTTGGCCGCTTGTACCATGTATATAAATCTAGGTCTTTTTAAATTGTAAAATTTGACATGTCTTACCTCTCCCTACTTTGAAGATTACAGACTGCTTAGATGTTAAAGGACGTTTTATAACCCCAAAATGTCAGTGTAGACGAGTAAAGCAACATTTCAGACTTGTCTTTGGTGTGTTCAATGTGACATTCAGCCTTCACTTTTACAGCTTAAAGTTATTTATTCTGTTGCTCTCAATATGAAAGGGTTGAAAAGTGTGGAGTTATAGGACTCTGTTCCCTCTGGGAGAGGTTTCTGTCTTTTTATTCCGGTAGGAATCAGGGAAACAGGAAGCAATAATCTGCTGCTGCTGTTGTTTGAATATAAAGTTCTCAACAGAAACAAGCATTTGCAGAGTTTCTGTCTTCAGTTCTGGGTCTTCATGACAGAATGTAAATGGCTTCAGACAGGATCAGTCACACTCTCATAACTCCACCAGCTAGAGCTCCCTGGGGGGAAGAAAGATCAGGACCTGTGGACGATGGTTTACCGGTGGGGGGGGGGAGAACCGACCTGCCACCCGCGCACACACACACACACACACACACACACACACACACACACACACACACACACACAGGTTTGTGGCACTATCTTTGTGGGGACCCGTCACTGACATAATGCATTCCCTAGCCCCCCCCCCCAACCCCACCCCCCCCAAAAAACCCCCAACCTTTAACCCTTACCCTAACCTTAACCATCACAACTAAATGCCTATCCTTAACCCTTACCCTAACCCTAACCATAACCTAATTCTATCCCTAATCCTACAACCAAGTCTTAACCCTCAAACAGCCCTTTAAAGTTGTGGGGTCCAGCATTTTGGCCCCACAAAACTGTTGGGACCTCACAAGTATACTGGACTCCCGGTTTTTGGACCCCACAAATATAGTTAAACAAGCACACACACACACACACACACACACACACACACACACACATAGACCATCTTTGATGTCTCTTTGGCTATATTTCTATGATTTCAAGCATTCATCTGGGTCCAAATTGCAGACAGAAGGCTCACGTCATGAAAGAAAAGAGGATAGAAAAAAGTTTGACCATCTGTGAAGTTCAGTCCTGAGCCACAGGCCGAGAGAGACGGTCCCCCGCTGTGGAGCCATCTCCTCTGACCAAACTACATTTCACAGCTCTCCAGACGCTGACCGAGATGTAGCGATGCCTCCCCCGGGCTGAGAGAGATGAAACAAAACCAAACAGCTGGCCATTGATCCAGAGCTATAAGTACACACAGAAACATTTTTCATTTGTCGAAAACAGCCAAACTAGTCATGCATTGACAGACCTTCCTCCACAGTGCTGCAGAGGACGGTCTGGCGAGTCCACACGGCATTCTGGGATGGGAGAATAACATGCTATGGTAAATTGGCATTTCTTTAACACGGCCAAGACGGCCATTTATTATTTTATTTTTTTTAAGATTATTTTTTTGGGCTTTTCCCCAAGAGGGTAAGCTTTGCTTCAGAACTCGAACCTCCTATGGCGCCATTTTGATGCTACCAAACGATCACCCGCCATTAGCATCCTTTGACAGTGAATAACTTTACATCTGAAGCGTTTAAAGACTCTATTTGTCCGTTGTTTATTTCTAAAGAAACACGACAATGTATAAAAGGCTCCATTACCTTGTACTTCACGTTATGGCTCCGTAGCAGACGCTTTTATAACAATAGGCTAACGATTGGGTCATAACCACGCGACTTACTGTCACACAGTAGAGGAATTACCGTATAGTACAGGAGAAGCTCACAGGCAGTTTGGACTTCCATTATCTGTTTAGGTTTAATGACTAATGTTAACTAGCATGTTAGTGATCAGTAATTAGCCTGTGTCTATGTT
This sequence comes from Perca fluviatilis, assembly GCF_010015445.1. NCBI lineage: Eukaryota > Metazoa > Chordata > Actinopteri > Perciformes > Percidae > Perca > Perca fluviatilis. Next base: position 3,176,830 of record NC_053119.1, on the reverse strand, counting down.
ATCTCCTTACATATACCTACGCTCTCCGTCTCTGTAAGATTGGGAATGATTGAGATTTCTCTCGGCACAGCTACCAGAAGACTTCACACTTTCAGACAGGTTGCTCACGTCACATCTACGTCTTCAAGCTCAGTTGGAGGCTGCTCAGTAACGCTCAGCCAGCACCGGGAAAGAGACTTCTGATATCCTTCACTGGTCTCGTACAGAGACACGGGGTCTATTGGTCCAGTTTATATATACTGTCTATTCTTTCCCCTTTCTTAAGTAGTGACACTGGATAGACATGAAAGGAGGAGAGCGAGATGGGGGATGACACGCAGAAAAGGGCAGCAGGTCGGATTCGAACCCGCGCCGCTGCAGGACTACAGGGTACTGCAGCCTACATGGGACGAGCGGTGTTACTGGGTGAGCTAGAGGCCGCCCCAAGACATTCATTATAAAAGTTTTGAAATTTACAGTACATGTGTAGTAACTTTGCTGAGAAAAAAAATTAAATTATCCATCTGGTACCCGACTTTTCCTAAAAGTGTCTGTATTTTCCTTTTAAAATTGTTTTTATATAAATTACACAAAAGGCAAAGAAAATATTGACCAAACAGGCAAATAACAATTCAAAAGATTCATAGCTTAACCTAACCTGGCACTACTATTGTTTTGGTGTCTGCTGCGGTGGTTACTGCTGCCCGGACCGTGTGCTGCTGCCCCCTCAGCTCTTCCTCCGGGCAACTTTACTGCTGGTGCACTCCTTAAAGAGGATGTGTGCGTTGACTCCAGCCTAGTCTCGCTTTGCCAGACCTTTCCTCCCACAGCGCTGCGGAGGAAGAAGGTCTGGCTAGTCCACACAGCATTGCGGGATGGGAGAGAAACGTGCTCTGGTTTATTGGCATTACTTTAACCGTTGTCTTGTCTTCCCGTCGACAACATTTTTAAAATTTTAAATTAAAACTTTTTTCAACATCTGGGTCGTCTTTTTCAACACTTTTGTCGCTTTTCCCGACGCTTTTGTCACTTTTTTCCAAGTTTTTTCTGCATTTTCTGCATTTTTTATTTTTTTTCAAATGCTATAAAATGAAATAAAACACCCGAATTTAATAAAAGTAGTGAACTGATTATTGACTTTGCTTGTGAAGAAATTTCTGATATAGAAACTTTGTGAAAATGGGTCAAATTTGACTGGAAGACAACAGGAGGGTTAAACCAATCACTGTCATCGCTAAGCTCCGGACAGAGCCACGGTGCCTCTGCTAAACAGACTCAGAAAGGAACTTGTTTTGAACATGTGTACGTTCAAAAGTAGTTTTAGTCGTGCAACAGAAACTCAGATTGGACAGATAGTCTAGCTAGCTGTCTGGATTTACCCTGCAGAGATCTGAGGAGCAGTTAACCATAGTCCTCACAAATCCACCGGAGGTTAGAACGCCAACACAGAGACAGAGGAAGGGGACGGATATCCGGCCAAAAAATAGTGAAATCCGGCGGAATTTCTGACGGCAACGGAGCAAACCCGGAAGTGGAACGTCGTGGATATAGACTATGGCTCAGATAATTTGAAGAACACGAAGGGTGTTATGAGTCCGTAGTGAAGCAAAGGACACATATCTTTCTCTTGTTTTTAAATCCTAAAAATCACACAAAAGACATGTTGGTGTGCTGTTTCTGCCTGTTGTGAGTCAAATATTGGAACCGTACCTCGACTCTGAGGCCAGCTTACCCTGCAGCAACACATTCTCATGAACAGGTCGGTATGATATCGTAGGAAAATGAATGCACTCCAAAACGTAAGATATCGTACAAAACTAGGAGACCGTCTGCTGGTCACGTGAGCGGCCGGCTACGAGCTCCGTACCACCGAGCGTCAGTTGCTAGTTGTTTAAGCCGCTACAGACCTCAGTCACTGCTTGATGGTAATAGTGGCAGTTAGCGGCAGTTAATAGATGTGTATAGCTGCCACAGGGCTCTGCAACACTGGCTACGGTGCTCTGCATGGTGCTCCGCATGGTGCTCCGTCAGGTCAGCGGTAGTTGGTGGTTCAGTTACCCGAGAATAGGTGCCTTTGAGCCGGGTACAGAGCACCGCGAGCTACCGGTGGTTTTGGCGGACATAAGTTTAGGCATCATGCTGCGACGAAAGTTAAGTTTAGGCACCAAAACAATTAGTTAAGTTTAAGAAAAAGATAATGGTTTGGGTTAAAACACTTCCAAGGAACACGCGTTTCTTGCGTAAATGTCTTTAGTTTTCCCCAGGACGCAAACTCCAGTCCCTGGCTTAACAGTCCTGTGTTTTATGGCCCAAACGAAACATCCACCCGAACTCCTCTCTACAGCAGCAGTCAATGATTAGATTAAATTCAACTTTATTGTCATTGTGCAGAGCACAAGTACAAAGACAACGAAATGCAGTTTGCGTCCAACCAGAAATGCAAAAAAAGCAGAAAAGTGCAATGCGATATACAAAGTATAGACAGGTGGTGCATAGACAGGACAAGAAATAAAGTGCAGCGTAGACAGTAATATACAGAAGGTGGTTTTGAGTAATATAAATTAAATATAAATATGAGCAGATGTTGTGCATACAGAAAAATAAACATGGAATGTATACGGATGACAGTGCTTAACTTTTTGTAGCTTTTTTTGAAGGAATGGCTCATGAGAACAGGCTGCCTGCAGACAGAGACGGAAAGCTGTGAGGGGATCAGAGAGGAGCATGCTGGGAAAAAGGCTGCTGTGGGCCATCTGGCTGCTGGACTCATTAACTGAGTGAAACTGCGTCGGGTGAGTAATTCACTTATTCACTTCCTGAGTTCAGGCTACTCTGTAGCACCACCACCAATGTGTAGCACCCACCCGGGTGATGTGCGGCAGCCTTGCGACACTAGACGTTCAGTAGAGAGGGAGGGGAACATGTTAGTGGGGTGGGGGTGGACCTACTTGCCACCATGCTTATCAAAACACACTGATTTGCTTTTTGTTTCGGGTAAAAAATCAGAAGCAAAACGTAAAAAAAAAAGACTAACAGTTGGAAAAGGCAACAAAAACATCAGAAAAAGTGACAAAAACGTTGGAACAAGTGACTAAAATGCTTGAAAAAACTTACAAATGTTGAAAAATACAAAATAAAAAGGCAAAAAAAAGACATAAACGGCTGAAATCTTGCCAATAGTGCGTGTGTGTGTGCAGTATAGGCAAGTGCCTTGAAAAATTATCGACAAAAACCTCGGAAAAGCGACAACGTTGGAAAAAAAATTGCCAAAAAAGGATGGAAAAAAACGGTTACGATGACTAATGTAAAAAAGAAGAAAAAAAAGAAAAAACAGAAAAAAAGTGGAACAAATGTTGAATTATTTTTTCCCCAAAAAGGTTCAAACATATGAAATCAAAAGGCGGAAAAAAAACAGACAAAAATTCTGCCTAGGGCACCAAATTGGAAATGGCCAGCTCTGGTTAAACAGGTGTTTATGCTGCTGTTTAATGCGACACTGTGTGTGTGTGTGTGTGTGTGTGTGTGTGTGTGTGTGTGTGTGTGTGTGTGTGTGTGTGTGTGTCCCGCCCTGCTCTCTGTCGGTGCGTCGGCTCCTGTCCTCTGCTACTGTTTCTTCTCCAGGTGACGCGCAAAGCCAGCCAGCCATTCCCTCGCCGGGCGCGCGCCCCCTCCTCGGGCACCAGCACAACATAAAGTCAGCTGCGCACGCACGGGGCTCAGCAGTGAACCTGTGACTGGCGGCGGAGAGAGAAGCTCCGGGGAAAGGAAAGGGAAGTTTGTTTTTTAGGTACAATGAGCTGCTGCGGGAGGGAGTGTGCGCACCTGTCCGCGTGCCAGGAGCGCTGGAGGTGATGCGCCCCGGTCACACAACACGGGATGGCGACGCCAGAGCTGTGGAGCTACAACTCTACGTCCGCGTGGAACCAGTCCGCGGGACAGGAGCGCTTCGGCAGCCTGGATGACATCGACCTGCCGGCGGACGGCTCTCCGGCGCTGCGCATCCTCATCTCCATCGTGTACTCGGTGGTGTGCGCCGCCGGGCTCGTGGGCAACCTGCTCGTCTTCTTCCTGATGAAAGCGCGCCGCGGGCGCAAGAACAAGCGCTCCAGCATCAACCTGTTCATCCTCAACCTGGCCGTCACGGACTTCCAGTTCGTGCTCACGCTGCCCTTCTGGGCCGTGGACACGGCTCTGGACTTCAGCTGGCCGTTCGGCAACGCCATGTGCAAGATCATCCTCTCCGTGACGGTGATGAACATGTACGCGAGCGTGTTCTTCCTCACGGCCATGAGCGTGACCCGGTACTGGTCGGTGGCGTCGGCGCTGAAGGACCGGACCCGGCGGAGAGTGTGCCCGGTGCGGTGGGTGATCGCCGGGCTGTGGGTCTCCGCCACGGCCGCGTCTCTGCCCACCGCGGTGTTCTCCACGGTGAAGAGCGTGGCCGGGGAGCGGCTGTGCCTGCTCGGCTTCCCCGACGGCCAGTCGTGGCTCGCGCTCTACCACCTCCAGAAGATCCTCGTGGCGTTCGTGTTCCCCATGCTCATCGTGAGCGTGTGCTACCTGCTGCTGCTGCGGTTCGTGCGCCTGCGCAGCATGAACAACAACCAGGTGAAGCGCCGGTCCCGGGTCACGCGCTCCGTCACCATCGTGGTGCTGTCCTTCTTCGTGTGCTGGATGCCCAACCACGCCATCACCTTCTGGGGCGTGCTGGTCAAGTTCAACGTGGTGAACTGGGACCGGACGTACTACATGGTGCACACGTACATCCACCCGGTGACCGTGTGCCTCGCGCACACCAACAGCTGCCTGAACCCGGTGCTGTACTGCCTCATGCGCCGCGAGTTCCGCAAGAAGATGAAGGACCTGTTCTGGCGGATTTCGTCGCCCACCGGGGCGAACAGCTGCCCGCTGCGGCCGTTCTCCGGCACCGTGAGAGCGGAGCCGGAGGTCATCCCGCTGAACACCGTGGAGACGGAGAACTGCAGACTGTCCGTGTTAACGGACCAGGGCGACACGGAAGCGCTGCAGAGGTAAAGCAGACTTTAAACTCCAAAAAAAGGACAAAAGTGGGTAAAAAAAAGAGAAGAGAACTCTGATTTTTGTTGTTGTTGAAAGATAAATATTTGAAATGATTCGCCTCAAACTCATCACGCTATGGAAGATGATTAGAGTCACATGTGAACATTTTAATTTTTCTGACTTTAAAGTCAGGACTAGGGCTGCACAATATGAGGAAAACATCTAATTATCGTGATTATTTTACCTGATGATGCGATTGCGATATGATTCACAATAATGGAGGGAATGGTCATTTTGTAAAGCAGACTTAAAACTAAGAGGATTAGGGCCACATGTTAAAATATCTTTTGAGTTATGAGAAAAAAAAGTCAAAATAACTTTTTTTTTTAAGTTAAAAAAGCCAGAAGTAGGGGTGTATGTAAGTCAAAATTCAAAGTAGGGGTACATGCTATGAGGAAAATATCTAATTGCCAGGGTCAGGGTTATTGTGATTGAGATATATTTCACCATATTGCAGGGAATGATCATTTTTATTGAGAAAAAAAATCGGATTTGTAGGCCCGAGACATCTCTGCAGCACCACAGTACTTAATTCAGAATGATTGGACATGTATTGAGCCCCCGTTTTATTAGGATATTGCACCATAGTCCATATTGCGATGGCAATGAAATTGCGATGAATTGTGCAGCCCTACATGTTTTTCCCCCATGTGGCCCTAATCCTCTCCTGATCACTCGCTGACACTCTAATCCTGCAGATTTCTCTCAGCTTTTCTCACCGTAAAGTTGCTCTTTATTGTGTCGCTGGAGTTTTTACCTCTTCTAAAAGGAACACTGCAGGATCATCATATTTGGCCTCATTCTTTTTTTGGGAGCGCGCCGTGCAGACTGTGCCAAATCCAACGCCGGTATAAAAACAACAAAGAACCAGACAAATCATCACTAAAAGGGGGCGTTTTTAGATGTGTTTTTTGGACTTTGCATCGCAGGGATTATATATATGTTTCCATCACATTTTTTATTTTTTTTTAAATGTGTGACATTAAAGGAGAGAATAATGTGTGAGTAAATTGTGCATCGGTGCGTAAAAGCATCCAGCTGTGTTTCTGCTTCCCCCAAACTGCGCTGAGTCCCAGCGGGAGCTTTCTGTATTTCACCGATTATGCTGATGTTGTTTGGAGGTTTTCTGGGAAGCTGACTCTTTGGTTTTTCTTTTCCTATAAAAAGGAGTGCAGGCTCAGTGTCTCATCCAAACGCTGCTTCTTCAGTCTCTAAAGTGCTCTCTGTGCATGCAGACTTTTATGAGGAATCCCAGTCTGATCACCCTGCTGCTGCTGCTGTCTCCAGGGGCAGAGCGAAGTGGGGGAGTTTCTGGGGGCTCCAGACCCAAATGTTTTTCCAAAAGCCTCCAAATTTTTGAGGGTTTTAAAGGTCCCACATCATGCTCCTTTTTTAGGTTCATACTTGTAATTTGGGTTTCTACTAAACCATATTCACATGCTTTAATGTTCAGAAAAACACATTATTTTTCTCATACCGTCTGTCTGAATATACCTATATGTACCCTCTGTCTGAAACACTCCGTTTTAGCGCCTGTCTCTTTAAGGCCCCCTCTTGAAAAAGCCCAGTCTGCTCTGATTGGTCAGTGTTTCAGGGTCTCCTGCATCTCTGCAGCACCATTGCAGCCGGGGATGGGCTGTAATGGCACTGTAGTGGGCGGTACTTTCTATATATATATTAATTACACGACTTGGTTGAAATCCGACGCCTGCGCCCCATCACATCCCGACTTACTTTGACGGTAAAATATACATTTAGGGCTCCTGCACACTGGCTGCGTGGCGTGAGCGTGGCGTTTCTGTTGCATGGTGGCTGCGTGGTGTTATCTATGTCTTATTCCACACCAGAAACGTGTCTGACGTGGCGCTGCTGCTGCTGCTAGCCTTGTCTGGACACATGGATGTTTCCCATTGATAAAATGAAATAATAGTGTGTTCTTCAACTTTATTTTGTAAAGATTTTTGTGTTTGTACATTTGTTTACACATATTTCAATATATTATATATATTTCTAGCATGCACGCGTTTTCAAGCCGCGCCTGAGACGTGCGTGTCACGCAGGCAGTGTGCAAGGTCTAACCTGTTAACATGGGAGCCCAAATAAAAATGGACATGTCACGCAGCTGACACGTTCACGCCACGTTCACGCCACGCAGCCAGTGTGCAGGAGGCCTTAGGCTAACGTTACTACCACAGGCCGTAAGAAGGGATAAAATGTGTGCCGGATCGTTGCTTTTGCCATTAATGTACTCGCTGTAAACAGCTGGCTATCGGGTAACGTTAGCTCGTAGCTGGAACAAGGTTATGTAGACATTGGTCCTTATTCAACAATATTCACCAAGGGAGATTGGCTGCCCACTGCTCCCTTGAGGGATGGGTTAAATGCAGAGAATGAATTTCGCTACGTGTATGTGACAAATAAAGTACCTTTACCTTATCTTCCTAAGAAAAGTCTACTTCGGATTCATGACGTGTTCTTAAACAGCAGAATTGTTCGCACCTGTGTTCTTAAGATTGATGAATCTCACGTCTTCGTAAATGAAAGCGCGTGCAAGTTGTTCCTAATTTGCATAAGAAAACGCCCCGCAAATTCCTATATAAGGACATGACACTTCAGTGCCGTGTGCAATAAAAGTTAGAGAATGTCCAAAGATCACCAAACGAAAAAAGAACTTCAGTAATTCTGAAATAGAAACTCTACTGCAACAGGTAAATGCCATACGAGGCATAATATTTAGTAGTGTTTCCAGTGGTTTTAAGGCCACCAACAAACCGGAGGCCTGGAAGGAGATCATGGATTCCGTGAACTCTGTTTCTGGACAACGTTGCTCAATTGAAGATGAAAAAAAAATAACTGGTTTGACTTAAAATCAGAGCATGCTCGGCAATGTCGCCAAGCAGAAATAGATATGCCATTTTGATAGCATGCCTGATGTGCAGAAACAGGCCCATTTTGGCCCTATAAATAGCACAATAAATCACCAAGTAACGCAGGATTTAATCAGCTTAATTGCTGATGTAAATTGCAGTGTTACGGTTCCTTTGCATACTATGATTTCTTTTTTTTCAACGAATGATCAGAAATACATTAGAGTAAAATGCTATCATTTTAAACGACCGTAGAATTAAATAAAATGCGGTTACCAATAATTTGTGCGTAAGAGTGCCCTTGAGTGTTCTTAAGCTAAGAACAAATCCAAGATAAGAAAACATTAGTGAATGTCAGAATCTTAGTTAAAAAGTGCGTAAGTGGGGTTTAAGAACCCATTTCTTCGTAAGAACGGTTGGTGAATGAGGCCCATTATCCGTTGTGACATCACGACCGTACAGAAGTCCTTCTGGCTCGTTTAAAAGGCACAGTTTCTGAATACGGGATACGTGCGTTTCTCTGTGGAGTGTTTTGATACTTTCACAGTATTTATAAAGTACGTCGACCTGCTTCATAATCAAAAGAGACATGGACATCTCACTTTTTTTTACAATATGGGACCTTTTAAAATAATTTATTTACCCTCAGTCTAACCTGACCGGTACATCAACGTTGACATTTTTGACATTACTGCAGAAATATCCCCAGTCACTCTGTGCCCTCTACTAAAAAAAATGTTTCAAGATTAGTAAATGCTGTTAACGCCAAATTCCTACCCTGATGTACTTACGTTATGTAGATTAAAAATAGTAACAGACAGTTTTTGTCTTTTGAAATTGTTTCAGAAATGATCAAGACAGACATACAAAATAGGATGTCACAACTATTGATGTACAGAGTGTAAGGCATTTTTTATCATCAAATATCTTGAGGGAAAATACTTTAAATGGAGCATGCCCCCGGACCCCCAACCTTAGGTTTGGGCTGAGCCCCCCGAATGTTGAATACGTCTGGCTCCGCCCCTGGCTGCCTCTAACATCACTCTGTGGAATATTATTGACTGTTTGTTGTGGCTGCTGTGTAAAATGTTCAAACATAAGTAAGTGAATGTAAAAAACTAAACTGCCAATGCAACCTTAAAAACAAATGTTTGGAGAATAAAAAATATTGAATTTGTGTTGAGATTAATTCAAGTGTTGGTGCTGTTTTAATATCTCTAACAGGGCAGCACTAGGGCTGGTTTCCTGATTCGATTCCGGTTCACAAGGTCCTGATTCAATTACATTTCCGATTCGCTATCAGTCAAAGTTACAACACTAATGTAGCTTGGATAGAAAAGAGATTCTCATAGAACTTCTGCTGTAAATTGTACTGGCAGGAAGCAATGTATTTTGTATTGAAAGTAGTGAACTGATCTTATTTTTCACAAATTTTAGAGCTTTTCTTTTTACATTTGTCAATTTCTCGTCACTCTTTCAAAGTAATTGACTAAAACACCCAAATTCAATAACCGTAGTAACGTGATTATTGATTTTACTTGTGAAGAACGTTGTAGAGAACCAACCACGTTTTTTTTTTTTTTGACAATTTGGTTGAAAGAAACCCAAAATTTCTGATATAGAAACTTTTTGAAAATGGGTCAAATTTGACCCGAGGACACCAGGAGGGATAATGGCTCTTAACGGTTTGTGTCCACGGCGGCTTCCCAGCATTGCGCTCGATGGACTCTCCACTGACCACTTACAAGCAAAGACAACAGGCTCCACCCTCCCACAACCGCAATGGCTGCACCTGATTGGACAACCACTTCACTTGTGGGCTGTCTGCTTTTAAACAGTATGTTGGGAATGGAGTTCGCTTCCAGGGAAAAGAGTTTCATTCAGGAAACACGTGTTTGTTCCTCGGGAGAGTTTTAATCCAAACCATCTTTTTCCTAAACTTAACTAGGCGTTTTGGTGCCTAAACTTAACCATAGTTGCCATATACTTAACTGCCGACTGCCGCTGAAAGGACATTCACTTCGCCGTGCCCTGTAGCCGGTTAACCCTTGTGTTGTCCTTCCGTCGACCATGCAACTTTGTGTTTTTCTTTTTTTTAAAGATAATTTTTTTACATTTGTCACTTTTTTCGACATTTTTGTCACTTTTTTGTCACTGTTTTGTCAATTTTTTAAAACATTTGTGTCACTTTTTCTGACATTTGTCACTTTTTTGACATTTTTGTCACTTTTTTGTCACTTTTTTGTCACTTTTTGTCACTTTTTTGGTCACTTTTTTGACGTTTGTCACTTTTTTTTTCCAACATCTTTTATCAATAGTTTTTTCTCCAAATGCTATAAAATTGACTAAAACACCCAAATTCAATGAAAGTAGTGAACTGATCATTTATTTAACTTGTTAAGAGTAATGGTTGTATGGAACCATCCACGTTATTTTTTTTCGACAATTTGAAAGAAAACTTTCAAATTTCTGAACTTTTTGAAAATGGGTCAGATTTGACCCGAGGACACCAGGAGAGTTAATAAACACTATATATGGAACAGTGAGTGAACGAGGGAACAGTTTTGAACACAGCTCATGAATGGAAAGCGTTGAAATGATGCTGCCAGTGGGCACGGACCATATCGGGGCAGGCTGTGATGCCTTCAGGGTTCAGTCCGCGTGGATCAGATTTACTGGCAGGAACGTGAAGTGTTTACACGGCAGCGGCGTCCGAGCTGCACGATTTGTATCGCTGACTCGCCGTTCTTCAAAAGCGAATCCTAACAGGAAGGACTGTTATTTGACAAGACGAAGACATGTTTTAAATGTTTAGAGGTGCGTTTCCGTTGGCAGCCGAGCACTTAAAGGAGACTCTAAGGCAGAGGTGCCCAAATTCTTTCATATGAAGGGCCAAAAATGTATCTGGATGGAAGGCCATGGGCCAAAAATAAATGTCTGTTATGTGAAAATGTATTTAAAATGAACGTTCTAAATCTAAAAAATAACTCCGAAATAATAACACTACTCTTTAATCTGCATATATCTCCAATATTACAGACGTTGTATTACATTCTTCAATGTCTTGTACAGTCATTTAGCACTTACAATATCAGCGGGGGACATGAAGCCTGTCTTTGTTTTTTCATGTCTTTCAGCATTTGGCTCCAGCTGACATACTACATTTTCTTTTATTGGTGTGGTATTGGACGTGTGTAGTCACACCAGCGTTTTGACTTTGAGTCACTGCTTCTTTTACCCAATCAGGGTTGTCAATAAAATTAAATAACTTTGCATAACATTACATTTACACGTTAAACTACAGAGGCACTCGTAAGTGTATGAACCCACGCTAAAATTGACTAAAAAGAGGAATAAAAAAAATCATCTTTTGGAAATTGATCTTAATGCCTTAATTAAAAAAAATTGGAAAAATCCAACCTATAAGGACACCAATTTTCTTTGTGAATGAATAATGTATCGTAAATAAATAAATGTCCTTCCTTAAAATACAGGGGGCATAAGTCAGTCCACCCCTATGTTAAATTCCCATAGAGGCAGGCAGATGTTTATTTTTAAAGGCCAGTTATTTCATGGATCCAGGATACTATGTATCCTGATAAAGTTCCCTTGGCCTTTGGAGTTAAAATAGCCCCCCCATCATCACATACCCTTCACCATACCCCCACATCATCACATACCCTTCACCATACCCCCCACATCATCACATACCCTTCACCATACCCCCACATCAGCACATACCCTTCACCATACCCCCACATCATCACATACCCTTCACCATACCCCCACATCATCACATACCCTTCACCATACCCCACACAACACCCTTCACCACACCCCCATCATCATATACCCTTCACCATACCCCCACATCATCATACATACCCTCCACCATACCCCCACATCATCACATACCCTTCACCATACCCCCACATCATCACATACCCTTCACCATACCCCCACATCATCACATACCCTTCACCATACCCCCATCATCACATACCCTTCACCATACCCCCACATCATCACATACCCTTCACCATACCCCACCATCATCACATACCCTTCACCATACCCCACATCATCACATACCCTTCACCATACCCCCATCATCACATACCCTTCACCCTAACCCATCACATACCCTTCACCATACCTAGAGATTGGCATGGTTTTATTTCAGTTAGCCTAGTAGCTGGATTGATTTGCATTGAGAGATGATCTTATGGAAAGTACCCCATGCCAATCTCTGATAAATATTAAATTAACTTTTAACCCAAATGACTCGAGCCTTTAGGTATGTTGAAGACAAAATAAAGAATTGTTAAATATTCTCACAGTAATGTGTGGTTTTCCAAAAGAAATATTTTTTATTTCTCCAAATTCTACTTTATCTTAGATAAATGCAGCTAAAATAGAGTGAAATGCTGCTGCGTTTGTTATCCGTTTTGGTTTATCTGGGGATTGAAAATAGAAGCCAAGCGTGACAAAAGAGTTTCACACGAAGCTCGACGGTAGAAGTGCAAATTAATCGGCTGCTTTCCTCCAGATCTGCTGGAGTAAATGGAGATAAAATAGCCGTGTGTCTGTTTGCCTCTAGGCTGAAACGTCCGAGCAGATTTATTAAATTGACTTCTTCTAGTAGAATTTAACCTTTTATCAGATATAAGATAAGATAACTGGGGAAGTATTTGGGTTAATAAGTAGAAAAGGAAGCGGCAGGAACAATGTTTAATGTTTAGCACTTGTCAGCGTCGCCGAGGGCTTCACATAAACGAGAGCCACCATGAGCAGAGGACACACAGAGCAGCTGGTTATGTAACAGACCATAAACACCGAGGTGGACTTTGCTCCTCCCTTACGAGCTGGCAGAGCAGCTTTCAGCACATAAACAGCCCAGAAACAAGGCAACTAGTAGCCTGTGGAAATACAGCCGCCTATTATATCACACACATACACACACAGACACACCCACACAAACAGAGAGAGACACACACACATACACACAGACACACTCACACACAGAGACACACACACACACACACACACACACACCACACACACACACACACAGATACTCACTCACACACTCAGTGTAGTGGGTTTAAAGAGATGCTTTCAGCATAAATGTATTCAGATCAAACACAGTCAGAAAATACAGCCGCCAATTATATCACACACACACACACACACACACACAAAGAGAGAGACGCACAGACACACACACACACAAACAGAGAGAGACACACACAGACACTCACTTACACACTCAGTGTAGTGGGTTTAAAGAGATGCTTTCAGCATAAATGTATTCAGATCAAACACAGTCTGATAATACAGCCGCCAATTATAACACACACACACACACACACACACACACACACACACACACACACACACACACACACACACACACACACACACACACACACACACACACACACACACACACACACACACACACACACACACACACACACACACACACACACTCACTCAGTGCAGTGGGTTTACAGTTTTTTCCCCCGATTGCTAAACGACAGTGGGCACAACTGGAGTCACATGTGCAAAACTCAAACTACAGTCTGCACTACCAACAGTCACCTGAGCAAGTACACAGTTCACAACACCTTCCACAACTCACTACCACCAGATTTAACACACACCACACACACACACACACACACACACACACACACAGTCACTCAGAACACACTGAGGGGGTAAAAACAAGCCCACCCACACCAAACAAACACAAATTACTAACTTTTTCATCTTTACATTTTTTTGAACAATTAACTGAACAATTCCACTAGTCATACGTTTATTTATGGAAAAGATATAGATTGTATAACATACCAATTTTACGTAAGGTAAACAAGAAGGAATGAAAATCTGCAGTTTTCTTCAAGATAGTATTTTATCTCTAGTACAGTATTTCTGAATTGCTAAAACACAGTTTTTGAATGTTTCTCTCGCTTTCTCAAAACCTTAAACACAAATCACCAAACTTAAGCTACACTGTCAAAACCTTTGACTTGTCTTGCTATGTCAAACAATTGCTTCAGAACTAGGTTCTCTTTACCCAAAACCAAACACTGTTTTCAGATCACACACACAAGTCTGTATTACTATCTTTGTGGGGACATATTGATATTATGCATTCCCTAGCCCCTTACCCTAACCATCCCAACTGAATGCCTAACCTTAACCCTAAGCCCACCACACACACAACACCCCCCACACACACACCCCCACACCCCCCCACACACACCCACACCACCCCCCCCCCCCCCCCCCCCCCCCCACCACCACACACACACACACACACACACACACCACACCACCCAAAACCCCCACACACACACACACACACACACACACACACACACACACACACACACACACACACACACACACACACACACACACACACACACACACACACACACACACACACACACACTTCTATTTATTATGAAGTACTTTCACAATCCTGCACACATAAATGTAGTCACAAACAAAATATGCAGCAGATCGATAGCAAGCAATGTCTTGGAGTCATTCTGCCTCGGCATCATGCCTCTGGGCATGGTCAGGCCACAGGACCTCACCAACGTCACAGGCAATCCTGTCCCTCGCTAAACAACGGGGAAAGAATCCTTTAGCATGCCGAATCCAACCTTGAATTGCTTCCACTCCAATGTTGTCACACGCTGCATCCATTGACTGAATGAGATTTTCCTGTGCATAAGGATTTCTGTCATAGATCTTCCACCTCCATGCAGACAAAAATTCTTCAATGGGATTAAGGAAGGGAGAGTATGGTGGGAGGCACACGTTTATAAAACGTGGGTTATTTTCAAACCACTCACGAATTCTAGGACCACGGTGAAAGTTCACATTGTCCCAGATTACCACATCCATGGGATGCTCTGCCTGCTCATCACCTCTCTGTTCACGTCTCAGTAGTGCGTCCTGTAGAGCATACAGAAACGTTAGAAGATGGGCAGTGTTGTAAGGCCCTAGAGTTACATGGCGGTGAATAACCCCGTAGCTGCTGATGGCAGCACATACGGTCACGTTGCCACCACGCTGCCCTGGCAACTCTACAATGGCACGTTGACCAATAATGTTGCGGCCTCTCCTTCTCCTCTTGGTGAGATTGAGGCCAGCTTCATCCAAGAAGATGCACTCATGAGGCCTCTCCATGGAATCCAGTTGAAACATTCTCTACAGAAATGAACAAAAAATTAATTTTTGAAGTAACGTAAATGACATAGCATTCCAGGCTTCATGCCTCTATATACATGTGCTGCATTACATTCAACACAGTAAAGATGTACAGTAACTCAATAGTGCTGTATAATCTCAGGACATGATTACTTACTTGTACATATTGATATCATAGCTCTTTTACCCTTTCAGAATTTCTCTCAAATGGTACTCTGTAGGCTTGTTTGAGACTTATCAGGTCGCGTTTCAGGACACGGTCAATTGTGGAGAGACTCACACTGTTGATTCCTTCAAAATTCACGTTGTCTTCCTCAACTCACTGTTGTATTTCACGCAGACGAATGAGATTATTTTGAAGGACCATATTGACAGTAATGGTCTCCTGCTGTTGTGAGAACATACGTCTCCTTCCACCGGCATGTTGCAGTCTTTCAATTCTGCCTCTTGTTAGAATTGTACAGACAGGCCTAATGCATTGAAATGTCTCCAACTATGTACAATACATAAAATAAAATTATACAAGTATATCACTGCAAGAAAAGGGCCAATTTCTAGAGATATGTTACAGTAATTTACTGAGCCATTCCATGACTGTACATACTGTACTGTAAGTTTGAGGGACCACAAATGATGGTACACTTACCTGTTCTCTTCTCTGAATGTCCTGACGATGGAGGCCACAGAGAAGCTGCTTATATTTGGTTGAACACGCAGTCCTGCTTCCCTCATACTCATTCCATGAACCAGAACATGGTCTATGATTGTTGCTCTAATTTCATTGGAAATGATGGCTCTTGATGTTCTTCCTACTCCTCCTCCTCTGTCTCGTCCTCCTCCTCTGTCTCGTCCACTTCCACTTCCACTTCCACTTCCACTTCCACTTCCACTTCCACTTCCACTTCCACTTCCACTCCTGCCCTCCATTGTGAAAATCACACATGCCATTTGGATTTGACATGGCTTTATATCCTGATTACTGATTAGGTGCAACACATTACTGATTTGAAACAGGTGTGTTCAATTTTGAGTGCTTGTGTGTTACCGATGACAACAGTGTGTTGCTTGTGTTTCACTTTTGGGGGCTGTGTTGTGCCATTTTGAGTTGTGTGCACCACAATGCTACATGTGCTTTGTGAATGACAATGTGTTTACAGTTTTGCACAAAAAGTGATTCCGATTTGCTAGTTGTGTCTAACCACATGAGAAGTGTTTAAAGTTCTGCAAACTGTGTGATTCAATCAATAAAGTGGTTTGTACACTTGCAACTTTGGTTTTGCAAATGGATTTTAGTGTTTTAGCAATTCAGAAATACTGTAATTTATGGAATTACTGGGGAAAAAAACTAAAGGTACATAACAGTACCAAAGAATAGTGTGACTAATCCTGCCTCTCTCCAGCATCATGTGGCAAGTTTTCTTCATCACATTGGATGTCTGCATCATCTCTAAATACTAATGAATGTGGTGTTTCTATTGCTTTCACCTCCATTACTTTCTGAAAAACAGTAAGAACGCAGTTTTACTATTGTAAAGATATAGTGTTTTTCACTTTTTTTTATAGCTGTGTACATAACCTCAGACATCTTACCTGGACATATTGGTATCTCTGCTCTTTTACCTGTTTCTCTCAAACAGTACAGTGTATAATTTTTTCATTCTTATTTGGTGTTTGTATTACAAGAAAGTCTTTCTGTGCTTTCTCTGTATAAATACCATATATGTTCACTAACTAGTTTAAAATAAGACACTTGCTTAGGCTTTCAGCTAAAATTGCAATCAGCAGTGTTTGATAGGCACCAGACTGAAATCTATTCTGTTTTGAATGTGTGGTTAACAGTTTTGACAGCAGTGTGTTAGCATTTGAACAAAGTGCTGTAAATCTACAGTGTTGTGCACGTTGTGGTTAAAATCATGGGATAAGTGTGTAGAGTTTTGAAAACTGTGTTCAAGCAATGAAAAACGAACTAGAGTTTGGTCCACATGAACTGCTGCTGTGCAGACTGGAGTTAGCGTTTTGCACATGTGACTCCAGTTGTGCCCACTGTCGTTTAGCAATAAAAAGAAACTGTAAATAGGTGCCTCTAGCATAAATGTATTCAGATCAAACACAGTCTGATAATACAGCCACCAATTATATCACACACACACACAAACACACACTAGGGCTTGGACATTTGCCCAAAAATCATATTAAATTTTTGTTTATTAATGTTAATATTCAAATATATTCGAAATATTTATTCATAATATTTTGACCATTAAATGCCTTCAGTAAGACCTATATTGGTATCAAACTTAAGTTTAAAAAATAAATAAATTAAAAGTCAGACCCTGGATTAAACACAAACAATGCTTTCAACAGGAAGTTCGGAGCTTTGATGTTTATCCTTGTGTGCTGGTGTGTGTGTCGAGCCGGCGTGTGTGTGTGTGTGTGTGTGTGTGGGCAGTGTTGCTTTTCAGACCCCCTTAGCGCCTTTTTTTTTCTTCACAAAAGCGACTAGCGACAAATCTGTTAAAAATAAAAATAAAAGTCACCAGTACTGTCCAGTGATCACGCGAGGTATTTCTCTCCTGTGGCCGCCAAAACAGTCACCTCTCTCTTCTTTTGTGTGACTGAGGAGCAGCCTCCCCCCCCAGGGGGACAGGGGAGAAGGGCCAGGGTGCGGGGCCCGGTGGCAAAATTACGAATCCCACTATGGCCACGCCAAGACCCGCCCTACGAAACAGCCCGATTGGTTGGGGTTAGGCATTTGACCTCGAGTGTTTAAGGTTAGGGTTAGGGGATTGGTCAGGGGGATAGGACGTGTTAGGGTTAGGGTTAGTTAGTTACTTAGTAGTTTTGGCCTATGTTTTTTTTTTTTTTTTTGTTGTTTTTTCCCCGTTTGGCAACAAACAGACTTCTGATTTTATTTTGTAGCAACGACTAACTAAGATGCTTAGGGGGGAATGTAGTGGAGTAAAAGTATACATTTTATTTAGAAACTGTAGTGTCTGTAGGTCAGATTGAACATGTTTTTTTTTAATGCTGCTGTTTAAGCTTTAGACTATTTTCTTTTTTTGACGCTTATTTTTTTGCCATTTTTATGACACGTCAACGCTTTCTGCCTATATGTCGCTGCTTTTTTTCAATGCTTATTTTGACACTTTGGACATATTTTTGCTGCTTTTGAGCACCGAATGGATCTTCTTCTCTGACTTTGTGTGTCATGAGCCGATGAGGGAGAGCCGGGTGACATTTATCTCCCCAGAACAGCTCTGGGATTACCGCTGAGTTATGAATTTTCATTTTCCCAATAATTTATCACTCAGCGAGTGACGTGATGAGTGCCCTCCAGTGATGGATGGCTTCGACGGTACAATGATCGGATTAAGTAGCTGTTTTCGGTGTCGCTTGGGACTTAATGAGAGAGACAGGTGGAGGCCCGAGGCAAAGCCATGGGGCTCTTCACAGCTGGAAGCATGCAGGCACAGCTGGATCCTCGACAGCAGGTTCAAACCAGCAGAAGGGCCCTCGAGCAAGGCACCGCTTCGACTCGAGGAGGAAAAAAACATAATTGTTGGTGATTACCTGAGCACTTTTATTATAATAACTTAATTATCAAATTTATTCAGGACGACAAAACATGTTTTGTGGACAAATTTTTTATCCCAAACTAACAGTTTAATGACCTTGTTAAAGTGATGGTTCGGAGTAATTCACCCTAGGGTCCTTTGCACCATGACCTCGAGCCAAACACCCCCCCAGAAGCTTTTTTCACCTGGGTCTAACATTGGGAGAGTTAGCGTAGAGTAGCGTTATCAGCTGAATAGCTTAGCGCAGGGGCTAACGGACCCACGTTTGTATCTTGTAAGTTACAATGTTAGACCCAGGTGAAAAAAGCTTCTGGGGGGGTGTTTGGCTCGAGGTCATGGTGCAAAGGACCCTAGGGTGAATTACTCCGAATTATCACTTAAAGTTGGAATATATTCATCCCGACTTCATTATAGCCACTTTCTGACCAAGTAGTCAGAGGAACGTAGTTCTAGGAAAAGTCCACTTCTAAGCAGTTCTACTAACTACTCTCCCCAAAACTGTTTTTTCCATTTGCATTCACACTGGCCCAGTGGCCATAGGGACTATAGGAGGGGTAAGGGAGGGACCATAGGGACTATAGGAGGGGTAAGGGAGGGACCATAGGGACTATAGGAGGGGTAAGGGAGGGACCATAGGGACTATAGGAGGGGTAAGGGAGGGACGCAACCACGGCAACGGTCTCTATAGCGTTAAAATCAGACAACAAATACACCAAAAAAGTATGAACTAAATACTAAATCTAATGTATATAGCATATTTGTCATAATTTAAACAAGTCTCCCGAAGAGAAATGGGTATCTCTCTCTCACCCACTTCTGCCTGCTGCGCTGTGGACGTGTGTGTGTGTGTGTGTGTGTGTGTGTGTGACTGTGTGTGACTGTGTGTGTGTGTGTATGTGCGTTCATGCTTGTGGAGTTTAACTCTGAAAAGACAGTTAACCACAGGTTCCCGTTAATCTTATGATGGACATGTGTTGTGATATTTAAACAAACGAACCGTCAACGGCCAAATAAAAGCCTCTTATTAACGAGAGCGGTCTGAGAGACCTCCAGCTTACAGCGAGGTCTGTGCGTGTGAAACCGCGACCGTTACCTTCTCTGGTTTAGATATGAGGACGGAAAAAGGCTCCTGTGGGTCATATTAGAGGGGAGGGGACCACGCAACCAATACCGTCGGTTGAAAGAACTCCAAGCTCCAAGACGCCGTTTGCTTGGCAGCACAGTCAGGGTGCATTCACTCTTCGTGGGTTCTTTGAGAATCACGGTTTCTTTTGGACTTATGGGTGCAGGTTTAACGTCCGCAAAGCTGCACAATCCTTCGCCTCTCAGTCTTGTTATCACGCTGCTGGCATACCAAAAGAAAACTGACTAACTATGCATACAAGGTCATAACAATTGAGATGAAAATGATTTCAACGTGATTACAGTTTAATCAGCTCCCTCTCATTATCTACAGACGCAGACCTAATGAGCGGGTTAATGTATTCCCTGTCTCTCTCTCTCTCTCTCTCTCTCTCTCTCTCTCTAATGACGGCATGAAACCACGAAGCTCGATATCTCCGGATAATAATAGGTCAAACAATTAAGACCGCATAAGTACATCATTATCTTTGGATAGTTTGGCTAAAATTATGAGAAACAATTATAAAACAATTATAAAAATCACACTATATTAATAAAACAAAACAAGACAACAGTAGAGAGGGGAAGTCCCCCCCCCCACTCCCCCCTCCGGTGGACCACCATGGAAAGACAAATATTGTTTTATTACCGTTTGAATTAAGCCATTAAAGGTGCTGTAGGTAGGATTGTGAAGAGCCAGGACCTAGCCAAAAAATTTGAACATCAACAACTTCTCAGGCCCTCCCCCCTTTCTGCTAAAGCCCAAAACGGTCTCCTAAGCCCCTCCCCCAACAAGGGAGAATGAATGCGTGTGCATGAGCAGTGATTGACACACAGTTAGACACGCCCCGGCCCTGATTGGTGCATCTGAACAGGGAGCGGTGGATTTTTGCAAATCCCACTCCAGGCTGTAGGTGGAGCCAGAGGAGCTGGATTTTTAATGACCTGCTTCATGTAGTTCTACTGGAACATAGGGTCAGTTTCAGCAAATATGACAGAAAGGTAGTTTTATAAGTCTTACCTACTGCACCTTTAATTACACTCGTTTGTCAATTTAAAAGATAGTTTAGCAAGTTAAGAAAGTCCCAGTTTGTCATAGTATCCATCTCATTCTCATGAATGGGTTTGTGTGATATTGTACGAAAAGTTATGCACGCTAAAACGTGTGATATCATACAAAATCTAGGAGAGCGCCGGCTGGTCACGTGACATCAGCTACAGAGCTACACGACGCAGAGCGGCAGTTGCTCGTTGTTTCAGCCGCTACAGAAAGTTACGTTTAGGCAGCGAAACGATTAGTTAAGTTTAGGTAGATCGTGATTTGGATTAAAACTGGATTTTTGGGGTTCGGCCAAATACCGAATCCCCTGGTAGAGATTGTGCTGACTCCTCCTCCCATCCTCAGTCCATGAACCCAGTAAACACATGAATGAAGTAAACAGGGACTGTCCTTCCTTTGCCGTACCTGAAGTTGCTGCATTCTGGCTGCTGTCTGGAGATTCCTTCATGCACAACTCGTATTCTTTCAGATGTTTCAGACCAGATGTTGTAACAGCGGCCATGTTGTGTATAGTTTAGGGTCCTCGACACCACCAGACAAATTGGCATTGTAAACTGAACATGTAGCTGGACTTGAATGGCCTCCTTTTGACTGAAAGTACTGCCAAACAAAAACTTTTTCTGCTCACAAATTCCATGTCCACTTTCTCACAGCCTACTGCATTGAATGCTCCACCTACATAAACACCTTCCCGTAATCAACAGCACAGTCATTATGGTGACCAGCATAGCCCACGTAGAGCAAGCGTAGGGTTCGGTTCGGTGGGAAAAAATTCAAAGGTTTGACAGAAACCCAACCCCGTCAAAAAGCCCAATATTCGGCCGAATCTGAAGCCGAATCCTGGATTTGGTGCATCCCTGATTAAAACACTCCGAGAAACACACATTTTCTGGGTGAAAGTCTTTTGTTTGCCCCAGGAAACTAACTCCGCTCCCTGGCTTCAAAGTCCTGAGTTTTAACGCCCATCCATCCATCCCCAGCTCCCTCTGTATGTGGCCAACAGTGTTCTTATACAGCAGCAGTCAATGTGGGGCATACAGCAACAACAAAAAAACTTGGAAATCATACGAATCACAGTGGTTATCTTCTCGTACCTTTTCGAATGTACGGTTCATGAGAACATGCTGTAGTACCACTTAGTTTTGTGTGAAACTGCTCAGTGAACTACATTTCTCATGTGACTCTTCACAGCTGGATGCATGCAGGCACAGCTGGATCCTCAGCAGCAGGTTCAAACAGCAGAAGGGCCCTCGAGCAAGGCACCGCCTCGACTCAAGGAGGAAAAAAACATAAATGTCGGTAAGACATGAAAGGAAAGTGTGGTTAATTACCTGAGCACTTTTATTATAATGACTTAATTATCAAATTTATTCAGGACGACAAAACATGACTGCCTGAAATGTTTTATGGACACATTTTTTTATCCCAAAGTAACAATTTAATGACCTTGTTAAGTTGGAATGTATTCTGACGACTTCATTATGTCACTTTTTGAGCCTGTTTTTATTGTTGTTTTTTCATTCTCTTCTTATGAACTTCTCTTATGTATGTTGCCATTTCCAGGTATGTTGATTGTTGTATTTTGTTTTAATACCACACTGTAAAGCACTTTGAGATGCGTTTAATTGTATGAAAGGAGCTACATTTCTGGTCTTGCACAATACATGTCACTCGCTCGCTAGCTAGCTTATCATAATAATAATAATACAATTAATTTGTAATGCACTTTATATTTACGCAAATTCCAAAGTGCTACATGATAGTGCTAAAAATTATAAAAACACATGGAGAGCATGAAAAAAAAGTAAATAAAAGGAAAAGGGCATGAGTTCACTCAAAAGCTCTCCTAAAAAGGTGGGTTTTAAGGCCACGTTTAAAAGCATCCACAGTCTGTGGGGTCCTCAGGTGGTCAGGGAGAGCCTTCCACAGACTGGGAGCAGCTGAGCAGAAAGCCCCATCTCCCATTGTACGGAGCTTTGTCCTGGGAGGTTTCAAAAAATATGCTGAGGCAGATCGTGGGGGTACGTGTTGAGGTCTGTGGGGTGAGGAGTTCCTTGAGGTAGGGGGGGGCTTCACCATGAATGCACTGGTGAGTAAGGAGGGAGACCTTGTACTCAACCCTGAGTGAGACAGGAAGCCAGTGGAGTGATTTAAGGATGGGGGTGATGTGGTCATATTTGCGCACCCTCAACAGGATCCTAGCAGCGCTGTTTTGGATATATAGCTTAGCTCTGTTCCACAACACATGTAACGTTATCGTACCTGATGTGTTTTATCCATAGACAGTAAAAGAATACTTCTAGGGAGACCAGTGAAGTCTCTTTCCCGGTGCTGGCTGAGCGTTACTGAGCAGCCTCCAACTGAGCTTGAAGACGTAGATGTGACGTGAGCAACCTGTCTGAAAGTGTGAAGTCTTCTGGTAGCTGTGCCGAGAGACATCTCAATCATTCCCAATCTTACAGAGACGGAGAGCGTAGGTATATGTAAGGAGATAACATAGACACAGGCTAATTACTGATCACTAACATGCTAGTTAACATTAGTCATTAAACCTAAACAGATAATGGAAGTCCAAACTGCCTGTGAGCTTCTCCTGTACTATACGGTAATTCCTCTACTGTGTGACAGTAAGTCTCGTGGTTATGACCCAATCGTTAGCCTATTGTTATAAAAGCGTCTGCTACGGAGCCATAACGTGAGCTACAAGGTAATGGAGCCTTTTATACATTGTCGTGTTTCTTTAGAAATAAACGGACAAATAGAGTCTTTAAACGCTTCAGATGTAAAGTTATTCGCTGTCAAAGTGACGTCAAAATGAATGGGAGTCAATGGGATGCTAACGGGAGGTGATGGCTTGTTAGACTAGAATCTCCCAATAGGAGGTACGCTTTCCGGATGCTCGCTTACCCCCTTGGTTTTATCCAGCGAAGTTTTATCAGCCGAGAAGTGAAAGAAAAGCAAGATGTCCGTTGCTCGTGTGAGTAACGTTACATCCCGTGTAGTGTAGTCTTTCTAATTACGTATTTTTAGTCTGATACTTAAACAGTTTTACGACAAATTAAAGGCTTTCTTGACTCGCAAAAACTTTTAATTTATCCACCACAGATAGCCATGATGGGGTCAGCCCTATGTCCCCACATTTCTAAGAATTTTTTCTTTCACTGAATATTAGGCCCTATGTTCCCACAGCCCTATGTTCCCACAGCCCTATGTTCCCACAGCCCAATGGTCCCACAGCTCTATGTTCCCACAGCCCTATGTTCCCACAGCCCTATGGTCCCACATTTCTAAGATTTTTCTTAAAATTAGGCCCTATGTTACGGTTAGGGTTACATTCCATCTGTAGTCCATTGCTGCTGGATAATAGGTTGGGTGTAATTGGCTACCAAATTGGGAGAAAAGGGGGGATAAAATCTGATACAAATTTATGAAAAAGGAAATGTGGGAACATAGGGCCTAATTTTGAAAAAAATCGTAGAAATGTGGGAACATAGGCACGCTCCCGCCATGATAAACACATAAGCACAGAAAGAACAACGAAGAATGAATCTGGCTGTCTGCTCTGTGCAAGAACAGACACAAAATAAGTAATCATGTGTAGTTTGTACACAGAGCCTGAGGATAGTGGATGTTCTTTATGAGTGTCTGCAGTGATGTGATGTGTATTCCTTTTGCAGACCCGGTGATTGTATACGCAGCTCATGAACTCTGAAAGCCACGGCCAGCATCAGGTCAGACCTTCAGGGCGTCGTTTCATAACTTCAGCTGACTAACCAGGTTTCATGTAGCAAGAGGAATGTGTCGAGTCGGGTAGAGATGATTACTGCCGAGCCAATGGGCCGGCCCGCTGGCTTGGTGCTCGTCTAATTGAAAGTAATGATGTGATATGACACACTGTGGGTGGAACAACAACCCGGTTAACACTCTCCGTTCAAGGGTAATTTCTATATTTTTTAACCTGGAGCCAACTTTCCCGTGCATTGGTGTGACTAATGTGAACAAATATCTCTGAAATTGGTCCAGTATTGAGCGAGAATGCTGTACCCGGCAGCCGTGAACCGGACTGAAATGTAAAGGTCCACCTAAAGTTCTGTTTTTGCCGCTGACAGGCTCAGATTATTGTGTATCTGACAACATTATGGGATGGATCCCTACAGAGATAGACCTTTTAGTTAAAGAGTAAGATCCTTTTAGTTTAACATGAAACAGCCCCGAAATCACCATCACCAAACTCCACCAGACTCCATGTAAATAATCAGGACTTTTAGCGTGTATAGAGCCAGCATATCTCCACCAGACTCCATGTAAATAATCAGGACTTTTAGGGCCCTATTTTAACGATCTGAAACGCAAGTATGAAACGCAAAACGCAAGTAGCTTTGTGGGCGGATCTTGGGCGCTGTTGCTATTTTACCGGCGGGATAAATGACTCTTGCGCCCGACGCAAATCTAAAATGGGTTGGCCTGAAGTAGCTAGGTGTGGTTTGGGCGTAACGTGCAATAAACCAATCAGAGCGTCATCTCACATTCCCTTTAAGAGCGCGCGCGCTTGTTCCATGGCGGATTGCTATTATGCTGGCGGATTTGCGCTGGCGACGCCAGCGGGAGCTGCCGATGCGAGATGCGGCAAAGTAATAAATGCCCGTCTTGGCCGAGTGGCGATGTTGCGCGCCCTCCGGGTATCTCTCTCAAGTCTGGAGAGGATTGCTGCAGCCATGGAGCGTGGGCCTCAAAACACACAACCTGCTCCTGCTGTGCCCCTTCCTCCTCCCACCACTCCATCTCCGTCCACCCACTCCATCAGGAGCGCATCAGCGCGATACTCCCGGACCAGATCCCGCCGTAGTTCAACATCACGTCTCCTTAAGTCCTCTAATATTTCCTCATTTATGTCATCAACACATCCATGATTCATGGAAATGTTGTGTAAAACACAACAAGCCACAAAGCATGCTGGGACTTTTTGAGGACTGTACTGTAAAGTGCCTCCTGACCGATCCAAACACCTGAAGCGTATTTTCAGTAATATTTTCCTTTGTAATTATGTATGGTTTGCAAAAATGGGAACTGCTGCATCCATTTAGATGAGAGAAGTGTATGCGCGTTGTGCACACGCTACATTATGGCCAAGCATGCGCCCCTAAAATAGCATCTGAATAACGCACCACTGACTTTAGACCAGGTTTTTCCTGGTCAATGGCGGAATTGATTTCTGAAACTGCAGAATAGCACAAAGTAACGTTTGCGCCGGAACACGCCTCCTCTTTTCGCTGAACCGCCCCCGGGAGCGCAAATACATTCCCTAATTTACCGACGTGCGTCTGTGGAGGGAAAAGTCCGCTGTGCGTCGGGTGCAAAATAGGAATGATACATGCGTCGGTGTACAAAGGCAATTGTGCCGAGTGCAAGATAGGGCCCATAGCGTGTATAGAGCCAGAATATCTCCACCAGACTCCATGTAAATAATCAGGACTTTTAGTGTGTATAGAGCCAGAATATCTCCACATGTAAATGGATGAATTAACTCTTGTGTTGTCTTCCCGTCAAACTTCAAGCAACTTTTTTTTTTTCTGGGTCAAAATTTAAAATTAAAACGTTTTTTCAACATTTTGGTCGACTTTTTTTTAACACTTTTGTCGCTGCAACCCCGATGTTTTTGTCCCTTTTTTATTTTTTTTTTTTTATTTTTTTCTGGCATTTAGTGACAGGACAGCTTAGAAATGAAAGGGGAACGAGAGAGAGGAAAGTGCTGCAGGTTGGACTCGAACCTGCAACTTCTGTGTCAAGGACTCAGCCTCTTTATATGGGCGCTGGCTCTACTACAAGTCACCCAGGCACCCAGTTTTTGTCACTTTTTCTGATGTCTGTGTTGATATTATTTCAGCACCTTTTTACGTTTTTGGAGCTTTTTCTGACATTTTTGTCACTTTTTTCAACGTCCTTTTATCAATTTATTTCTCTCTATAAAATTGAATAAAATAACCAAATTCAAAGAAAGTAGTGAACTGATCATTTATTTTACTTGTGAAGAGCATCATAGAGAACCATCCATGTTATTCTTCTTTGAAAATTTGGTTGAAAGAAACCCAAATTTGGTTGAAAGAAATTCTGATATAGAAAATGGGTCAAATTTGACCTGAAAACAACACAAGGGTTAAGGGTTTATTTCAACCAAACCAGAGTGGTGCTTATTGGAACAGTGGAAAGATGAACCAAGACGGCTTTTGGTAGTTTTATTTAGTTTCTGTCCACTTTGAATTAAGTGTGTTTTACGATGATAAAAGTCCTGATTATTTACATGGAGTCTGGTGGAAATATGCTGGCTCTATACACGCTAAAAGTCCTGATTATTTACATGGAGTCTGGTGGAGATATGCTGGCTCTATACACACTAAAAGTCCTGATTATTTACATGGAGTCTGGTGGAAATATGCTGGCTCTATACACGCTAAAAGTCCTGATTATTTACATGGAGTCTGGTGGAGATATGCTGGCTCTATACACGCTAAAAGTCCTGATTATTTACATGGAGTCTGGTGGAGATATGCTGGCTCTATACATGCTAAAAGTCCTGATTATTTACATGGAGTCTGGTGGAGTTTGGTGATGGTGATTTCGGGGCTGTTTCATGTTAAACTAAAAGGATCTTACTCTTTAACTAAAAGGTCTATCTCTGTAGGGATCCTTTCATAATGTTGTCAGACACTTAGAATAATAATCTGAGTCTGTCAGCTGCAAAAACAGAACTTTAAGTGGACGGTAGGTGACGGTGCACAATTGCCCATTAACATTACATTGCAGCTTGTTTCGTCTTGCTTAATACTGGACCAATTTCAAAGATTGTCGCTCTCATCAGTTGCTTGGACAAAAAAACATTGGAAAATAGGGTCCAGGTTGAAGAACAAACCGAAGTTACCCTACAATGTTTAAAGGGAACGTTGTAAATTAAAGTATGGTTCTTGCATGAGGCTAAATGTGCGACTGTACACATAACTTTTGCTGGTTTACAAGACAACTCCACAGGACACAGTTAACTCTCTGGTTTTAAGACTGCACAGCTCTTAGTTTGTGTCTTCCTCCGAAGTTACCCTTTAACTCCACAGAAAGCGTATTCTTGATGCATTGTTACAATCACAACGTGGCGTAAAGACCTCCCAGGGACTGGGTTTCATCGTGGAGCCGCTCCTCCATCTTTGTGAACCACAAACACCCAGCCTCGGTCACTCATTCATCACTGAAACAAATCTCTCCCACTTGAGCTCATCTCTCAGTCTGAAGTGTTTTCAGCTGCTTTGAGATTAATGTTGTTGTGAGCGTCGGATTTTATCTTTACAAGATGAATGGAGAGACAGAGTGACATTTCTCCCATAAAGCTTTCATAGAAATCATTTTGTCTCCTCAGTTAAATACTAAATCACCACACTGTCTTCTAAGCCAATACAGAACTAACGCCATAGCTACAGCTGATATACAGCCATGACACTTCAAACTAAGGCTACATCTCCACCGCTATGTTTTGGTTTTTAAGCGTTTGAGTTTTGGGCCAAAAGTGATCTCAGTGTGTGTTTTTATCTCCAGTAGAAGAACTAATCTCTGTTTAAACTAACACGGCCAAAACCTCATATCTAATCATCATTCTGGTATACTGGACATAAATAGGAGGCAGCGTGGAGACTCCGCCCCATGCTGGTAGTTGCCATGGTAAAGTTAGTAGCTACAGGGCCCTATCTCACACCCGGCGCAGCGCAAAGCCTGACCCAAGTGTCTTTGCTAGTTTGAGACCGACCCAGTTGTCAGTTTCCCGTCCAGCACCCACGTCGTTTAAATAGCAAATGCACCTGCCCCCATCTGTGGCCCATGGGAGTGCTGGTCTTACAGGGAGGTGTGTTCAGGTGCATTCTAGGCATGCTGGTCTTACAGGGATGTGTGTTCAGGTGCATTCTGGGTGTGCTGGTCTCACAGGGAGGTGTGTTCAGGTGCATTCTGGGCTTATTGCTATCTTGAGGCAGCGGGAAGTGATGGCGCCATTGACCAACAAAAACCTGGTCTAAAGTCAATAACGCAGCATTTCATTGTTATTTTAACAGAGCATTAGTAAAATGCTCCTAGGCTCGTGCACAGCGCACGCACACTATGCTTGTTACACACACAGGGACGCACAGCAGCACTCAGAAGATTACAAATAAAAATATTACGGTGCAAATCCTCCATCCTAACAGCAATGCTCCAAGGTCCAAATGCGCCTGGCTTTTAAAGGGAACACTACACTAAACACCTAAATTCCGCAGGTTTTGATTCTGCAGATTCTAAGGATGGGAAAAGAAATCGTACATATCGTAAGTTTTTTAATCAATTATTTTGCGTAGAATCTATTTTTATTTTTATTTTTTACCAATGATTCACCTAAATAAGATCTGTTTATACGATACCGCCGACGGCGACTACATCAGAGCTGCTTCCAGCAAATCAGAGCGAAAGCAGAAGATCCATGTTATGTTCTTCTTTATAAATGAAATAAATGTCAGACTGACTGACTGACTAACATGTGATGTTCATTCTTCTTTAGTTTTTAGAAATGTCACATGATATATTGTCTTGTTTTTGGTAAAGAAGGGGAAAAATCCGGTACACAAAATCCAATTAAGCACCCATGTAGCGTGAAAGAATCTAAAACATTTATGTGACTGTAAAGCAGCATGTCATTTCCTGTTAGTGAAGCCTCCTGCGTGAAAAAACCCATCAGCTGGGTTTTGATGAGACACAACAAAACGCTGGAACCTTCCTCCGGTAATTCACAACGGCATCTCTAACAGGCTTATGTAACCGCTCAGGGAGAACATGGATTTATGAATATGTCCGAGTCCTTGGATGTCTTTACGCCACGTTGTTGTTATAAAAACTATGATACCCTTTCTTGTTTCTGTTAATAAACTGTTTGCGTGGTAGAAAGCCAAAATACTGCTGGCTTTCTCACGAGATTAGCCAATGACTGACCTTGTGAAAAGCACAGAATGCTCCTGAGGGCAGAGGAGATGTCCTGCCTGACCAGAGATAAGACATAATATTGATTTTTGTATTATGACTGCATTTTACTCATAAAAAAAGCTGCTGTTGAAGGTTCGTTAGTCACTTGCTGTACTTTGTTGTGAGTGCAGTGAACTGGCTCCTTGTTTGCGCAAGTAAATATGAACTTTGAGAAGAACTTCAGTGATTCTGTCTATTCTTTGATAAATAGTTATCTTAACTAGCCTGACGTGGTCATACTCAGATTCTAGTCAGAATATGAGTCTGAAACCGCTCCATTGGGCTGTGATTATGGGGCGTGTTCCAACCGAACCAGGAAAAAAATGCCTCTGCATTCATTGGATAGACCTACATCCAATCAGAGCAACGGAACTCAACTCAGCTGTCAACAGAACTCAACACTGTGTATCATCTCCATAGCAACCACTCTTTGCACAATGCATTCGTTTTAACTTCCGACTTTTAGACCTTTTTGAAGCTGGATATATCATTTGTTTCTTGTAAATATAAATGTGGATAACGTTAGTGATAGTGACATGCTTGCTACAGTCGCATTTCTAGAGATGAATCGGCGAAAACACGTTTTGTTTCTCTGATTCACGGCTTTGTTCGCGCCGAGCTGGCTCTCTCTTCAGTCTCTCTCTATGTCTCTCCACCATATAACGTTTCTCTCTTCAGTCTCTCTCTATCTCTCTCCACCATATAACGCTCTCTCTCTTCAGTCTCTCTATCTCTCTCCACCATATAACGCTCTCTCTTCAGTCTCTCTCATGTCTCTCCACCATATAACTCTCTCTCTCTTCAGTCTCTCTCTATCTCTCTCCACCATATAACTCTCTCTCTTCAGTCTCTCTATCTCTCTCCACCATATAACACTCTCTCTCTTCAGTCTCTCTCTATGTCTCTCCACCATATAAAGCTCTCTCTCTCTTCAGTCTCTCTATCTCTCTCCACCATATAACGCTCTCTCTTCAGTCTCTCTCCACCATATAACACTCTCTCTCTTCAGTCTCTCTCTCTCTATGTCTCTCCACCATATAACGCTCTCTCTCTTCAGTCTCTCTCTATCTCTCTCCACCATATAACGCTCTCTCTCTTCAGTCTCTCTCTATGTCTCTCCACCATATAACGCTCTCTCTCTTCAGTCTCTCTCTATCTCTCTCCACCATATAACGCTCTCTCTCTTCAGTCTCTCTCTATCTCTCTCCACCATATAACGCTCTCTCTCTTCAGTCTCTCTCTATCTCTCTCCACCATATAACGCTCTCTCTCTTCAGTCTCTCTCTATGTCTCTCCACCATATAACGCTCTCTCTTCAGTCTCTCTCTATCTCTCTCCACCATATAACGCTCTCTCTCTTCAGTCTCTCTCCATGTCTCTCCACCATATAACGCCTTCTCTTCAGTCCTCTCTATCTCTCTCCACCATATAACGCTCTCTCTCTTCAGTCTCTCTCTATCTCTCTCCACCATATAACGCTCTCTCTCTTCAGTCTCTCTCTATGTCTCTCCACCATATAACGCTCTCTCTCTTCAGTCTCTCTCCATCTCGCTCCACCATATAACGCTCTCTCTCTCTTCAGTCTCTCTCTATCTCGCTCCACCATATAACGCTCTCTCTCTTCAGTCTCTCTCTATGTCTCTCCACCATATAACGCTCTCTCTCTTCAGTCTCTCTCT
Organism: Perca fluviatilis; assembly: GCF_010015445.1. NCBI lineage: Eukaryota > Metazoa > Chordata > Actinopteri > Perciformes > Percidae > Perca > Perca fluviatilis. The sequence continues at coordinate 3,145,212 of NC_053119.1, read as the reverse complement.
ATCTCTCTCCACCATATAACGCTCTCTCTCTCTTCAGTCTCTCTCCATCTCGCTCCACCATATAACGCTACCATGCTTTCGGGCAGTTGTTGAGGCTCCTCCGCTGAGGATTTTAAAATGAATGCGCTGTCGATATCTTCTGTAACAGACGCGATGGTGGAATCTACACATCTCAACAAATTCAACCCAAGCGTTCTTTGGTGACGTGGTTGATTCTGTTACTGTTGATCATCTGTCCGACAATCTGATTGGTCCGAACAGATCCTGTTCGGGCAATAATTTCTTCTCAACGGAGCGACTCCAGACCGAACTTCCCGACCTCAAATTTTGTGGGCGGGGCTAAGTTCGGCTGGCATCCAGGCTATATCTTAACGGTTGTGAATGTAAAAAATCATCACAAATCCTCGTTTTCTGGAGTTAAAGGGTAACTTCGGAGGAAGACACAAACAAAGAGCTGTGCAGAGTCTTAAAACCAGAGAGTTAATTGTGTGAGTTGTCTTGTAAGCCAACAAAAGTTATATGTACAGTCGCACATTTAGCCTCATGCAAGAACCATACTTTACAATGTTTACATTACATATTCATAATGTTCCCTTTGCAACATTAAAGGGTAACTTTTCTTCAACCTGGACCCTATTTTCTAATGACTTTGTTTCTGACTGATGGGAGCAACGATCTTTGAAATGAGTCCAGTATTATGCAAGACGAAACAAGCTGTAATGTAAGCATGAAAGAAATCAAAAGCGTGAAAAAACAAAATCATATCGTCCCAGCCATAATGTTTCCATTTGGGTCAGATTTTTACTTTAAAGGTCCCATGGCATGAAAATTTCACTTTATGAGTTTTTTTTTAACATTAATATGCGACCCCCAGCCTGCCTATGGTCCCCCAGTGGCTAGAAATGGTGATAGGTGTAAACCGAGCAATGGGTATCCTGCTCTGCCTTTGAGAAAATGAAAGCTCAGATGGGCCAATCAGGAATCTTCTCCTTATGAGGTCATAAGGGGAAAGGTTACCTCCCCTTTCTCTGCTTTGCCCGCCCAGAGAATTTGGCCCACCCATGAGAGAGAGACATCATGGCTTTCAAACGAGCAAAGTGGCAGTTGGTCAAGGCCACACCCCCACCCTCCACCTTGCCCCCCCTCTCTCCTCCTCAATAGCTACAGACAGAAATGTCACATCCTAAGGAAAGCTCATTGTGGGACTGGCTCTAGTGGCTGGAATTCTGCACCAAGGCTATTTTTTCAGAATTTCAGATACAGTATTAGGGGACCACTAAGGTCTATATAAAAGAGACTTCAGATACAGTATTAGGGGACCACTAAGGTCTATATAAAAGAGACTTCAGATACAGTATTAGGGGACCACTAAGGTCTATATAAAAGACTTCAGATACAGTATTAGGGGACCACTAAGGTCTATATAAAAGCATCCAAAAAGCAGCATGTCATGGGACCTTTAACACAGATGTTCCTATGATATTTATCTGACTCTGTGAGTAAATCCACATCATTTTACAAAAGGATTCCCTTCCGATGACTTCATCGGTCGCCTGCATGGATGAACTCGGTTTATGGGTGAAGTGGCCGATAATCAGCATTAATGAGGTGAAAGGCACCGTGCTGGTGACGCCCCGGAGGAGACCGTTATTCAGAGAAGTATGTAATTCATTGTGAGTATTAATGAAAGCTGCAGAGCGCCCAGCTGCTGCCTATGGCTCCCAGAGAGGGAGAGACGCTAACCCCTCAGAAAACACATTGAAACAACGCTCCATAGGACTCGGGCATATTCATAAATCCATGTTCTCCCTGAGCGATTACATAAGCACGTTAGAGATGTCGTTGTGAATTACCGGAGGAAGGTTCCAGCGTTTTGTTGTGTCTCATCAAAACCCAGCTGATGGGTTTTCCACGCGGGAGGCTTTACTAACAGGAAATGACATGCTGCTTTACAGTCAAATAATCTTCCCCTTCATAAAATGTTCCAAACTGTGTTTGCAGAGCAAACATGTCACATCATGCAGACAGAACAGATGTTTGCAAAGACTCTGCAGAGATGTTGCATCTTATTAAACAGACCTGATGTGAAATTATTCTATAAAATATCTACTCTAATGTGCGTCTATTAAAATCCTTTTTTTAACGTTTAAATACTGGACCGTGCAACTTGTTTTCCTCTCCGGTAAAAATAGAAAATTAACCTTATTTAAGACACTTTTTTCGAGGTTTTTTTCAGGGGGGTTTTGTGCTTTTTTTCTAATTAAAATTAAATAACACCTAATTTGCGTTAAAAACAACTTAATATTATGAATTATTTTGACAAATAGTTATGATTTGGTGGATAATCACGATTGTCAAAGTTTAGTCTGGATGGGGGTTGTCTTCCTGTCAACCAACGTGTGTGTGTGTGTGTATGTGTGTGTGTGTGTGTGTGTGTGTGTGTGTGTGTGTATTATTGATGGGTGTTGTCTCTCTCTCTTTCTGTGTATCTGTCTGTGTGTTTGTGTGTGTGTGTGTGTGTGTGTGTGTGTGTGTGTGTGTGTGGGGGGGGTGGGCATGTGTGTGCGTGTGTGTGTGTGTGTGTGTGTGTGTGTGGTGATACGTGTGTGTGATACGTGTTCTCTCTCTCTCTCTCTGTGTATATGTCTGTGTGTGTGTGTGTGTGATACGTGTTGTCTCTCTCCCTCTCTCTGTGTGTCTGTGTGTGTGTGTGTCTGTGTGTGTGATACGTGTTGTCTCTTTCTCTCTCTGTGTATCTGTGTGTGTGTGTTTGTGTGTGTGTGTGTGTGTGATACGTGTTGTCTGTGTGTGTGTGTGTGTGTGTGTGTGTGTGTGTGTGTGTGTGTGTGTGTGTGAGATACGTGTTGTTCTCTCTCTCTCTGTGGTATCTGTCTGTGTGTGTTGTGTCTTGTGTGTGTGTGATCGTTTGTGTTGTCTCTTTCTCTCTCTCTGTGTGTGTGTGTGTGTGTGTGTGATACATGTTCTCTCTCTTTGTGTGTGTGTGTGTGATACATGTTTCTGTGTGTGTGTGTGTGTGTGTGTGTGTGTGTGTGTGTGTGTTTGTGAGATACGTGTTGTCTCTCTCTCTCTCTGTGTATCTGTGTGTGTGTTTGTGTGTGTGTGTGTGTGTGATACGTGTTGTCTGTGTGTGTGTGTGTGTGTGTGTGTGTGTGTGAGATACGTGTTGTCTCTCTCTCTCTGTGTGTATCTGTCTGTGTGTGTGTGTGTCTGTGTGTGTGTGTGTGTGTGTGTGTGTGTGTGTGTGTGTGTGTGTGTGTGTGTGAGATACGTGTTGTCTCTCTCTCTCTCTGTGTGTATCTGTCTGTGTGTGTGTGTGTGTGATACGTGTTGTGTTGTCTCTTTCTCTCTCTCTCTCTGTGTGTATCTGTCTGTGTGTGTGTGTGTCTGTGTGTGTGTGATACGTGTTGTGTTGTCTCTTTCTCTCTCTCTCTGTGTGTGTGTGTGTGTGTGTGTGATACATGTTCTCTCTCTTTGTGTGTGTGTGTGTGTGTGTGTGTTTGTGTGTGTTTGTGATACTTCTTGTTTTTTCTGGGTCAAAACTTTAAAATTGAAACTTCAAAAAACCCAAATTCAGTGAAAGCAGGTAACTGATCATTTCTTTAACTTGTGAAGAGCGCTGTAGGGGAACCATCCACGTTGTTTCTTTTTGAACATTTTTGTTGAAAGAAACCCAAATATTCTGATGCAGAAACCTTTTGAAAATGGGTCAGCTATGACCCGAGGACAGCAGGAGGGTGAAAAAGGCCATTTAATTGCCCCTTTGATGAGCCCCGACCGCCTGCTGCTTCGCCTTATTAAATGATTTAACTCATCCTTTATTCCGCCATGAAAGTCCCCTGAGACACAACAACTCTTCTCCCAGGAAGTCCTAGCTGAGACGGCAGCAGTTTTCACACAAAATACATAAAAGCAACACGGGAAGTAGTAAAAGAAGAGACCATACAAGCGATATCTATAACATATTCCATCTAAGTCAAGGATTATGTAAAACAGCAACATTGGCTGTGTCTCAAAGCACCTACTGTCACACTTCAAACACTGAGTTTTAAGTATATCGTGGAGATAACGCAAAAAGTTCAGAGCACTGAAAGTAACAGGATGACCCCCTAAAAACGGTCAAAAAGTTCAGTGTGGAACGATGGTCCCTACGCGCGCTAAACGGGCGCCATCTTGACTACGAAGCGGTAAGGGGAGGGACCAGGGGACGTTGACCAGCAGCTGATTGGACGAACGCGTCACGTGGGTCTGGCTTCTCCCAGATTTCACAACAGATAAGCATAATGGGCGGCTCGTTCAGAATACGATCTCGTATTTTACAAAAACAGTTCACCGAAACGTGTTTCTGAAAACATTTGAAGAGAGAAATAGGCCGTGCAGTTGCTGAATCTGTCTGTTTTTTTAAACGACAAAGGTCGGTTTATCTGATTTTTTTGTCAGATTTTGAGAGGCGGCGAGCCAAGCCGGCCGCTTGTCATTTCCGGTAAGTGTTTTAACATACGTGTTCCTTTTGGGACAATACTAACCATCTAAAGTGGCCACTACGGCAGGAAGTGGTCAGTGACCATTAGCAGTGTACTGACAGAAGGATGCCGAATGAGACACAGCCAGTGTTTCCTTTGTGGCAGTGTGCAAGAAGGAAACAAGACCTTGAGAGATATTCAAATAAGGGAGTTCTCCTCTCGCTGAGGACATTAAAAAGAATCTGATTTGTACATCCTGTGTTGTACAGTAGTTGCTGGTTCTCGCATGGCACACATGAGATTCTCAGTCGGTTCCTTGATTTCGGACAGGAGGAAACAAAAACAGGCTTCTTATTTCGAGCCAAAATCCATTGATAATGATGTAACGTTAGCTCTGTGAGATGGTTTGTCTACAGCTGACTTGTTTTAAACAACAAGTCTAGGGGTACCTTGGAGGACTGCAGGGGGTATGTGTCCCCCTAGGGGTACTTTGGAGGACTGCAGGGGGTACGTGACATTTTTTGCAAAATGTTTTTCAGTTACAAGGCTGTAGTTACCTCTACTGTCTTAGTTTTTGTCACTTTTTCTCGAAGTTTGTCACTTATTTGAATTTTTTGTCACTTTTGTCGCCCTAGTGTTGCCTTTCTTCTTTCTACTGTCTCTTTTTTCTACGTTTCTATGACTATTTTCGACCTATTCTTGCCTTCCTTCCTTTTTCCTACCATCTTTTTCCAAGTTTTTGTCTCCATTTTCAATCATCATCTAAATGTTTTCCAGGTCCAAGGCTGTTGTTTAGTAAATCTATCGCTGACATCGCTGTATTCTTCCTCTTTATATAGCCTAGTATTTTTTTTTCTACCAAAAATTATTTGTGCTGGTTAGGGGCTTAAAACACGGCTTAAAAACACTGTTCAAAGGGGGAACATTATTGAAAAAACCTTGAGAACCACTGCTCCAAACCATACGATAGACGATACCAGTTTCTTCCTACCCTCTAATACAACCCAAAGGAGCGTTTCATAAATTAGTGTCCTTCATTTCGGCTGGATGTCCGTCCCCTTCCTCTGTCTCTGTGTTGGGGTTCTAAACTCCGGCTGATTTGTGAGGACTATGGTTAACTGCTCCTCAGATCTCTGCAGGGTAAATCCAGACAGCTAGCTAGACTCTCTGTCCAATCTGAGTTTTCTGTTGCACGACTAAAACTACTTTTGAACGTACACATGTTCCAGCAAAACTAGTTCCTTCCTGAGACTATTTAGCAGAGGCACCGTGGCTCCGTCTGGAGCTTAGCCCTGCCCACGATGATTGTGATTGGTTTAAAGAAATGCCAACAAACCAGAGCACGTTTTTCTCCCATCCTGGATGCTGTGTGGACTAGCCAGACACTGTGGAGGAAGGCTCTGGCGATGCGAGACTACCGTCCTCATATCTTAACCTGAGAAGGTAGCAATCACGGTTTTAAATACGTTGTGAAGCGGTCACAGTTTGATTAGGTTTAGACACCAAAACTGCTATGTTTAGAAAAAGATGGTGGTTTGGGTAAAAGTCATACGTTACTTCACTTCCTGAAGGTTAGGGTTAGGGTTAACCATGTGACGCAGAACGTGACGTAGCTCCATTTGTAAAGTAAAAAAAAAACATGTACTGTTTACTCTTATTTTTAAGCCTTCACCCTTTGAATTGATGTAAAGATTTACCAAAAAAGAAAATCAAAAGTATACTTTATTATCCCAGAGTTCGGAAATTTGTTTTACACACACACAAAATAAAATTTAGGACTACATATTTAGGTATGAACACAACTCACAGCCTTCCCCTACTTACACTTCAGCCAATCAATCAGTAGCAGGCTTGAAACACATAGGCCTAAGGCAACATTCCAACGTAATAAAAACTATTACAAACTGAAAGTTACATATAGCCACTTTAACCAAACAAAATCGTAATTGACGTCTTTCTCTTGCTGCACTAGAAAGGGTTGAGTAGCAGCTCGGTGATGATGTTGTTTGTGACATCAGCGCTTTGCAGGGGAGCGAGTCACCGCTTTAGCAAACTGCTCACAGTGGACCCGCCCGTCAGTTCCAACACCCGCCTCCTTCAGCAGCTCGTCCACTGACAACAGAGAGACACGGCTGTCAGTCAAAGTATGTTGACGGAAACCTTTAGGAAGAGCCATTTCAGTTATAGGGATTAAATAAATACATTTCTTGGTACGAGGCATTAATGCTATGGCCACACAGATGCTGCGTTAAAGTCATTTTACAGTAACAGAGTTTACATCATCATCCAAGTTAGAACAAAATAATTTACTGAAAGCTCTGATAACTTGGTGCGTAACAATACAGAAGAGCCTTAAAACCAAACAAATGTCTTTAACTCGTTAGTCCGTCATTTAAAGCCAGTATACCTAAACATATAGAGAGGCGAAGTCCCTCCCCTTCCAATTGACCACCAATTGGGACGTTATCTCAACAGAAAAAAATCTACCCGGTAGTTAACTAGTGAGACAAATTATGTTTTGATCCCCTTTGAATTAAGCTATGACACATGATGAACACATGATGTTTCTCAGTTTAAAAGATAATTTTCTAAGTTAAGAAAGTCTGTTTGTCATAAAACTGTTGAAGTATCAGACTTTGAAAATACGTAATTAGAAAGATGACACTAAAGTCTCTAAGTGACGTCTCTCTGAAGCTACGATGTCTGTGCGTTTGGTAACGGGATGTAACGTTACTTGCTCCTTTAAAAGACAAAAAAAAAGACACTGGATAAAACACATCAGGTAAGACAACGTTACATGTGTCGGGGAACAGAGCTAAGCTAGCTAGATAGCTAGCTAGCTAGAAAAGTGACGTATATTGTGCGTCTCGCAGTTCACGGAGTGGTTTCACACAAAACTTAGTGGTACTACAACAAACCTACGACAAACAGACTTTCTTCACTTGCAAAATGATCTTTTCTTGTCGCACCTGCACATGACACAAATCACGTCACACTCCAGCAAGGACATAGCAGACGTACGTAGCCTAGTACGAAGATACCCGTGGCAGAGACTCAACAGAACTCGAGCGAAATGTCCCAACCAAGCACCGGTAATTTTCTTGTCCAGTTTGGTTATCTTACATCCGTTGCCCTCCCAGATTCCTGCAGCTAAGCTTGGATGGACATTTACATTCCAATAAAGGCTATTGATAACATGCCTCTGAAGTTTGACTCTTTGCACCATTACAATAATTATAGGCAACTATTCATCATATCTTCCGCTCCATGAAACACATGTTAATGCTCAGTAGTACACATATATGTTTTTTGCATTGTGCTAAAATGCATTCATTTTCAATGGGCATGAATGTGGCAGAAACAGGTGCATCCCAAATTTTTCAACATTAACATTTTAATATAACATTATAGTCATTATGGCCTTTAGAAAAAATGTTTTTTTGTGGAGGTGGGGTAGTGCACTATAGGCCCCTGTGGGGCGGGCTAAGCTTTTGTACTTAATGGCATTTTTCCCCCTTACATTACTTTTACTTTTATAATAAAGTATAAGTAGTTTTGAAACCAGTACTTTTACACTTCTACTTGAGTAAAAAGCTTGAGTTGATACTTCAACTTCTACAGAAGTCTTTTAACCCTTGTGTTGTCCTTCGGGTCCCAGTGACCCGAAGGACAACACAAGGATTATGTACTCCCTTTACTTTGTTGAGAATTGCTCTCTAAACCCTGTTTCTTGTAAAGTAAGTAAGTAAAGTTTATTTCTAGAACACATTTAAACACAGTTTAAGCTGACCAAAATGCTGTACAAACAAGAACTAAGATGCTGTATTAACCCTTGTTTAGAGAGCAATTCTCAACAAAGTAAACGGAAGTACATAATCCTTGTGTTGTCCTTTGGGTCACTGGGACCCGAAGGACAACACAAGGGTTAAAACCCTAGAATCTATACTTCTACTTGAGTAATGAATGTGAATGCTTTTGACACCTCTGCTGAAAACACATTTTTCTTTTTGTTAAATGGAAAAACTGGATGTTTTACAAAGCAAACATAGAGCAAAGACCTCTGGTACTTTGTTGCCCCTCTCTGTGTAAGTGTAAATTATACTTTGATCATTGTTAATGATTTGTGAAGTTTGGTGACCTGGTGTAATCCCAGCGTTGCTCCACACTTCCACCTGAGCAAAGGTCTAATCAGACAGAACAAGTGACAACACCTGTGTTGGCAGAGAGGCCTTTCAGGAGGGAAAGTGGTTTTCTTCTTTGTTTGCAACAGCCTGCTTTGTTCTGTTTTATTTCAACACACACAGGCACTCCACAAAAAGGAAGAAGAATTATGACCAAAAACTCATAAAAGAATCGACTCCAGGCACTCAAGGTTGGTTATAACAAGTGATGAAAGACCTTTAATAATAATAAATGGGGTGTAAAAAGCATGTCGGCTTGAGCCTTCCTCAGGGTCATAATTCTTCCTTTTTGTGAATTGTATTCCCTTCCATGAGCACCGGTGGTTCAAAGGATACCAGAAGCGTTCCTGCAACTTCTTTATTTTACACACAGGCTAGAAAAGTTCTTTAACTTGAAAACTTATTATAAAGAGCAATATTGGTATTTTTCAAGCTGGACGCTGTTTCCCTTGTTTTTTGTGACTAATTGGTTAAATTGGTTCAGTTTTGAGCGAGAGCCCTGCAGCCAAAAGCCGCAAACCGGGCTGCAATGTAACCCTATGTGGACGTCAAAATATATATATATATATATATATATATAAAAAACCCATTCTCACTCCCAACTCATCCAATACTAATGCTTGGTCAATGTCTCTTAGTGTCAGATACTGACGCAAAAATCACCCTTTAGCGTCTGTATAGACTTAATCAGCAGTCCTGGGAACGCCCACTAGAACATCATTTCCGTTTATGCCATGGGGGAAAACTATGGTGCTAAAACAGTCTCATAAGTATTTGCAACTTGTAAAACAAAACGCATAAATTAATGCAGAGCAATTTGTATCCACAAATTCGTATCTGTGTCCGTGTATCTAATTTATAACTTGTATTTCATCATTTGTAAATGAACTGAATGAATCTTCTTGTATTTGTTTAAAATAATCCTGACCTTTTTGTTGCAGACTGAAACTGTGTCGCACCCCGGAACTTTTATTATTTAACCCAGGTCCCTCCGGGATGTTAAGAAGGTTACCCCGCCCTGTTGAGATGTGCTTCTCCTGTGTGTTCCTACCTGTGTATGTGGGCTGCTGCAGATGTTAAGTAAAGTCTGTTAACCGTTCAAAGTGTGCGTGCATTATTGGCCATCTAAGGTTATAACACTTTTTACCACCACTTTTTCAAGAGGGACTCATTTCAAAAAATGATGTCCCCATCAGTCACACAATACATCGTCACCTTCCTAAAATAATTGCCTAAGTAATTTTTTCAGGTTTTTCAGAAAACAGAAAAAATAAAACTGCCTAAGTCACATGCTTGACATCGGCAATTATACTAAAGGTGTAGAATCACATGACCTGTTCAACTGAGGATTTAGGCAATTTTACCAGAGGTGGCCAGCACCATGAGGAGATGATTTAGGCAACAAAATCATTTAAAAAAAAAAAAAAAAAATGACTTAGGCAATTATTTTAGGAAGGTGACGACATGTGAAAATAGGGTCCAGGTTGAAAAATACTGAACCTTCCCTTTAAGAAATTAAGACTTTTCTGTTGAGATTTGCTGTATTTTTGTGCAAGCGTCTAGCTCCTATTTAACAGTGAGACTAACATTATCCCATTTAGTGTTGCTGTTATCTTTATTTCCACTCCTTTTCAATATTATCTGCAGTAATGAAAATCCCTCAATTTGAAGCTTCATTGTTTTCACACCAGACTTTGATGCAAAGCCTCTTAAATTGTGTGGATGTCCAAAGGGCTTCACATAAGAGGATTAAAATGAAGGAACAGAAGGAAAGAAGCAATGTTTAAAAAGGGTAAAACCTGACAGAAAATATAAGTATGTGACATTATTCTAACAAGCAACATCTGTAATTTTACTTTCACTTAAGTATGTTTTGTTTGAAGAATTGAACTTTGCTACATTTTAAATCCCATCCGTTACGGAGTAGAAATAAGTTAATAAAAAGCTCTCTAACGTACAGTAGCTTTGGCAAAGTAACAACGAAACAAACTCAAATCAAAAGCGAATTTGAATCAAATTGCAAAAGACTGCGATTTCATTAAATGAAGTATTTTACTTCATCAAAGTAATAGTACTTTAACTCAAGTAGAATATGTTTGTACTCTTTTCCCCCTCTGTCTAAAAGATAAAACTGTGTGTATGAATCAGCAGCTGTCCTCTCACCCTCTCCATGAGTCAGCTTCACGGGATTGCTCCGTTGCCGCCAGAAAATTTAGCCGGATGTCCCTAATTACCTGCCAGATGTCCGTCCCCTTCCTCTGTCTCTGTGTTGGCGTTCTAACCTCCGGCTGATTTGTGAGGACTATGGTTAACTGCTCCTCAGATCTCTGCAGGGTAAATCCAGACAGCTAGCTAGACTATCTGTCCAATCTGAGTTTTCTGTTGCACGACTAAAACTACTTTTGAACGTACACGTGTTCCACCAAAATAAGTTCCTTCCCGAGGCTATTTAGCAGAGGCACCGCCCAAGACGATTGTGATTGGTTTAAAGAAATGGCAATAAATAAGTCTTGCATTGCCAGACCTTCCTCTGCAGCGCTGTGCGAGACTAGGTGTGTGAAAACCAACCATGCGTTCTTATTTGTAAGAATCCGCCGATGGCTTCTTACCCTCTCGATGAGTCAGCTTCTCTCCCAGCCCGGTGAGTTTGGCCCGCAGCTCTGAGGCGAGGATGTATCCTTTCTGCTCTTTGTCGGCCATCCTCATGGCCTCCAGGATCTCGTCCTGCGGCGCCTCCTGTTGGAGCTGCCGGTGCATGATGCTCAGGAAGGTGGAGAAGTCCAGCTCTCCGCCCCAATCTGCAGGAACATCAACATCTTAATGTTACTGGACCGGCCCAATCATTTATAATGTCACCATGTTACCGGATCTTCTGCTACGTTTCCCCCTCTCATTCCCTCTGCTCTGGCATTTCCCCCCTCTCATTCCCCCTGCTCTGGCGTTTCCCTCCTCTCATGACCCTGCTCTGGCGTTTCCCCCGCTCATTCCATAAAAACTGAACGTTGCTACCCTTTGTTTAGTTCTGACTCTGGGGACAGAAAGCAGACCTGTCCCAGATGACCTGGGAGGTCTAGGTGGTTCGTATTGCAATAGCAGATCATAAATGTCTATTGGCCCTAAACCATTTAGTGATTTATAAACCAGCAGAAGTACTTTGAAATAAATTCTTTGAGGCACTGGAAGCCATTGTAAAGACTTAAGAACCGGAGTGATGTGATCCACTTTCCTGGTTTTAGTGAGAACTCGAGCAGCAGCGTTGTGAATCAGCTGCAGCTGTCTGATTGATTTTTTAGGGAGACCTGTAAAGACACCGTTACATTAGTCAAGTCTACTGAAAATGAATACATGGACAAGTTTTTCCATATCCTGTTGAGACATAAGTCCTTTAATCCTTGATATTTTCTTAAGGCGATAATAGGCTGACTTTGTAATTGTCGTCATGTGGATGTTGAAATTCAGGTCTGAGTCCATGACTACACCAAGATTTCTGGCTTTGTCTGTTGTTTTTAACATTGTTGTATGAAGCTTAGCTCTGACTTTCAAAAATGTAGCCTCAGTTAGTGGAGAGAATGAATATGAAATAAGTTGTTCAAACAGCGAAGCAGTAAAACAGTATGTAAAGAGCAGCTGGTGACACTTTAAACATGTTAAATTAACTGGAAACTGAGCTGTTAATTACAACTGCTACGTACACAATTTCGGATTCTACAAAGATAACACAAGAGAAAGTCAAATATCAGCGACCTTTAAACAAACAGACGGATTAAGAACACAATAAAACAGCATTGCTGCTGTCGAGGGAAATCTTGATTAACTAATCAGGAAGAAAACCTCGAGGTGACACGCTGTATTTTATGAAGGCCTATAAAATATTTTTCTGTTTGACTATAGATATACACGATACTATAGTTAATTGTCGTTTAACATTCCTGTGATTTCTGGCTGCAAACTACATTTTCTTTAATGCAAGTTTAAAGTTGGAAGTTTAACTAGAGGTTTGAGGTTAGTGCTAACATAACGTGACGTGCTAATTTTAGCATTTATCAGACAGTTTTTTTAAACGGTTATAAAGCTCAAGGCTCACAACCAATGCAAGTGTGAGGTGAAAGACCCAGGTGAATCAAGGAGTATAAAAAGGATTGTAAAGACTAGATTCATAATGTAGAAATATATATACATAAGTACACACTACAGTGACATCTGGGGATGTTGTAAAAAACGTTTACTGTGCACAGGCTGTACTAATGAAGCATTCATACGTATAGCTATGAGAGCCCCAGACAATAAGTCAAACAATGGTAAAAAAAAACACGTTGGTTTGGGTTTGCAAATGAGATTTGTTGAAGATAAGTGAAATATTAAAAATCCCCCAGCCTTATCCTTTAACATGGACACATTTAGAGGACTGTGCCGTTTTTGGCAAAAGGTTTTGCAGTCTATTGTTGCTTTTCTGCTCCCAATACTTCCGATTGAAGCTCCTGCTGTGATCCCACAGTGACAACAGATGAAGACAGCGTGTGCAGAGACGCGAATGATGACAAAGGTGATAAAGATGATGATGATGGCAAAGAGCTGAAATATGATCAGAGAGGAGCCGTGATCAGTCAACATGAAATACTGCAGCAGAGCAGCGCTGTGCTCACAGTGTGCGTCATGTGTGATTTGCATTTGCTTTATTTGTAATTCTGTCCGACAAGAATCATTAGTGTCAGGTCATGTAATCACCCTGCGAGGTGATGACACCCGCTGTAACGCCGAGACGTGGACGACATTTTAATGCAGCGCTTTGCTTTCACAGAATGACCACCTGCCTTCACTTCGCTGTGTTCAAATGTATTCAAACTGAAAATAGATACTAGCTTCATAAACACACCATTGTCAGTACAACCCAATGTTTTCATCAAACACATTGATCCAAAAGATTTCTAAACGTAGAAACATGAACAAAATATTTCTCAACACTCCAGAAGTTATTTGAAGTCTGTACTTTTTTGTTGTTTTTGAGATATGCTCATTTAATGAGCAGAGAAGAAAGGCGTTTTGGAAGTTTTATCTGCAATAGAATGGTGTCACTCGGTATGCGTAAGACAGAAGCCTTTTAGCTCTCTGCTGCAAAAAGAATGAAAGTTCCAGCTGTTATGGATTTTATTGTAGATCTATTTGTGCAGGATTATGTAAACAACAACCTCCCGCGGAGGTCCAACGCTTGTGTTGTCCTTGGGTCAAATTTGATCAGTTTAAGTTTTTATATCAGAAATATAGGTTTCTTTCAACCAAATTTCCCTAAAAATAGCATGCAACACTAAAAATAAACAGGGCAAAGCATAAAGCAAAAATGGATTTGGACACACCCGAAACGCACCTGCGCCAGGCGTTTCATGCCATGCGCTTAGATCATTAAAATAGGGCCCTTTAAGGGTTAAACTGTGGGATGGACAAATGAGTGGGTCCTAAAACACTGGGATTTAAAGCGGGGAAGTGGAGTTCGTTTCCCAGAAGACGTTAAGGAGAAAACGTAGGACTTTTACACAGGAAATGGGTGTTTTTTTCCAGGGGAGTAGTAACCCAAAACACAATCTTTTGTCTAATCTTAACTGTTGTCACCCCATGACGCTCACTTTTTGTCGGCTAAACTCAACTGCAACGGCCTCTGAAAGGACTGTAGCCTCTCGGTAACCCTTTTCTTGGCTATATTTCACTGTACCTGTACTTTTGTTGTTTTGTCTATTTGTACTTGTCTGTTCTTTTGGCCACTGGACACTTCCAATGTAGAAGAAAGAAGAGGAAACAAAAACTCATCTTGTCTTAAAGCTTTGCCAAGGTCATTTTCAAAGAGACTGTAACGCCTTACTCACAGAGCTCCGCTGACAGTTGGACAGTCCCCAGACCGACAGGATCAAATCTGGGTGGGGAAAAGTGAAAGAGCAGCGCTTGTCCCTCCCCTCATTATCAACACTGTGGTGCCCTTGAGCAAGGTCCTTAACCCTTGTGTTGTCCTCTGTCTGTTTTGCCTGATCTTAAAGCATTAAGAATAAATGATCACCATAATAAATGATCACCAATTCTGTGTTACATCTTCTTAGCCAACTTCATTCCAAATAACTACCACTAGTTTAGCACTTATTTATGGAATTCATAGTCAATAAACCTCATTCATATTAAATAATACCTAATTCGATTAAAAAGAACTGAAATTATGATTTATTTTGACTAATAGTTAAGATCAGAGAAACCTATGTTTAAATATAATCACAGCCTGTTTTGTGTATGGAACCATCCGAGTTATTTTTGGGCAATTTGGTTGAACGAAACCCATATTTTTGACATAGAAACTTTGAAAAAGATTTGACCCAAGGACAACATGAGCATTAACCCCAACCGCTCCAGTGCAGCTGCTCAGTGGCCAGCAGCTTCCAGAATGTGTGCTTCCTTTCAGTGAACCTTCCCTGAATAAATAAAGGTTAAGGAAAAAAAAGAGGAGAGCTGCAACGTCATTTCCTGAATGAAAGTGAAACTTAGTCTGAGCACAGCAGAGCTGCAGTCGAGACAAGTCTCTCTGTTTCTCTCTTAGGAAACACCCAACTGAGCAGCAGAATCTCTCCTAACACTGGTGAGTACAGGGAGACAGAATGCACTCACTAAATACTGTATTTAGTCAAAGTTAAAACCAGAATCCACCCGAGCTGATAAAGTAGGTCTGCTAAAAGCTAACTAGCCCAGCTTAGCTTCCCTTTGAGTTGTCCAAATAGAGTGCAGTGTCTGATTCAATCTTGTATTGCTTATAAAGGCAGATAATTTACATTTTATAACTTAAAAAATACTCTCAGCCCCCACTGTCTGCTGTCTGCCTTTGTAAGCAGGGGTGTAGTGCTATTAGTTTTAAGTATGACTCACGTGCAAGTTCAAGCTCGTTTCAAAGGTTATGTAACCACTTTTTTTGTAAAATCCTTTTTGTTTAACATGAAACAGCCCCGAAATCTCCATCGCCAAACTCACCAAATAAACAGCTATCCAGCTTGGCCTGGATTATGAATGAGTTAAAAGGAGGAGGAGCGGTGTTATGCATAATTTTGTAGACCAGACAGATGTTTTTGTATTTGATTACATCTTCCCAGCTCAGCAGTTTATTGTTATTTAGGATAATACAGTGATGTGAACTGTTAGACTTCTGGTCCAAAACTTTGAGGGCCCTATTTTAACGATCTTAGTGCACAGCGTGAAGCTCCTGGTGCAGGTGTGTTTAGGGTGTGTCCAAATCCACTTTTGCAAGTTTGACGGTGGAAAAAAGGGTCCGTGCGCCGGGCGCCTGGTTCTAAAGGGTTGTCCTTAGTGTCTTCATTAATCAGAGGTGTGTTTTGGGTGTAACATGAAATAAACCGATCAGAGATCATCTCCCATTCCCTTTAAAAGCCAGGCGTGATTGGACCTTGGTGCATTGCTATTATGATGGAGGATTTGTACTGAAATATTTTTATTTGTAATCTTCTGCATGTGTGTGTGCTGCTGTGCGTCCCTGTGTGTGTAACAAGCATAGTGTGTGCACGCTGTGCACGAGCCTAGGAGCATTTTACTAATGCTCTGTTAAAATAACAATGAAATGCTGCGTTATTGACTTTAGACCAGGTTTTTGTTGGTCAATGATGCGATCACTTCCCGCTGCCTCAAGATAGCAATACTCCCAGAATGCACCTGAACACACCTCCCTGTAAGACCAGCACGCCCAGAATGCACCTGAACACACCTCCCTGTAAGACCAGCACGCACAGAATGCACATGAACACACCTCCCTGTAAGACCAGCACACCCAGAATGCACCTGAACACACCTCCCTGTAAGACCAGCACGCCCAGAATGCACCTGAACACACCTCCCTGTAAGACCAGCACGCCCATGGGCCAAAGATGGGCGCAGGACGGGAAACTGACAACTGCGTCGGTCTTAAACTAGCAAAGACACTTGCGTCGGGCTTTGCACCACTAACATATTGCATAACCCCAATAACCTACTTATTGCGCGATGACATGCACAACCCAGCCAGTCTACATGTTAGTGTTGATAAGCTTAATGGACATACCTTGCCTAAGTCCAAATGTGATATCAATTGAAATAATTACGTGTTTGAACATGGCGGCAACATTTTGAGAGTTTTTGTGGATCCTAAAGTCCTCAAATGTGTCCCTAAAATTTAAATTTAACCACAAAATCCAAGATGGCTGACTTCCTGTTAGGCTAAAAAAAACATTTTAAACATCATATATGTTTCTAAAGATGAGAACAATGTTCCCACCAACTTTTGTGATCATCAAAAGAACATGTGTGCCAATATTTGTGAGTTTTCCAGCATCCAAAGCTCAGAAATGAGATTGTGCAGCAGAAAAATAATAATCATTTCAAAAACCAAAGGTTCTTGGCACTTTCAATGCTTTAATTAATTAAAAAGATGTATAATAACACTTTTGTGTTTTGCACTTTTTATCCTCAGAGTGCCGATATGTCTGCTCCCAGCAGTCTGCTGACTGAAGATCAGTTTCTCTGCTCCATCTGTCTGGATGTGTTCACTGATCCAGTCAGCACACCTTGTGGACACAACTTCTGTAAAATTTGCATCACTAAACACTGGAATACTAATGTTCCTTGTCAGTGTCCCAACTGTAAAGAGGTTTTTAACATAAAACCTGAGCTGCAGGTCAATACTTTGATCTCAGAGATGGCTGCTCAGTTCAGACAGTCAGCTCAACAGGAAGCCAGCAGCAGCAGCTCAGAGCAACAAGTGTCCAAACAAAAAGAAGTTCCCCATGTCTACTTAGGATCCAAAAGAAGGACCTGGATGTTCTTCCTGCTGTGTCTGCTGTGTGTCTTCATGGCCTGGATGGTTTCAGACCAAAAGAAACATCTTGTTGGTCCTGAGAAGGAAGAATATGAAGCAAAGAAGGCTGAGCTGTGGAAGACAGGGGCCGAAATTATGCAGATGATACAGAAGAGACGACTGAAGATTCAGGAGATCAAACACTCAGTGGAGCTCAGTGATGAAGATGCTGATAGAGAGATAGCAGAAGGTGTTCAGATCTTCACTGCTCTGAAGGAGTCTGTTGAAAGAAGCCAGGCCGAGCTCATCGAGACAATCAAAGAGAAGCAGAAAATGACAAAGCAACCAGCTGAAGGCTTCATCACAGAGCTGGAACAGGAAATCTCTGAGCTGCAGAAGAGAAGCACTGAGGTGGAGCAGCTCTCACAGTCTGAAGACCACCTCCATCTTCTCCAGAGCTTCACCTCCCTGAATGATGTTCCACCCTCCAAGGACTGGACAGAAGTCAACATCCATCCACCTTCATATGAGGGGTTTGTGAGGAGAGCTGTGACTCAGCTGGAAGAGACGCTCAGTGAACAGATGAAGAAGCTGGTTCGGGTCGAGCTGAAGAGGGTCCAGCAGTCTGCAGTGGATGTGACTCTTGATCCTGATACAGCAAATCATAGACTCATCCTGTCTAATGATGGAAAACAAGTTCATGCTAGTGATATGTGGAGGAATCTCCCAGACAATCTAAAGAGATTCTTTAACTATGTTTTTGTCTTAGCAAAGCAGAGTTTCTCTTCAGGAAGATTTTATTACGAGGTTCAGGTTAAAGGGAAGACTGCGTGGACTTTAGGAGTGGCCAGAGAGTCGGTCAACAGGAAGGGACAAACTCTACCAACTCCTCAGGATGGTTACTGGACGATATGGTTGAGGAATGACAATGAGTACAAAGCTCTAGCTGGCCCTGATGTCCTTCTCTCTCTGAAGTCTCGGCCTCAGAAGGTGGGGGTGTTTGTGGATTATGAGGAGGGTCTGGTCTCCTTTTATGATGTTGATGCTGAAGCGCTTATCTACTCCTTTACTGGCTGCTCCTTCACTGAGAAACTCTACCCATTCTTCAGTCCCGAACCTCACTATGGTGGTAAAAACTATGCCCCTCTGATCATCTCTCCTGTCAGTCACTGAGTAGAACAACCATTGGATTTTCTTTCATTTAATGTAATGGATGTGTATTTACTGGTGATGTACTGAGGCTTTTTACTCAGGAGGAGTGTGCATTATATTGGTGTATACTGCAGGGTATCATGCAATATCCTTGGTGTGTATGTTCTCAGTATATGGATCGGTGTGTGTTACTGAATGTCAACTGTAGTTTATTTGTACATGTATTCTAATATGCGGTGTGTAAACAGGCTGTGTGCTGTCACCTGTGTTATCTCAAATGCCCAAGACAAATTTCTCCAAAGGGAGAAAACAATGATGAGAATAACATAAGCCTATTTGCTTCTTACTAAAACACACTGATTTGAACAGCAGCGACAGACAGGACTTCAATTTTAAAGTCTTCAGCCTTTGTATTGAAATAACTTGATTTCAGCTACAATATGTTCATTGAAAATAATTAACAAAGACACTTGCTCCCTTATGGACTAAATTTAAAAAGGCAAGCATGCAGAAGCTTAAGGTTGCTTATAATGACTGTATGAGGATACTGCTCAACAAACCCAGGTGCTGTAGTGCAACTGACCTGTTTTGTAATTCAGGGGTCAGCACTTTCCAGACATTATTGAGGAGTCTTATCTACAAATTCATTTGTCACCTGAACATCTCCCAGAACAGTATTGTTATGCTGCTGGCAAATCCTAGGTTTACCAATCATCACTATGGAAACACTGGTGTAAGTGTATTTTATAGAAATGCAGTGTTGTTGTTTCTTTTGTTTTTATTTCTCTGTATATCATCATCATCATCATCATCATCATCATCATCGTCATCATCATATACTTTATTCAGGACACACACAAAAAATGGTCCATAGCACAATACGTGTATATATATATATATATATATATATATATATATATATATATATATGTATGTGTATATATATATATATATATATATACACATATACATATACATATTTATGTCTGTATATCTTTCTCTTTTTAATGTATGTTGTATGTCACGTCTGTGTCTTCTGAATGGACCCTGAGTCTGCCAATAAAGTTGTTGATGATGATAATCCTTTCAATCCTAAGCTTAAATTAGCTCTTTTTTAAGTTTAAATTCCATTTATCTGCCTCCTAAACCTTCTATTATGTTCAAATATGGATATACAGTACAGGCCAAAAGTTTGGACACACCTTCTCATTCAATGCGTTTCCTTTATTTTCATGACTATTTACATTGTAGATTCTCACTGAAGGCATCGAAACTATGAATGAACACATATGGAATTATGTACTTAACAAAAAAGTGTGAAATAACTGAAAACATGTCTTATATTTTAGTTTCTTCAAAGTAGCCACCGTTTGCTCTGATTACTGCTTTGCACACTCTTGGCATTCTCTTGATGAGCTTCAAGAGGTAGTCACCTGAAATGGTTTTCCAACAGTCTTGAAGGAGTTCCCAGAGATGCTTAGCACTTGTTGACCCTTTTGCCTTCACTCTGCGGTCCAGCTCATCCCAAACCTCATCTCAATTGGGTTCAAGTCCAGTGACCGTGGAGGCCAGGTCATCTGGCGCAGCACTCCATCACTCTCCTTCTTGGTCAAATAGCCCTTACACAGCCTGGAGGTGTGTTTGGGGTCATTGTCCTGTTGAAAAATAAATGATGGTCCAACTAAACGCAAACCGGATGGGATAGCATGTAGCTGCAGGACGCTGTGGTAGCCATGCTGGTTCACTATGCCTTCAATTTTGAATAAATCCCCAACAGTGTCACCAGCAAAGCACCCCCACACCATCACACCTCCTCCTCCATGCTTCACGGTGGGAACCAGGCATGTAGAATCCATCCGTTCAGCTTTTCTGCGTCGCACAAAGACACGGCGGTTGGAACTAAAGATCTCAAATTTGGACTCATCAGACCAAAGCACAGATTTTCACTGGTCTAATGTCCATTCCTTGTGTTTCTTGGCCCAAACAAATCTCTTCTGCTTGTTGCCTCTCCTTAGCAGTGGTTTCCTAGCAGCTACTTGACCATGAATGCCTGATTCGCGCAGTCTCCTCTTAACAGTTGTTCTAGAGATGTGTCTGCTGCTAGAACTCTGTGTGGCATTCATCTGGTCTCTAATCTGAGCTGCTGTTAACTTGCGATTTCTGAGGCTGGTGACTCAGATGAACTTATCCTCAGCAGCAGAGGTGACTCTTGGTTTTCCTTCCTGGGGTGGTCCTCATGTGAGCCAGTTTCGTTGTAGCACTTGATGGATTTTGCGACTGCACTTGGGGACACATTCAAAGTTTTCGCAATTTTCCGGACTGCCTGACCTTCATTTGTTAAAGTAATGATGGCCACTCATTTCTCTTTACTTAGCTGATTGGTTCTTGCCATAATATGAATTCTAACAGTTGTCCAATAGGGCTGTCGGCTGTGTATCAACCTGACTTCTGCACAACACAACTGATGGTCCTAACCCCATTAATAAGGGAAACAATTCCACAAATTAACCCTGACAAGGCACACCTGTGAAGTGAAAACCATTTCAGGTGACTACCTCATGAAGCTCATTGAGAGAACACCAAGGGTTTGCAGCGCTATCAAAAAAGCAAAGAGTGGCTACTTTGAGGAATCTAAAATATAAGACATGTTTTCAGTTATTTCACACTTTTTTGTTAAGTACATAATTCCATATGTGTTCATTCATAGTTTTGATGCCTTCAGTGAGAATCTACAATGTAAATAGTCATGAAAATAAAGAAAACGCATTGAATGAGAGGGTGTGTCCAAACCTTTGGCCTGTACTGTATATTGCACCTCTTCTTTTTCAAAATTACCAGGGTTATTCGAGAAAGACAAAAAAAAAAACATTTTATGTAAATATATGGTATTTAAATCCAGATACAAAATGCATTAATTTGAATTCTGGATTTGTCAAATATGATAGCTTGTTTCAAAAGAGAGACGCAACTTATCAGTGACATGTATGAGGTTTTTTGGTGGAACTGACAATAAATAGAGAGAAAGGATGGATGGAAATGTGAGGATGTTTCTGCATTGAGTACTTTTACTTTTAAGTACAATTTCCTAATGATTATTACAGACTTTGGGCTCTATCTTAACGATCTAAGTGCACGCCGTGAAACTCCTGGCACAGGTGCAGTTAGGGCGTATCCAAATCCACTTTTGCTAGCAGAAAAAAGGGTCCGTGCGCCAGGCGCGTGGTTGAAAAGGGTTGTACTTAGTGTCTTCATTAATCATAGGTGTGTTTTGGGCGTAACATGCAATCAACCAATCAGAGATCATCTCCCATTCCCTTTAAAAGCCAGGCGCATTTGGAACTTGGAGCATTGCTATTATGATGGAGGATTTGTACTGAAATATTTTTATTTGTAATCTTCTGCATGTGTGTGTGCTGCTGTGCGTCCCTGTGTGTGTAACAAGCATATTGTGCACGCGCTGTGCACGAGCCTATAGGAGCATTTTACTAATGCTCTGTTAAAATAACAATGAAATGCTGCGTTATTGACTTTAGACCAGATTTTTGTTGGTCAAAGGCGCGATCACTTTCCGATGCCTCAAGATAGCAATACGCCCAGAATGCACCTGAACACACCTCCCTGTAAGACCAGCACGCCCATGGACGCACAGACGGGCGCAGGTGCATTTGCTATTTGAACGACGCGCGGGGCTGGACGGGAAACTGACAACTGCGTCGGTCTTAAACTAGCAAAGACACTTGCATCGGGCTTTGCGCTGCGCTGCGCCATGTGCAAGATAGCGCCCATAGTGCATAGTTTCTGTTGCCCCCATGAGGAATTCTAAGTAATGACAACAACACTGTCGGCACGTCCACATGATACAAGCCTTCCACGCAGCTTTAAAACATCAGCTTGTTTTAAAGCTATGCCAAGGTTATTTTCCAAAGAGACTGTAACGCCTCCCTCACAGAGCTCCGCTGAGAGTTGGAGCAACAGTGAAAGAGGAGAGCTGCAATGTCACATTTCCTGAAAGTTGAAAGTAAAACTGTCTGAGCGACGGCAAGAGCTGCAGTCGAGTCAAGTCTCTCTGTTTCTCTCTAAGGAAACATCCAACTGAGCAGCAGAATCTCTCCTAACACTGGTGAGTACAGCGAGACTGAATGCACTCATTAAATATTTAGTCAAAGTTAAAACCAGAATCCAGAACAAAGAAACAAACTAACAGCCGATAAAGTAGGTCTGCTAAAAGCTAACTAGCCCAGCTTAGCTTCCCTTTGAGTTGTCCAAACAGAGTAAAGTGTCTGATTTAATCTTTTATTGCTTATAAAGGCAGATAATTGACGTTTTACAACTTAAATAACTCTCAGCCACACTGTTTTAAGTGTTTTCCAAGTAGTATAATACAAAGGGACAAAGATAAGAGTAAAAAAAAATATGCCAATATGAAAAGAAAAGAGGAAAGAAAAAGAGGAAGAAAAATAAAGAAAAATCCTTGGGCGTATTACTCAAGACAATGAAACTTAATGTTGCATCACTGGTACTCTAAATTAAAACAGAATTGAACCGTCAGCTGACTTACATCGATCACACAAAGGGGAAACAGTAGGATATATTCTATGTAGTTTAGTTTTTGAATAATGAAGTCAAAACTTACCTTTTAGCTGAGTAAATTTGGCAAAATGTTTGTCAATATACAGATCTTTTAAAACTACTATGTCTTTTAGCCTCCAACTATAAAAAGTTGCATCTGAGAGTGAAGGGGAAAATGCATGGTTATGACACACTGGAGCATAGATATAGGTTCTAGGCAACTTGCAGCACTTAATTTGCTGGCATATTTTCAAACAATTAAGAACTATTCGTTTATTCACTTTTGTCTTTACAGACAGTCCAGGTGTTGACATCTTTCTTTTCAATGGCCACCTACGCAGGGGTGTTTGTTTCATTTCCAGGCTGTAGCCTTCATTCCAATAGGCAAGAGCTCTAATATTTACTGCCCCAGTAGTAATATTGGAAGCATGGTAACCCAAATCCACCCTTCTCTCTGGGTTTTTGTAAATTAGTTTTTGATATTCTATGAGCTTTAAAACCCCAGATAAAAATCATGATTATTGAGTCTAGTAGTTTAAAGAATGACTTTGTTAGGAAAATAGAAAGGTTTTGAAAGAAGTATAGGAATCTTGCCAGTGAGATCATCTTGATTGCATTTATATGACCCACAATAGAAAGCGGGAGCACGTGCCACTTGCCAATATCTCCTTTTAGTCTTTCCACCTTTTCGTGAAAATTCACTTTTAAAATTAATTTAGGATATTTTGGCAGAGTTACTCCAAGGTATTTTAGCTTGTCTGTAACTTTAAATGGGAGTTTATGCAAACATTCTGCTTCATGGTTGTCCTCAAGAGGCAAAAATTTGCTTTTTTGCCAGTTAATTGCTCTGCTGCCTCAGTCGCTTCAATAAAACAAATAATTAAAGCTGCAAACAGGGATGAACTGGCCCTCACCCCTCCCTGCATGTTGGGGGGACTGGCGGGATACCGATTGATGCAGTTGTAGATTTCATAAGCATTTGACACTGCAAGCACAAGTTAGACATTATTTCCTGGGTGGAGTGCGTGGCACTGGAAATGACATATTACAAATTTTAAAACACTTCCTCTGTCCACTATGTGGCGCTAGAGAACACACATGACATTATACACTAATTATGTCATGCTGCAGTTTATCCTGTGTAAACCACACCATGTAAATGTCATGTAAATCAGATCATCTTTGTCACATAAAGCTGACTTCCTGTTGTCAGTAGGTGGCACTATAACAATGACTCAATATGGGCGAGTAGATGTCGCCTGGACTCTTAAAATGCATGTGAAGTTTCAGGCAGATTGGATAATGTAATGCAAAGTTACAAAAGCCTTATGGTGAAATTTGCAAATAGCCCGTTTCTCCACAGCAACATTGTTCCAAGAAAATACAAAAGCTTTGCAACTTGGCATTGTGAACATCATGACCTGCTGCTGATCGAATTTGTGAAGGATCTGTTGAATCATCTAGGAGTAGTTTAAAAAGAGTTCCATACCATTTAAATGTTGTCACATCACCTATGACATCATCGTTCGAGCTATCGTCTAATCTTTCGCAATTTAGGGTCACGTTAGTCAGAGGATGGTAAC
Source organism: Perca fluviatilis (assembly GCF_010015445.1). Lineage (NCBI taxonomy): Eukaryota > Metazoa > Chordata > Actinopteri > Perciformes > Percidae > Perca > Perca fluviatilis. The sequence continues at coordinate 3,120,440 of NC_053119.1, read as the reverse complement.
CAAATTTAAAAGAAATCCAATATACTCCGTAGGAGGAGTTTGAAGGAATTTAGCATAAAATACGTGAAACCGCATACAATTCAAAATGGCCGACTTCCGGTTGGGCAGAGCTAATGAAAGCAAATGGTAAATATGTTTGAAATGATGAGAGCAATGTGTGTACTAAATTTCAGGAATAGTGGCGCAGCTATGACCAAATTAAGGCCTTCAACACATTAGGGGGCACTATGGAGCCTTTTTATATGCATAGACCAAATCGCTGTATAGTCTCGCAGTGCACACAGGTTTTGATGTTGGCGCCAACTGTCATGAGTTTAAGTTTATTAAGGGCGTCAAAAATGCAAAGGCTTAAACTAATTCGGTGGCGCTATGGAGCCACCATGAATAAGATAGATAAGATTAGATATAATAACAATTAACATATTGCCCAAACCCAATAGCCTACGTATTGCTCAAATGACACAATGTACACGATGTACTGACATAATGCACAACCCCAATAGCCTACGAAATGCACAACTAACATATTGCACAACCTCATTAGCCTACGTATCGCACAAATGACACAATGCACAACCCAAATAGCCTACATATTGCAAAACTAACATATTGCACAACCCAAATAGCCTACGTATTGCACAAATGACATAATGCACAACCCAAATAGCCTACATATTGCAAAACTAACATATTGCACAACCCAAATAGCCTACGTATTGCACAAATGACATAATGCACAACCCAAATAGCCTACATATTGCACAAATGACACATTTCCACATAACCTATGCAGTATACAATGACATATTGAACAATCCTATGTTTTGCACCACTAACATATTGTATAACCCTAATTAACTTTCAATGCTTTAATTAATTAAAAAGATATAAAATAATAATTTTGTCTTTTACACTTTTTAACCTCAGAGTGTCGATATGTCTGCTGCCAGCAGTCTGCTGACTGAAGATCAGTTTCTCTGCTCCATCTGTCTGGATGTGTTCACTGATCCAGTCAGCACACCTTGTGGACACAACTTCTGTAAAGCCTGCATCACTAAACACTGGGATATTGATGTTCCCTATCAGTGTCCCAACTGTAGAGAGGTTTTCAACACGAAACCTGAGCTAGAGGTCAATACTTTGATCTTTGAGATGGCTGCTAAGTTCAGACAGTCAATTCAACAGAAAGCCAGCAGCAGCTCAGAGCAACAAGTGTCCAAACCAAAAGAAGTTCCCTGTGACGTATACTCAAGAACCAAAAGAAGGACCTGGATGTTCTTCCTTGTGTGTCTGCTGTGTGTCTTCATGACCTGGATGGTTTCAGACCAAAAGAAACATCTTGTTGGTCCTCAGAACGAAGAATATGAAGCAAAGAAAGCTGAGCTGTGGAAGACAGGGGCTGAAATCCAGCAGGTGATACAGGAAAGACGACTGAAGATTCAGGAGATCAAACATTTAGTGGAGATCAGTGATGAAGATGCAGACAGAGAGATAGCAGAAGGTGTTCAGGTCATCACTGCTCTGAAGGACTCTGTTGAGAGAAGCCTGGCCGAGCTAATCGAGATGATCCAAGAGAAGAAGAGATCGACAAAGCAACCAGCTGAAGGCTTCATCACAGAGCTGGAACAGGAAATCTCTGAGCTGCAGAAGAGAAGCACTGAGGTGGAGCAGCTCTTACAGTCTGAAGAACACCAACACCTCCTCCAGAGCTTCACCTCCATGAACGCTGTTCCACCCACCAAGGACTGGACAGAAGTCAACGTCCGTCCACCTTCATATGAGGGGTTTGTGAGGAGAGCTGTGACTCAGCTGGAAGAGACACTCAGTGAACAGATGAAGAAGCTGTTTCGGGTCGAGCTGAAGAGGTTCCAGCAGTCTGCAGTGGATGTGACTCTTGATCCTGATACAGCACATTCTAATCTCATCCTGTCTGATGATGGGAAACAAGTACATGATAGTGATGTGAGGAAGAATCTCCCAGACAATCCAAAGAGATTCTTTAACTATGTTTTTGTCTTAGCAAAGCAGAGTTTCTTTTCAGGAAGATTTTATTATGAGGTTCAGGTTAAAGGAAAGACTGCGTGGACTTTAGGAGTGGCCAGAGAGTCGGTCAACAGGATGGTAAGTACTCTACCGACTCCTCAGGATGGTTACTGGGCGATATGGTTGAGGAATGACAATGACTACCTCGCTCTTGATGACCATACAGTCCTTCTCTCTCTGAAGTCTCAGCCTCAGAAGGTGGGGGTGTTTGTGGATTATGAGGAGGGTCTGGTCTCCTTTTATGATGTTGATGCTGAAGCTCTTATCTACTCCTTTACTGGCTGCTCCTTCACTGAGAAACTCTACCCATTCTTCAGTCCCGAACCTAACTATGGTGGTAAAAACTCTGCCCCTCTGATCATCTCTCCTGTCAGTCACTGAGTAGAACAACCATTTGGTTTTCTAGATTCACTTTCATTTAATGTAATGAATGTGTATTTACTGGTGATGTTCGATGTACAGTACAGGCCAAAAGTTTGGACACACCTTCTCATTCAATGCATTTCCTTTTTATTTTCATGACTATTTACATTGTAGATTCACACTGAAGGCATCAAAACTATGAATGAACACATATGGAATTATGTACTTAACAAAAAAGTGTGAAATAACTGAAAACATGTCTTATATTTTAGATTCTTCAAAGTAGCCACTCTTTGCTTTTTTATTAATAAGGGAAAAACTTCCACTAATTAACCCTGACAAAGCACACCTGTGAAGTGAAAACCATTTCAGGTGACTACCTCATGAAGCTCATTGAGAGAACACCAAGGGTTTGCAGCGCTATCAAAAAAGCAAAGGGTGGCTACTTTGAGGAATCTAAAATATAAGACATGTTTTCAGTTATTTCACACTTTTTTGTTAAGTACATAATTCCACATGTGTTCATTCATAGTTTTGATGCCTTCAGTGAGAATCTACAATGTAAATAGTCATGAAAATAAAGAAACACATTGAATGAGAAGGTGTGTCCAAACTTTTGGCCTGTACTGTACATATACTCAGGCATTTTACTAGCTCCTTTTTTATCAAGTCTTACAGATGTTATTGTGTATTTTAAAAGCAATGTTAATTCATCATATTTGACGATTAATCTCATAATCCTGTCCGGTAAATTTCATATACACAAATCTAAATTTGCCAAGTCATAACCCTGTCTCAAAGTTTTTTGATTGATTGTTTTTATTTTCGTCTGGAACATGTTAATAATAAGAAAGGTGTATTCACCCTTCATTGTTATAACTGTCATCTGTGTTTTTTGACAATATGTGAAATCTGTTTATTTTCTACCATTTACATTCTTAATAAAGTTCTAAAAAAAGGGAAACAGTGAGCAGAACTTTCAATTCTTATAAAGGCATTAATAATATCAGGTCAGCCCTATGTTCACACAGCCCAATGTTCCCACAGTTCTAGGACATTTTCAAAATGAGGTCTTGTGTTCTTACATTTCCCTTCAATTTAAGCCCTATCCTCCCCCAGCAAATTTTTTTAGGGTTAGGGGTTAGGGGATAACATCTGATACAAAGTTATGAAAAATGAAATGTGGGAAACATAGGGCTGTGGGAACATAGGGCTGTGGGAACACAGAGCTGTGGGAACATAGTCACACTCCCAACGATACAGTATGTTTCTGCAAATCTTTCAGTTTGTACTTGTCTGTTATTTTGGCTGCTGTACACTTCCATTGTAGAAGAAAGAAGGAAGAGAGGAGAGGAAACAAAGGCGTATCTTGTTTTAAATCTATGTTAAGGTATTTTTCAAAGAGGCAGTAACGCCTCCCTCACAGAGCTGCACTGACAGGAGGAATGTCACATTTCCTGAACTGCATGGAGAGTTTGTCTGAGCAACAGCAGCGCTGAAGTCAAGACAAGTCTCTCTGTTTCTCTCGAAAGAAACATTCAACTGAATCCAGCAGCTTTTTCTCAACAACAACAGAATCTCTGACAAACACTGGTGAGTACACTGAGGCAGAATATTTGCTCAAAGTTAAAAAACTAGAATCCAGAACAATAACAAAGTAAAAGCAGTAGCCAAATGAGTTGAAACAAAACTGATTAAGCCTATCAGCAAAACTAAACTCTCTGTATTTCTCGGTACGGTGCCGTCCATCAACTTTCATCGGCAGACACTCAGGTGATGTGTTTTTACGTCACCAATGAGAAAAGACAACAGCTAACACATATCTCCAGAACATTCCGACACTAACATGGCATTTTTCAAACGGACACATCAAAAGAAAATGAACTTAGTTTGAGACCTGTTTCTGTCTCAGGACCAAACTCTCGCGAGATCTGGCAACAAAGAGAAGCTAACGTCAGCTAACGTTCCTGAACGCCCTAACAAAACTAATCTCTGTGATGCTAAATTTGTCTTTTACCTGTGTAAATAGCAAAAGAACATATTAATAAATTATTCAAATATAACTTTTCATTCACTACATGTTCAAACAAGGCCACGCCCCTTCAGGAGACAGGATGTATGAACTGTTTAATACCAATGGCACTGCTTGAAATGCGCCATCTTGAGTATAGAGGATCTTTGCTGAAGGCTAGCATCAGATGGACAGTGTTGTTTCATTACTTAGAATTCCTCATAGGGGCGACAGAAACTATGCACTATAGCTTTAAGCAAGACGGCAGCAGTCGGCAGCAGTCGGCAGCGGCGAAACATTAATGTTGGGTGTGTGCTGATGTGCATGGGTCATGGGTATGAATACGTCACTTTTAAAGCTTCCTGTTTCTAATGTTATTTTCTTACAAGCAATGTAGCATTTTAAAAGATATTTTCTTTAAACAGAGTCTGCCGCAATGTTCACGCCACATAAAACGCCACTTCATCGATTTAAGCAAACTTTACAAAGAACAACCAGGACATAACAGCATCTTTTTTAACTGCATATTCTCTGGTCTAGCTCAGCTAAAAACACAGAATCTGTCAGTGGTGTGGAGATAACCCTGGCAATGTGAGACTACCGGTACGCTAACGTTACCGACAACGTTATCTTCACTTCACCTGCAACTGACTTTAGTAGTTCACATAGCAGACACTTGACTGTCCTGCTGTTAAAGGAGACCTATCATATAGCATTTTCAGTTTCATACTTGTATTTTGTGTTTGTACTAGAACTTGTTTAGATGCTTTAATGTTAAAAAAAAAACTTTATTTTGTTCATACTGCCAAAGGCTGCTGCAGCTGTATTCAACCTCTGTCTGAGACGCTCTATTGGAGTGCCTGTCTCTTTAAAAAACCCTCCCGAAATAGCCCAGTCTGCTCTGATTGGTCAGCATTTTCGCATCTCCGAGACTCCGCATCTGTGCTCCGCTATCGGTGTCTTGGTACAGTCAGTGTCCGGCTGCAACAGAGTATGTAGCAAGACTTTATAATGTCAAAAAACACCAATAAAGGCTTCTAAACCAAATATTTCACAACCGGACACGTTTCAGCAGTAACGTAACCTGAAATTGGGGGGAAATTAACGACATTGGCAGCCAAGATTACAACTTTCCCTGACTTAGCATGTAGCTACATGAGACAATGTAAACACTGCAGTGGCCTGCCAGTAGCAGATAGCCAATCATAGAAAACCAGCTCGGTATGACATGATATGGAGCTGAGAGTACAAAAAAAAGTTGAAACCGGAGCATTCAGAACAGTGGGAAATCTGAGGTTTTAGGGGATTTTTCCTATATACGTTTACCTGATTATTTGAAGCTTTGGCCAAGTTTAACATGAACATCTGACACTGACACATTATAGATACAGAAAATACAGAAAAGCCTAATAGGTCATCTTTAAGACGTGAACTAACCACAGACTGTTGACTCGTTCATGGAGTCACGGCGGTGCATCTCTAAAGAATAGGTGAAACACAATGGATTACGAATGTGTAGGATTTCTCAACGTGATATCATGACTTTGCGTAAACATAAAAGGCACTTTCTAAAGCCACGTGGCGTGTTATCGCGAGGCTACGTGTTATCGCAAGGCTACGGTTGGGTTTAGGAAATGTTTTCACCCTTTCATACTACTCGCTACTACGGCGTCAATTCACACGCAATCGCAAGGTAATGTAAGTCAATGGAGGCCAAACAGCATTGATAAACATGCTAAAAAGCGAGTATGCATCTTGATAATAGGCCAATAATAGCATACGAATTGGCGTGTCATACATACGCCACTTCATGAGATCAGTCTGGATTTTTCTACAGACTTTCCTGTTCTTACATCACAGCGTCTGCTATTGCTGTTCAGAAGCCGGCGAGCCTGAGTGGTTAAAGCAGCGGCTGTAAAATGTTGGAATGGTTTCATTTCCTATACATTCTTCGCAATAAAAGTCCCCCATTATTTTGTAATTTAAAAAGCTTTTGTTGTGAAGCAGCAAACTCAGTAAATGTTGGGTCTTCATCAGTAGAAAAGGCTCCCTCAGACGCTTCAATAAAACAAATAATAAAGACACATACTGGCTAAATATATCACAGTGAATTGTAATGAATGTGTTAAATTCAATAATTAAGTGGAATTAAAGATATTTAGCCTGTTAAAATTTGATTTTATGAAACAAGTTAAAAGATATGTAATGACAGTTTTGATTTTTCACACTTTTTTTCCTCAGAAGATCAGTTTCGGTGCTCCATCTGTCTGGATGTGTTCACCGATCCAGTCCTCACACCATGTGGACACAACTTCTGTAAAACCTGTTTTACTGATCACTGGGATATTAATTATCCCAACAGTGTCCCACCTGTAGAAAAGGTTTCAACACAAAGCACGACCTGAGCTGCAGGTCAATACTTTGATATCCAAGATGGCTGCTAAGTTCAAAAAGTCAGCTAAACGGAAACCAAAAGAAGTTCCCTGTGACGTCTACTCAGTAACCAAACTGAAGACCTGGATGTTCTTACTTGTGTGTCTGATGATTGTCTTCATGGCCTGGATGGTGTCAGACCAAAAACTGGCTGAAGGCTTCATCAAAGATCGGAAAAAGGGAATCTCTGAGCCGAAGATGAGAAGCACTGAGGTGGAGCAGCTCTATGTGGCTCAGCAGAAGAAACTCAGGAAACAGAAGAACCTGCTCCCTGAGTTTGATCTGAAGAGGGTCCAGCAGTATGAAGTGGATGTGACTCTTGATCCTGATACAGCATATCCCTACCTCATCCTGTCTGAAGATGGAAAACAAGTTAAACTTGGTGATGTGAGGAAGAATCTCCTTGACAATCCAGAGAGATTTGATACTTGTGTTATTGTCTTAGCAAAGCAGAGTTTCTCTTCAGGAAGATTTTATTACGAGGTTCAGGTTAAGGGGAAGACTTCGTGGGATTTAGGAGTGGCCAGAGAGTCGGTCAATAGGAAGGGACTTATTATACTGAGCCATAAGAATGGCTACTGGGTGATAGGGTTGAGGAATGAAAATGAGTACCTCGCTGCTGGTGGCCCTGCTGTCCGTCTGTCTCTGAAGTCTCGGCCTCAGAAGGTGGGGGTGTTTGTGGATTATGAGGAGGGTCTAGTCTCCTTTTATGACGTTGATGCTGAAGCTCTCATCTACTCTTTTACTGGCTTCTCCTTCACTGAGAAACTTTACCCATACTTTTATCCCGGTCCTATTTATGAGGGTGGTAAAAACTCTGCCGCTCTGATCATCTCTCCTGTCAGTCACTGAGTAGAACAAACATTTGTTTTTTTAGATTCACTTTCATTTAATGTAATACATGTATATTTACTGGTGATGTTTGGTGTACATATACTCAGGCTTTTAACTCAGGGGGAGTGTGCAATATATTGGTGTATGCTCTGAGTGTTGTGGATCACTGTGTGTTACTGAATGCTAACTGTAGTTAGTTTTGTACATGTATCCTAATATGTGGTGTGTAAACAGGCTGTGTGCTGTCATCTGTGTTATCTCGAATGCCCAAGACAAATTTATCTTGAGGGAAACAATAAAGGCTTATCTTACCTTATCAGATTTTTCTTGAAATTTTTTTCACATTTGCTTCTTACTACAACACACAGATTTGAACAGCAGTGAATTCATTGTAGTTTATGATAAATGTCATCCTCCTGCTTGGTACATTTCATATACAGAATCTTCACTATTTTTTTTACTTAAATACTCTAAAACATATAAATAATAAGAAAATAAGTGTATCTACCCTTCATTATTATAAACAATTATTTGTTGATCTAATATTTAATTTAAAATGCTTTTTATTTAATTTTTTTCTGTTTATACTTTTCTTTCATCTCTTATTTATTTTAGTCTGTCATCTGTGTTTTTTGATGTTATGTGAAATGTATGCTGTCTGACTTTGTACCATATACATTCTTAATAAAGTATCAAGGCAAACAGTGAGCTAACTTTGGACTCTTAAAAAAGGCATTTAAGAGACTGTATGGTCCAGCATCATTTTTGTTCAGTTGCAACAATCCCAAATTTCATTTCATATTTCTTAAGAATATTCACTCACTTGTAGGCTACTTACAGTCATTCAAAATCACACTAAGGTATATATGCCCACAGTATTCATCCCAGTGTTGGGAAAGTTCACTTTCTACATGAACTAGTTCAAATTTCAGTTCACAAATTTTAAAATGAACTAGTTCAGTTCATAGTTCATACTTCAAAATTTTGAACTAAGTTCACAGTTCCAAAAATGAACTAGTTCATAGTTGTTTTTTTCCATATGTTGCTGCGAGCTATTATTTTTCAAAATTATTGCCACAGCCAATACAGAACCACAGACAGCAAATTATTTTATCAGTTTTAACACTAAAACTATGCGTCAGATTTCATCTTCATATCCAATCAGTTCAGCGTGCCGTTTCAGGTTTGCTGTGGATGGGACTGAAGTGCGAATTTTCTTTTTGAAAGCCAGCGGGCAAAGTTTGCACAGAAATGTCAGATTTTTCGCATCCTCACCGACCTTTTTATCGTTTAAATGATCATACGAAGCCTCCACACTGCTTTGTGATTTGATGACGCATGCAGCGGTGAGACACTGGTGGCTGGTGTTGCCAGATTGGGTGTTTTTTCCGCTACATATGAAGGCCTGTTTACAGTGTGTTTTAACCAGGTTTTGGCCTGGAAGGCTCTATAGAAATCTGGCACCCTATTGGACGAAGTTAAACTGAGAGAGCGTGCCGTTCACAGACACCAGGATGAAGGAGTTCACGGTAACGTTCATCAGGCAGTAATACGGTACGTTCAGTTCACGGTAACGTTCATCAGGTAGTAATACAGTACGTTCAGTTCACGTTAACGTTCATGAGGTAGTAATACAGTACGTTCAGTTCACGTTCACCCAAAATATGAACAAGTTCATGAACTATCGTTCAACGAACGCGTTCATGCACAACACTGATTCATCCTATGTGTAAATGATCAGAACAGTTACTGCCCCGGGTGGCAGCGTGAAAATATCGTTTTCTAAAATAGCACAATGGACTGAGCATGGGAGGAGGATTTGGTATTCGGTTTCCGCAGAATCTTAACCAGTGGATTTGTTATTCGGCTAAACCCCAAAAATATAGATTTGGTGCATCCCTAGTTCTTGCTGCTAGAACAGATGGGTGAATTGCTAATGGCCCATCAAAAAAAACTCTTATTGGCTAACATGCAAGAAAACATTCACCCTAAATACTGCAGTATAGCTGACAATCTGAGCTTTTGAGCAGAGGCCTTTACTACGAAGCAAGATTTGGGGTTACCGAGGTAACTTCATGTCCAACCCAGGGTTTTGTGTATCACGACAATGGGTCACTTGTTACCCGGTTACAACGCCGAGAACAGTAAATTAATATTTTTCTCAGTCCATACTAACTAGTAGAGATGACATAATTTAATTTGGCTATAATGTATGTAAAATGACCACTGTAGAGGCTACATCACAATAACTAAATAGACTAACTAAATTAGCTAAACACACACTAACTATACTGGAGACTAGAGAGCAATTACTACAGTAGGCTATAACTACTGTATAATAGACACCATTGACTTGGAATGAACTGGATTTGCTACATGTCCCTGGGTGATATCTTCAGTGTGGTAAAGGTTAATTTAATGTACAATAAATGGTAGCTTAAAGGAACACGCCAACTTATTGGGAATTAAGCTTATTCACCGTAACCCCCAGAGTTAGAGAAGTCGATACATACCCTTCTCATCTCCGTGCGTGTTGTAACGCTGTCTGACGGCTCCAGCGGCATCAGCCCATAACAGAAAAGGCAGGTGAATGGTTCCAGTAATCCTACTGCTCCCAATTGCGTGACAATATAGCTGTTGCTAAATTACATGTTGTGTTTAGAGTCACAGCGCGGTACAAAAACAACGTAGATACAGCCATCTTCTAACCGTAAACAAACCGGGAACTATATTCTCAGGCGGAAGAATATAGTACTTGGGCGGAGTGATATGCTCGCAGCAAGCCTGTCTAAGAATATAGTTCCCGGTTTGTTTACTGTTAGAAGATGGCTGTGTCTCATGTTGTTTTTTGTACACGCTGTGACTCTACAAATCACAACATGTAAATAGGAACACGTTGGCGTTATTTTGTCACTTTTGTCACTTATTGGGAGCAGTAGGCTAGTTGGAGCCAGTTACCTGCAGGATCTGTGCTAGGCTAAGCTAATGCTGGAGCCGTCAGACAGCGTTACAGCACGCACGGAGATGAGAAGGGTATGTATCAACTTGTCTTATTCTGGGGGTTACGGTGAATAAGCTAAATTCCCAATAAGTCGGCATGTTCCTTTAAGTCACTCACTACACTTTGTGAAGGAAGCGCCACCTCATGGTGAAACCCTGTAAGTGAATGAAAGGGTGTGGTTACAGTGGCTTCTGGCTTGGAGGGGGAAATTTAGATGGCTTCATCTGTATAACCAATTATTTGGTGATCTATCTTGTATTTAATTTTAAAATGCTGTGTATTTTCCCTTCTTCTATTTTTATGTTTTTTGTCATTTCTTTTATTTTAGTCTGTTAAACAGTGAGCCTAACTTTGTATTCTTTGTATTCTTATAAGGCATCAGATATACAGTATGTTTTTGCAAATCTTTCAATTTTGCTGTGTATTTTGTTATTTTGACTGCTGTACACTGCCATTGTAGAAGAAAGAAGAGGAAACAACGGCGTATCTGGTTTTCAGTCAATGTTAAGGTATTTTTTACAAAGAGGCAGTAACGCCTCCCTCACAGAGCTGCACTGAGAGGAGGAATGTCACCTTTCCTGAAATGCAGGGGAGAGTTTGTCTGAGCGACAGCAGCGCTGCAGTCAAGACAAGTGCACACATGGATGTATTGCTTATAAAGGTCAGACAATTGATGTTTTACAACTTAAATAACTGTGACACACTTTGGTAAGCAGCCTTGAACTTCAAACTCTTTCCTCTCAGCCTCCCTGTCTAAGGTGCTAATGTTAAAAAACACTTTATTTTTCTTATGCTGCCCATGGCTGCTGCATCTGTATTAAAAAAAGTTAAAAAGCAGAGCTTTCAGAACAGTGTCAAATCTGAGGTTTTAGGGGATTTTGTTTCTATAATACGTTTACCTCACTATTTGAAGCTTTGGCAATGTTTTACATGAAAATCCAAAATTGTGACATTATAGATATGACAGGAAATACAGAAAAGCATAATAGGTGACCTTTAAAGATGTGAACTAACCACAGACTGTTGGCTAGTTCATGGAATCACAGCGGTGGATCGCTGCAGAATTTATATACAGTAAGTGAAACACAATGGATTTCTGCATTATTATTGCATAAAAAATTCACGAATATGTAGGATTTTACTACAGACATTCCTTCTCTTACATCACAGTGCTGCTATCGCTGTTTAGAAGCCAGCGAACCTGAGTGGTCAAAGCAGCGGCTGTATATTTCCTATACATTCTTTGCAATAAATGTCCCTCGTTATTTAGATATTTACAAGCTTTTGTCATGAAGCAGCAAACAAAGAAAATGTTGGGTCTTCCTCAGCAATAACTTAAACTGGCTCCTATAAGCTCTGGTCCCTCAGACGCTTCGATAAAACAAATAATAAAGACAAATACTGGGGAAATATATCACAGTATATCGTTATAAATGTGTTAAGTTCAATATTGAAGTGGAATTAAAAATATTTAACCTGTCAAAGTGAGATGAAACAAATTAAAAGATGTCATTACAGTTTTGTTTTTTCACACTTTTTGTCCACAGAGTGCCGATATGTCTGCTGTCAGCTGTCTGCTGACTGAAGATCAGTTTCTCTGCTCCATCTGTCTGGATGTGTTCACTGATCCAGTCAGCACACCATGTGGACACAACTTCTGTAAAACCTGCATCACTGATCACTGGGATATTGATCTTCCATATCAGTGTCCCAACTGTAAAAAGGATTTTAGCACGAACCCTAAGCTACACGTCAACACTTTGGTCTCTGAGATGGCTGCTAAGTTCAGACAGTCAACTCAACAGATACCAGAAGAAGTTCCCCGTGACGTCTACTCGGGATCCAAACTGAAAACCCGGTTGTTCTTCCTGGCATGTCTGATGTGTGTCTTCATGGCCTGGATGGTGTCAGAACAAAAGAAAGGCCAGGCCGAGCTCATCGAAACGATCAAAGAGAAGATAGAGAAACTGGCTGAAGGCTTTGTCAAAGATCTGAAACAGGAAATCTCTGAGCTGAAGAAGAGAAACACTGAGGTGGAACAGCTCTATGTGGCTGAGCAGGAGAAACTCAGGAAACAGAAGAACCTGCTCCCTGAGTCTGATCTGAAGAGGGTCCAGCAGTGTGAAGTGGATGTGACTCTTGATCCTGATACAGCACATCCTAATCTCATCCTGTCTGAAGATGGAAAACAAGTACATGATAGTGATGTAACGAAGAATCTCCCAGACAATCCAGAGATATTTGATACTGTTGCTGTCTTAGCAAAGCAGAGTTTCTCTTCAGGAAGATTTTATTACGAGGTTCAGGTTAAAGGGAAGGCTGATTGGACTTTAGGAGTGGCCAGAGAGTCGGTCAACAGGAAGGAAGAAATCACACTGAGCCCTCAGGATGGTCACTGGATGATATCTTTGATGGATGGTGATTTGTACATCGCTAATGCTGACCCTTTAGTCCGTCTCTCTCTGAAGTCTCGGCCTCAGAAGGTGGGGGTGTTTGTGGATTATGAGGAGGGTCTAGTCTCCTTTTATGACGCTGATGCTGAAGCTCTTATTTACTCCTTTACTGGCTGCTCCTTCACTGAGAAACTTTACCCATACTTTTATCCCGGTCATAATTATATTGGTAAAGACTCTGCACCTCTGATCATCTCTCATGTCAGTCACTGAGTAGAACCATTTGATTTTCTAGATTCACTTTCATTTAGTGTAATAAATGTATATTGAACTGGTGAAGTTTGGTGTACATATACAGAACAGAAGCAACATATAGGACTTCATTTAAATATTCAGCCTTTGTATTGAAAAAACTAGAACTGCAAGCAGTAATGACGGAGTCCAAGCCTCGCCGGCGCTAGTCGCCCCCAACGACCCACAGAGTGTAAGAAAGTCGAACCCAAAGTGCAATGACAACGAGGTAAATGTCAGTGTGAGATGCAAGGTCTGTAGTAGATTGCATTGTGGGTGTAATCAAACGAGCCCTTCATGGGATATAAACCTTTCGGATTTGTAGCGCCCCCTAATGGCCAATCTTCGCCAAATATGTGCAAGAGCCTCAGAGTTGCATACAAACAAGAATCTTACGTTGATACCATTTGCTGAGATATTTGCTGAGTGTTTTGGTAGCTAGCTATAAAAAATTGTTCATTTGTGCATTTTTGAACCAACCAATTTTTTTATTTCGATAATTTTTTATCAGGTCCATCTGGAGATGCTATCGGCCAAGTTTACTTTGCTCTCAAGTTACTTTACTCTATTACTTTTAGCTACCTGTTTAAACTTGCTAACTAGTTTTTACACACTCCTACATGACTGCAACATGACAGTTGACTTAATGTTAATTAGTGCATGTATTCTTTTAATCCAATCATAATTTTAGTCTTTTCAAATTAGTTGAGCTGCTCTATGATCTTTCCACGTATCCCCTGCCAACTGCAGAAGTACCCCCAGGGGTACAAATCAGGGCTGTAGTACTCAAGTCCGGTCTTAGACTCAAGATGGTTTTTCTATGGTTTCGGACTTGTCTCGGACTCGCTGGTATTTGGACTTTGACTTGTCTCGGTCTCTGCCACTGGTCTTGCCAAATATGGCTTTTCGTCTCGACCGAGTCCAGGTGTCTTTATTATGATTATAATAATATTGGAGGGAAAGTGAACACTGGCCACCTGATAACCAATCACACACTAGATTATCTTTGCACGCCCTGCATCTGCGTGCCCTGCTAACATTATTTCCTTTCATTTTTATTGATTCATACAACCCGGAAACAAGCGAAGATGTCCGCCAATTCTGCCATAATCAAATTATGGTTTTAGAAATCACCAGGAATTTCTCAGCACTGTGCTTAAAAAGAAACACAGGGCAGGCTGCAAAATCTGAAAAGCAACAAGGAAAACCTGTGGGTCAATGACAAACTTCGTAAGACATCTTCAGAGGCATCATAAGACTGTTTTTTCTTCTCGTCTTGGACTCAAACCTATTTGGACTCAGTCTTGTCTTGGTCTCGACCAGTCCTGGTGTTGGACTTGTCTTGGACTCGACATAGGTGGTCTTGACTACAGCCCTGGTACAAATACCCTTGGTTGGGAATCACTGTGTTACTGAAGAGGTAAGCCAATCAATGAAGGCTTCATTTATAGAACACATCTCTTTAAAGCTTAGTGCGTAGTTTCTGTTTCCCCAATGAGGATTTCTAAATACTGACAACAAAACTGTTGGCGCGTCCACATGATACAAGTCACCCCCCCCCCCCCACACACACACACACACCTATTGCTAGTAACAAAGGAGGACACGTAGGATTAAAAAATGAAGATGGACTCTTCAGAGGAGGTCATTATCCTCACTCGATCTTCTGTGTGTGAAAGTCGCCGGACACCACAATCTTCTGAACATAGTCATACTGAGAAATACAGAGAGAGATCTGTGGAGCTGATAGTCTTAACTAGCTTTGTCTCAACTCATTTAGCAATAGCTTCAATATAACGGATGTTCATTAGAATTAAAAAGACGTTACGCACTAAAGCTTTAAATAAATGCAGATATGTTGCTACGTTTACCAAAACATCGACAGTTAGACAGGTGAGACTGTCATATCTCAGGGCGTAGGTTTTGTTTCAACATTGGAGGGGCACAGTATTAAGGCATGGATACCCAAACTGAGCCCGACGCGTTCGGACAGATATTTAGAAATTCGGGTTCGGGTCGGGCTCTGTCACATTAGCGTGATAAGGCATTTGTTGTAAAATGGTGCTGTGGCTCCTTTAAGAGAGCTCAGCGCGCGCACACGTGTGTGTGTGTGTGTGTTTGTGGAAAGTGGGCAGAAAAGAGATAGAGAAAGAGGAAGTGGACGTGTAGATACGACCGGAGCAGAGGTGTACAGTTTAAGTTTTGTACAGTGTGTGCGGTGTCCGAAATAAACCCCCGACTGAAAGCCAAGTTCATTCATTTGCTCACCAGAAACGGGATTTTAACCCAGACGTTATTCATGTTCTAACGTCGGCCCTGGAGGTAACCAGTCTCTCCTGGTTCTCTGATCACGGTTGGAAACGAAGCGAGCAGGAAAGGTTAACACATTGAACATTTTAACAGCTGATTAACGTGCGCTTGTTGCCCCGTGTGCGCTGATGTCTCATCTGTTGACATTTCAGAATGCCTTCCTACAGTTGCTTAATAAAAGCGGGCTTTCCATACAAAAACTTAGCCTTAGTAAGTGTCATTAGTATGAGAAAAAAAAATAGATTTTAACTGTGTCTCGGGTCGGGCTCGGACACAAATTTCTTAATGCCTGTCGGATGCGGGCCGGACTCGGACAGAAAAAATCGTCAAACACTGTCTGAAAACATCAGGAAACATATTCACAGGTAAGAAAGATGTACATGTGTTTTGAGCCCCCTGAGAGTGGGTTGTCTTTCATACTTTTTTGCGGTGGAGAAATTTACCTCTTTTAAATATTGGGGGGGGGACATATCCCCTGCATCCCACCCCCCCCAAAATCTACACCTATGGTCACATGTGTACCTGTGGTGTGGTTCAGCAGGTGTCGCTGCACCTCAGATGGGGTGGGGTTCGACCCGAGGCATCGCATCACTGTGATCAGCTCCCGGGCTTCGATCTTCCCCTTCCGCTGGCGGTCGTACAGAGAAAAGCACTCCTTAAACTCTGCAACACACACGTGCACACACACACACACGCACACACGCACGCACGCACGCACACACACACACACACACACACACACACACGCACAAGCACGCACACACATAAATGCACGCAGGCACACACACAGACACATGCACGTACACACACACAAACATAGATGTACGCACGCACACACACACACACGCACACACAGACACACGCAGACACGCACGGATGCACACAACCACGCAGGCACACGC
Organism: Perca fluviatilis; assembly: GCF_010015445.1. Classification (NCBI taxonomy): domain Eukaryota; kingdom Metazoa; phylum Chordata; class Actinopteri; order Perciformes; family Percidae; genus Perca; species Perca fluviatilis. Next base: position 3,103,859 of record NC_053119.1, on the reverse strand, counting down.
GCAGACACACACACACACGCACGCACACACACACGCACACACACGCGCACGCACGCACACACATAAATGCACGCAGACACAGACACATGCACGCACACACACACACAGACACATGCACGCACACACACACAAACATAGATGTACGCACGCACACACACACACACGCACACACACAGACACATGCAGACACGCATGGATGCACACAACCACGCAGGCACACGCACACACACACACATACAGACACACACACATAGACGCGCACACACACACACACACACACACAGACACACGCATGCACGCACACAACCGCACACACACAGACGCACGCATGCACACAACGCACACACACACACACACACACACACACACACACAAACAGACACACACTCTAACATGAGATGAAAGAGTCTTGAAAGTTCAAAGATTATAAACACACAGATGAAAGTTATTTTTTAATACTTTAGTACAGACAGCGGGTGTCACATTATCACATCATTAACAACAAAGTATTCAAGAAGTTCTCATCCAGTTTCCACATTATCCTTCATGATTTTTATTTTTTTACAAATAAAAGTCAAATTATAATCTTGAAGATGACAGAAAATCAATATCAGTTTAAAGCCCTATATGCACAGGATTAGTATTACCTGGTGACCTCTAGTCATTTGTAATAATTACGGAGGTTGTCTGTGATGAATCGGCCATGTCTGTAATTTGTGAAGTAAAAATTGTCCCGCAAATGACCTACCATATTTCACCAAACACCGAGGTCCTGTGATAATATTAGTCCCGTGTGAATCGATGTGTCTGTGATTTGGCGGGGTCGCATATCATTTTTTCAAGCTTTATGTTTCCTGTGCGTCTTTTTGGGAGCGTGCCTATGTTCCCACAGCCCTATTTTCCCACATTTCTAAGAATTTTCTTTTTCACTGAAAATTAGGCCCTATGTTCACACATTTCTATGATTTGTTTTTTCAAAATTAGGCCCTATGTTCCCACAGCCCTGTGTTCCCACAGCCCTATGTTCGCACATTTCTAAGATTTTTTCCAAATTTAGGCCCTATGTTCCCACATTTCCTTTTTCATACATTTGTATCAGATTTTATCACCCTTTCTCCCAATTTGGTAGCCAATTACACCCAACCTATTATCCAGTAGCAATGGACTACAGATGGAATCTAACCCTAACCCTAACATAGGGCCTAATTTTAAGAAGAATCGTAGAAATGTGGGAACATAGGGCTGACCCCGTCTTTTTATCCCTCTCACGAAGACTGATAACGGATCGCAGGGATGATAGGATAGGGTATGCGCCTCTGGTAACATCTATCGGGTCTGTCCCAAAAAGATATGGAACCCCGACCCAAGCGTGGGGTGTGGCGGCCTCGCCCTGGCCGTGCTCCGCCTCTGGGTAGCCAACTCTTCTGGGACAGATAAGTCAGTAAATTTGAGTAAAAGCTGGTTTTTCTCATCCCGTGCGAATGCGTCACACGAAACTCAGATGTGTGGGGGGGATTTCTAAATCACACGAGGTCCCCAGATGATAGTGCGAATAGGGCTTAAGGGTACGCTATATGTACGCCATTGTGTGACTTTGGTGTTTTAAAGGGTAAGTTTCAGATTCACCAAAGTCACACAATACCACTAACTAACTAACCGATGGAGGCAGCGGTACAGCAGCAACTCCTGTGTTCTGTGAGGTAAAATGACTTTTTGTCAAAGGAGTCTGGTGGCTTTGAAGACAGAAGAGATAACAGCTTCAGTTCTTTGTCATAAAGGGCTGTCTGACAACAAGGTAAAGCGAGGAAAATATTCTAAATATGGTGTCTACTTAAACTGATATAGATGTTTTTAGGTGCTGCACTCGTCCACAGCAGAACATTGCTTAGCTTCCGTGTCGGTACTCCTGCCTGCTTCTCCAAAATCTATTATTCAGGGATTACAAAAACATTTTCTGCTGTTGAACTCTACAATATCACAGACACAATAGCTCCTCTCAATGCTTTCCAGCAGAGACAATACTCTGAATGAATGTGTCCTCATTAGGCTAAAAAACTGTGTTCAGATAGAGACCCTTTGTATTTAATCACATTAGCAGGCGGCCAACAGATCACTGCGTGAATCGGCTCAGCAGGAACAGGAACAAGTGCTGCTTTGTAGGGACGCAGGCACTCAGAAAACTCTGCCGTCTGATTAAATACCAGCACCGCTGCTGTTTGTCTGCAACAAAGAAAATATGAGAAGCCACCTAGGCCAAACTTGAATACTTTACTTGCACATACATACTGTATATTCTGGTACTAAACACTTGCACATGTATATATATATAAACAAATAAAAAATATATATATAAAAAAAAAAAAAAAATTTTTTAAAAATAAAATATATATTTATATAAAAATAAAATAAAAATTAATAATTTAATTAATTAATTATTATATATATAAAATAAAAATAAATATAAAAATAAAATAAAAATATAATTAAAAATTAAAAATAAAAAAATTAATTTATAAATATATAATTAAAATAAAAAAATTTATTAAAATAAATAAATAAATTAAAAAAAAATAAAAAAAATAAAAAAAAAAAAAAAAATATATGTATGTGCAAGTGGTTAGTACCAGCATATATGTATATGCAAGTTGTTAGTACCAGTATATATGTATGTGCAAGTGAAGTATAAATGTATGTGCAAATGAAGTATATATGTATGTGCAAGTGAAGTATATATGTATGTTGAAATGAAGTATATATGTATGTGCATGTGGTTAGTACCAGTATATATGTATGTTGAAATGAAGTATATACATGTATGTGCAAGTGAAGTATATATGTATTTGCATGTGAAGTATATATGTATGTACAAGTGTTTAGTACCAGTATAAATGTATGTGCAAGTGAAGTATTAAATTCTGGCCTAGGCTGCCTATCATACAATAATCTCATTAAAAAACTAGAACTAAATTAGTTCCTGGTGCTGCCAAAACAAACCATTCCACAAAAAGTATCCATCATGTGAAAAGTGTCTGTCAGACTGGAAACTGTTCTCTACAAAGCTTGTGTCAGTTTCCACCCGGCTGCGATGTGAAATGTACGAGAGTCTTACCATTAATCTGATCCTGTGTCAGGAACTTCGCCTGGGATGAAAGCAGAAAAAACATCAGGAGTGAGCGTTGAAAAGGCAGAAAATAGGTTACAATAGGTGAAATCTGTGTGACAGACAGTGTGAAGCTTCAAAGAGTAATTATCTCACCATTGTTGCTGTGTGGCTGTGTGGCAGTGTGAGCAGGGCAGCCGGTGTGAACTCTGCCGGCTGATACTCGGCTGTCAGGAAACTGATCCAGGCTGCTGTAAGATGAGGAACGTAATGGAAGTGGATGGAGGATCCTGGCTGGGACTCAGTGAGGACGGAAGGTATGAGGGGCAGGACACACCTCTGCTGTCATGTTCACAGGTGATATCAGAGGTGTAGATTTCAGGGGGTGGATTTGTCCTCCCTCAAAAAATATGAAAGACAACCTACTCTTCCCATTCTATATTAGTAATGTTGACTGTTGAGATGTACAGTACATGATTCCTAAAAAAACAACCTGGGAACACTTGTGATGTTTTAAATATGCAGAAAGAACAACACAGGAGAATAATAATTTCCTTTAGGGATGCACCGAATCCAGATTTTTCAGGTTCGGCCGAATACCAAATCCACTTTTACAGTTAAGATTCTGCTGAATCCGAAACCGAATACCAAATCCTACTCCCATCCTCAGTCCATTAACACAGTTAACACATTAATGTATGTAATGTACCTGAAGTTGCTGCATTCTGGCTGCTGTCTGTAGATTCCTTCCTCCAACTCGTATTCTTTCGGATGTTTTCATACCAAATGTAACAGCGGCCATGTTGTGTATAGTTTAGGGTCCTCTCCACCACCAGACCAATCAGCATTGAACAGATTGAACATGTAGCTGGACTTCACTGGCCTTCTTTTGACTGACTGACAAACAACAACTTTTTCTGCTCACGAGTTCCATTTTCACTTTCTCGCAGCCTACTGCATTGAACGCTCCACGTACGTAAACACCTTCCCGTAATCAACGGCGCCATCATTACGGCGACCAGCATAGCGTGCCTAGTGCAAGCGTAGGGCTCGGTTCGGTGGAAGAAAACTCTAAGGTTCGACAGAAACCCAACCCCATCAAAAAGCCCAATATTCGGCCAAATCCAAAGCCAAATCCTAGATTCGGTGCATCCCTAATTTCCTTTACTTTTGCACCATAAATCGTTGAATAAAAATTCACCAAAATGCAGAAAATGAAGATCCGCCGGTTATATTGGACTGAGTCGACCAGCTGAGATGCAGCAACATCATCAGCTGGTTAGAGTCAAGCTGAGACGGGCCGGTTCAGACAGCTGAAACTTTTTCTGCAACGTTCTAATACGGTTTTGTGTCGGCGCAAATCTTTGGTCTGAACTAGTCTTTAGTTGTGGTATATGTTTGTATTCTTTAGGTTTTAGAAGCATTCTTTGGACATGTATACAGTGCATTCAGAATCTGTGTCTTAATCTGGGTTTTTACTGCAGTTTGTGACAGTTTACGGTCTCTTGCCTGTTTACGGCCTACGGTCAGCTCTGTGCGTTGCTATGGTTGTTGGACACAAACCAACTGTGATTGTTTACGTACACAGTCTTGCGGAGGGTAAAATGATTTAATGAATCTAAAAAAAAATGAAATTAATTCAGACCCTAGTCCCTGTGGACGAAACGCAAATTAGTTCTTACGTCTCTGGGGAAAGTTCCTGCATTTGAAAATTGACTTGTACAAGCAGCCAAATAGGAAACAACACTGAAACCTACAGAGGCGTCAACAGACCGGTGTCAAAATCCAAAATCCAATATCTCTCTCTTTCTCTAGAGCAATCCTGTCTCCTAGAAATTATGTTTTAAATTAAGTTTTTCCGATTTTGCTGTAGGGCTGTGACAGCAGAGTCACGCAAACACATTGGTTAAGGTTCGGGGAAGATTATGTTTTCTTGTTAAATGTTAATTAAAACATACTTCAAGTCAGTGCTGACCTTTCTAAGTACATCTCTGATCATGTTTTTGCACAGCACTTGGTTAGTGTTCGGAATAGATCACAGTCTGCTTTCATTCAGGAAGTGGAAATGCTAGGACATGACATTTTAATTGACATTCAGCCGAAACCACAATCTTGCCCCAACCTTAAAGGGGTCTTTTGTGCCTTCGCTTTGTGCTGGGAAGAGATCTGGACCTTCAAATCTGTCTAATATGTCTGGTACCCTCAGTCCTAAAACGTGTGTCTGGATTTGATTAGGGCTGTCAATCGAATACACACGGCAGGCAGGATCTACTGAAGCGTTTTTTTAATCGGTTTTACCATTGTCGCATGCAGCTACATGCTGCGGCAGTAACCAATGTCATCTTGGCTGCCAGTGTGGTTAAATTCTCCCCAATTCCGGGTCACAGCACTCCTGAATCATTTCTGGTTATGGAGTATTTGGTTTACAGACGTGTCTTCACCATGTAAGTCTAACTCATCATTAACACGTTAATTTTGACAGCCCTAGTTTTTTTTTGTGTGACAATTGTGTCTAGAAAAAAGATATCAAAATCTTTTGAATAAAGTTTTTTTTTTTTTACTTTACATTATATGTAAAAGTTATAGCTTTAGTGCAGGGCTTTAATCTCAGAGCTAGGACTTTATAATGTCACAACAAATGCAATAGTTGTGATCATTTCACATTTAGCATATCACTATCAGTCTTGCCAATGTGTGCATGATTTCAGAACGAGTCAGACACGAATCTAACCAGCATGCATTGTGCGGCGATCGATTCTGCGCAGGCCTGGCTCATCTTAAACAAGCCTATAGTTTTAAAACCTTTCTAAACTCAGGTTGTAACTTTCTTGATCCTGCTTTCTTCTCTAGTGTTTGTAAGAACCATTTAGAAAGCTGATTGATGTAGGAGGCGAGGGCAACATGTTCTCCTGCACACTGGTCTATTTTCTGCTCCCGTGGGTGTAGAAATCGCTCTCTGTGCACCCTCAAAGCTGCTGACGTAGCAATGATGTACACTAATGTATAAAGACTGCATGGCTTAAGTGAATAAACCTTAATGTTCCCTCCAACATGTTAATGACTCAGCTGCAATTTGCCACACGCTGCCAACGGTGAAAAAAATTTACTTCATGAACCATTTAGAGATCAACAAGCAAACAGAGAAAAACAGAAATATCAGCAGGAGACAGAGGAGAGGAACATTTGAATTAGTTCAGTTTTATTCAGACCAACTTATTGGACATATTACAGTTGAATCCACAGAATGAGACACCTTATCCCAGAATTATAGAGTTCCTATCTCGTAATTACTAGACAAAATCTCGCAATTATGTTAAAAGATTTGTAATTATGAGAAAAGTTAAGGCATTATTCATTGCTAAACTAGGCTACAGGATCAGAAATGGGCAGAGCAGATTGCCTTCTCTTTAGTTTCCTTCTCGGTATGAGACACACATGCATTGCCTCAGGTGTATACCCACACACACACACACACACACACACACATATATATATATGTATGTTATCTTTTCTTGTAATTATGAGATAAAGTGTCTAATTTCTTTTCTTTCCAGAGTGCTTCCTTATGAAACAGACAAACTGCTGAAGGTTGATAGAAAACAGAAATATTAAAAAAATAAACTGAACATGTGGAATGAACACAGTGTTAATGTTGTGGTGCAGGTAAAGTTCTTCCAGAGGATTGATTTATTAATCCATATTTTTACATTCATAGCAATGTTCTCAAAGAAAAAGGATGAAAACATACACAAGTCTGAAGGCGGGGAAGCATCGGTATTCTTCGACCGTACAAAAGACAAACAGCTACTGAGAACGATGACCCTGATGCAAACTCAGGGCGTGTCGGCCCAACCCGTTCTCACTCCGAACTCGTAAAATACGGACGTTTGGGCAGTGGCTGTCAGCATCAGATACGTTAAAAAGTGCCCTTCAGCGTGTGTGTAGAACGCACCAGGGAGAGCAGCAGCTACATGGGGTTTGAAGATGCCGTAGCATTAAGAGCAACTACGGTAGAGAGTAGTATGAAACGCTGAAGGACACTTTTAGCGTCAATAACAACGCCAAAGGCACCTGACCAAGCGTCCGTATTTTAAGCGATGGGAGTGAGAATGTGTTGGCCGGCCGCCATCTACTGTAGCTAAACTATCCCTTTAAATCGTGTTTTCATGGGGAAGATCACATAGAGTTTCCAACTCTGTGATATTTCCCTGCAGTACAGGAAGGGTGACTCTCTTCACATCTTACTGGAATTTGGCTAAGCTTTGCATTAACATTGGAATATATTTCACTCAGGCCGAATAGCCACGGGCGATCTGAGACATTTCTGTCCCCCTCTGTCATCATCATTTTACCAGTATGACATTTGAAAAGTCAGAACCAGAGAAGAGGAAATCCAATATTTGTCCTTTCAACAAATGGAGTCAGTGGCAGTGTGAAAGTGTGTGTCTGTTGGAGGAAGTGTTGTGTTACGTGTGTGTGTCCTGGCGGAGGTGGAGTGTGTAGACGGCGCGAGGCTGCGGAACGTAGATCAGCCCGGGGTGCTTCTTCCTCAGGACGCCGTCGCTCCACAGACACGCCACCCACACCGCCACCAGGAACAGAGCTGCAGAGAAACTACCAGAGGAACACGTTTTCATATCAGGACAAACCATACAGCGATATTCCACTCATCTCAGCTGTGTAATGTTTAAAAAAGAAGAAAGTCCTGTGTTTGTTTGACCCAGGGGGAGACTCCTTAAACCTGCATTCTATCTGAATTCCTGCAGGGGGAGACTCCTTAAACCTGCATTCTATCTGAATTCCTGCAGGGGGAGACTCCTTAAACCTGCATTATATCTGAATACCAGCAGGGGGAGACTCCTTAAACCTGCATTATATCTGAATTCCAGCAGGGGGAGACACGTGCGGTTGCAAAAGGAGGTCGTTTTCTCTAGAAGTCTATGAGAAAGTGACCCACTTCTCACTTGATTTATTACCTCAGTAAACATTTTCATATTGAGTTTATGGTCTCAATCGCTAGTTTTAAGTCTTCTGCAATACAGAATGATGGTCTCATTGATTTTAAAATCGACAATAAAGCAGGGGGTGTTTTAGGGCGTGACTATGATGTGATTGCCAGTGAAAGTATGTAACGTAACGTAGAGTTTGAGGGCTCCTCCTTCATTCCTCCCTCTCGTCTAAAATTGTCACATCCACAACCAGGATGGCTGCGCCTGTAACGGCAAACTCGACATATAACTCGACTCATATCAGATCTCCACAAACCAATGGGTGATGCCACACATGCTCTGTCCATTAATATTAACAGTCTATGCTCCCACTCGCCACTCGAGGGCCGTAGGTCAGAATCGCTGATGAATAGACGACGTATTTGGGCGTTTTTTTGGGGTCCCGGGCATGCTCCGTTAACGGTAGCTACGTGCACTATTTTGATAGACAAAAATGTGTCTATCATTTGGATGATCAGAATGATGTTGAAGCAAACCTCTTTTTGGTTTTTCAGATGGGGGTCTCATTTGTTTTGTGGTGACAATTTGCTGTTTTAAACGTGTGATGCAAACATGAATCCCAAAGCGTACCTGTAGAGCATGAAGAGGCCGTTGCCGTCGGGAACCATGCCCCGCCTCCTCTGGTGCATCACCGTGGCGATCATGGCGAAGAAGGTGAAGATGAAGAGGATGAAGGTCTGTCCCTCTGTGATCAGGTACCTGAGCAGAGGGTCACAGATTCATATATATATATATATATATATATATATATATATATATATATATTTCTGTTTTAAACTGAGGTCAATTCTTCTTTTTATTCATTTGTTTAACTGTCAGCATGATTTCAATAAACTCAAACTCAATCCCAAAAACCATGTTGAAATTTGGTTTTAAATGCTGTTCTAATCACATAAAACGTCTGACCAAAGTGTCTGAAAAAATGTAATGCAAGAACTAGTAAAGTGAATGAAACATTGTATATAATGGGCAAAAAACACCCGACATGGTTCTTGACTTCTGGTTTCATCTGTAAGTGCTGACCTCGTTGAGTAATTAGTCAGCAACACCTGAGAGCTACCTAATCAATTATTGCTAACACCTTGAGGCACACACAAACAAACACACACACACAAACACACACACAAACACACACTCGCGCACACACACACACACACACACACACTGACAGAGACACACACACACACACTCACATTCACAGAGAGACACAGACAAACACATACACACTCACTCACACACACATGCGCACACATTCACACACACAGACACACACACACAAACACCAAACACACACTCCTACACACACACGCACACACATTCACACACACACACAGACACAAAGACACATGGACACACACACACTCACTCACAGAGACACACTCACAGAGACACACACACACACTCACTGAGACACAAACACACACACAGATACACAGACGCACGCACACACACACACACTCGCGCATACATTCACACACACACACACACACACACACAGATACACACAGACACACACCACACACACACACAGAGACAAAGACACACACACACACACACACATACACAAACACACACACAGACACACACACACACACACAGGCACACACACTCTCACACACACACACACAAACACACCCCTCTCTCTTATCTCTGGATGTTTCCTCTCCTCTCTGAATAATGTGTTTATGAAGATGTTTAGACTTGTGTAAAGGACATTGATTACTGGATAGAGAGCTGATGCTGCAAAGTTTCCTCTGATGCTGAGATAAAGAAGTCTGATAACAGATAAAGAGCAGCTGCTGATGAGGGTTGGTGTAGAGCGTATAGGAGCTGAGTGGTGTCAGTGTTTGTCGACCTCAGAGCAGAATGGCTGCAGTCACAGAGCTCTCCTTCCTGCTGTTTGCTCTCATCAACAACATCCATGCAGAAGAACGGATCACCATCCGATGGGAAAGGAGCTCTTACACCTTCAAGCTCCCCGAGAACACCAACTCCTGCCTGATCTCCAGATCTGTTGGTGAGGAGAAGCTTGTCCTGTGGAACACCTCTGACCTCTGGTCCAACACCTCTGACCTCTGGTCCAACAACCCCTCAGTACCTGAACACTTGAAACAACAACTTGTCAGCACGGTGAAAACTTCTTCTTACACCATCCTCCACCTGACCCATTCAGACTCCGGCCTGTACCGAGAGGAGTGTTGGACTGAGGGCAACGTGACGCATGAGAAGAACATCACTATTACTGTTTGTACTGCTTCAATAGATCGGAGCGGTATCGGAGCGAAAGTTGGAGAAACAGTGGACGTGCCATGTGAGGGAGCAGCTGATAATCTGGATATCCAGTGGCTCAAACAGTACTCTAGATATGAGCAAGAAACATGGAGCAGAGTTTTTGGGGACAATACGACATCAGTGATGGACAATGTTAGAGGAAGTTACCAAGTGGTGACAGACACATCAGCTCTTCGTGTTTCCAACGTCACAGCAACAGACTTTACAGAGTACAACTGTCTGGTGATGAACCAACAGCAGTGTGTTAGCAGTCACACTGTAGGGTTATTCCTACAGTATGAGGTAATCTACGGCTCAGTGGGAGAGACCGCTGTGTTGCCGTGCACTATCACTGATTCCACTGATGAACAGCCCCCACGTTAGATGGTTATTACCAAAACAAACCCCATCACTCACCTAGGACAACAAGACCAGACTGTGCCTTCAGTAGACTAAAACTACTCACTGGTGTTTTCATCTCTAATGTTAAATCACTCAGGTCGGTACTTCTGTGAAGCCTCCATGAGAGAGGAAGAGTATGTGCTGGTGGTGTGTCCCAAATTTGGCCCCCCTGCTGTAGAGCTCTTCTCAGAGGGAGAAGAAGTCACTCTCAGATGCAGAGATTGGGGAAAGGGTAAGGGGCATGCTTGGTTTATCAAGTCGAACCGAACAGAGGGAAGAATCTTTAGTGTAGAGTATAATCAGATAATGAGCAGAGTGAGCTGGTACCATGATAATGGGAGCCTGGTTATCTCTAATATCTCAGTGGGAGACGCAGGGTATTATGTGATGTTTTATATTCTATATGAAGGAATATGAATTGTCTTAAATGCATTTATAATAGTTGTTTCTTGCAGTGTCGTCAGTGTTATAAACTTGTTATTATATCTATAAATATATTATATCTATTATATCTATAATCTATCGTCTATAAAAAACATTATTATTAAACAATACAACTTGTTCTGATTGTGATTTCTGATTAATTATTATAAGCAATATATCTCTCTGTCTGTAAAAATGTTTCTTAGGTTAACTTTCAGTAAGTAAAGTTTATTTCTAGAGCACATTTAAACACACGTTAATCTGACCAAAGTGCTGAATAAAAGAACATTAAAATGTAAATATCGAAACACAAAAAGACGATCCCAACAACAACAACAACAAGCAGCAGTTCCCAAACCCAGAATGATAGACATGATGAGAACAGATTGAGAGATTAGAGAGTTTTAATGGGTCTTTATCCCAGATATAAAAACAGAAATGGAGGGAGCACATCTGATATCTGAAGGCAGCAGCTTCCACCGTCGTGGAGCAGCAACTGGAAAGGCTTTGTCGCATATTTGGCAGTTTGCAGATTATCTGTATCTGTTTTATTTGACCGAAAACCGGTAAAGATAATGAAATAAAAGGTCTTCTACTTTGTCTCAGCTACAGCTCTGAGTCTCTCCCTCTGCTCCCGTTTCTCACTTCATGTCCTGCCCACACCACTATCTGGTTGGTAGATGTTAGACGTGTATCAGCCAATCAACACTCATCATGTCATGCAGCAGCCTCTACTGCTCTGTTAGGCATCATTGGTTTAATAGTTTAACATGTGGGGAATTCACTTTTTAATATTACTGTCACCTAGGAGTTTTATTATAAATAATTTTATCTTTATGTAAACTATCACTTTATGTGTGTGTGTGTGTGTCTCTGTGAGTGTGTGTGTGTGTCTGTGTGTGTGTGTGTTTAATTTACTAAATTATGTTTATAACACTGTGCAGATTTAAAGAGATTCATATTTTTGTTCATTATGTTGAGGTTTTTTACGGACAAAGACAAAGTGCAGTTGTTGATTTACATAGCAGCGTGTAGGCTATGTTGCAAACTAAAGTCTGCACTGTTTGTCTATTACCAGAATAAAACTACTCAACTGCGAACACTGGCCTTTGGTGTCTCTCTATAACACAATGCCAGCTCACACCTATTACATATGCATACTAAAAATGACAGGATTTGTGAGTAAGATGCACACTTCTGTACAAATATCGCGTGTGTGTGTGCTTCCCCTCTCTCTTATGTCTGGATGTTTCCTCTCCTCTCTGAATAATATGTGTATGAAGACACATCAGCCTCTGTGGTTTTAGACTCATGTAAAGGACATTGATTAGATTGATTGATAGATAGAGAGCTGATGCTGCAAAGTTTCCTCTGATGATGAGATAAAGAAGTCATGTTTAATAAAAAAAAAGAGAGAAGCTGCTGATGAAGGTTGGCATTGCGATCTGATGGCCTTGAAGGAGCTGATGGGATAGCATTTCACTGGAACTGTACTTCTACCATTTCTTGTGACAAATGAAATTGATAGGCCCATTTATAGTTTTCCCGTGATGTCATGGCACTATATGCGCCCAGCCAGAAGACAAACAGATGCAACGAATCAGCTCAGCTTTTACCACAGCCAAAGTAGCCAAAATATCACATAGTTGTTCAATTAGATTCACAAATGGAAGAGAGACAAGCCCGGTCTGTTTCTCTACAGAGTCCAGTGTCAAAAGGAAAACCCAGACATGAGGATATAGTGGATTTGTGCAAATTAAATATGCCGTACTAGCGGACTACACTGACACTGAAACTAACCATGCATCTCATCTCTAGCAGTGGGGGTGTGACCTGGTGAATAAGTGCAGCACTGTGATTGGCTGTGTTTGGAGAAGGAAAGCAAGTTATTTCTTGTTAGATTTTTGTGTCTTAGGTAGAGAATTGTGATTTGATAATTGATAAAAAAAAAGTGTTTAATGCAAATGAAAACAGAGTAAAAGTCTGAAAAATAACTCATGGCTTTATGAGGTGAGGTTAGGATGACACTGCAGAAAATAAACCCCCGCAAAGCTGGCGGCCGCAATGGGGTCCCGGGCCGGGTCCTGATGGACAGCGCGTACCAGCTGTCAGATGTCAGGACGGACATTTTTAAAATCTCACTCTCCTAGGTCACCGTACCAACCTGCTTCAAGACGTCCACCATCGTCCCTGTGCTAAAGGCCGCCACAGTGTCCTGTCTAAATGACTACCGCCCGATCGCTCTCACACCAATAGCAATGAAGTGCTTTGAGAGGCTGGTTATGTCGCACATAGGATTTTGGACTTTCTGACCAACAAACCCCAGTCTGTAAGGGTTAACAACCCCACATCATCATCTGAGTCATCCCAAGAAATAGCACTGCACTTTACTTACTTGCTGCTATTCTGAAACTGTCTTTTCCTTATTTTATTTTTGTAATTGTTTTTAGTAGGATAGGGCTTATGAAGAAATGTTTTTATTTATTTATTAATCAGTAGTTGGTCGGCACCGACACCTGAGTTCTTATTTCTTTCTCCTCACCCTCCCCGTGTTGTGAGAATGACAAATAAAGTATCTATCTATCCATCCATCTTATCTCTGCTTAGCTCTCCTCTCTGAATAATGTGTGTATGAAGAGGGTTTTAGACTTGTGTAACGGACATTGATTACTGGATAGAGAGCTGATGCTGCAGAGTTTCCTCTGATGATGAGATAAAGAAGTCATGTTTGTTAAAAAAAGAAAAAGAGCAGCTGCTTATGAGGGTTGGCGTAGCAATCTGACAGCCTTGAAGGGGCTGATTGGATAACTACACACACCACACATACACCATACACACAAACACACACAAACACACACACACACACACAAATACACACACAGAAACGCTCAAACACACGCACACATGCACACACAGACACACACGAACGTACACACAGACACACATACACACACACAAACAGCCTCAGGTGCACACACACACACAAACACAACACACACACAAACACACACCACACACACAAAAACAGCCTCAGGTGTACACAGACTCTCTCTCACACACACACACACACACACACACACTAGGGGTGGTACGGTTCACAAAACCCACGGTTCGGTTTGTATCACGGTTTTAGGGTCACGGTTTTCGGTTCTGTACGGTTCTTGTTATTTTTTCTTTTAATCTTTAACACTCCAGAATATACTTCAGCATATGATATATAGCTAAAATTAGCATATTGAATGCATGTTGCACAAAACATGCACACAGTGGCAGTTCTATATATTGTTTTATTTCATCATAGGTACCATGAAATCCAAAATGTTCTCACACACCAGACTATAAACGACGCTGGCGCATCCTCCAGCTCTGGGCAGCCTCTCTCCCACTTGACATTTCTGCAGGTGACGTGACGTGACCTGCAGCGCGACTCACTCCACTTGAGGAGCGGTTCGCCGGTGTCTCTCAAAATCTGGACGAAAATCTTTTAAACTGACCTTTGTCGATCTGAAATGAAGACAGATTCAGCAACTGCATGGCCTATTTCTCGCTTAAAATGTTTTCAGAAACACGTTTTGGTGAACTATTTTAGTACAATATGAGATCGTATTCTGAACGAGCCGCCATGACAGTCTATTTTGAAATTAGGGACCAGCCAGACCCATGTGACGCGATCGTCCAATCAGCTGCCATGGGTTGCGTTTGTCACGCCCATCCCGCTCGTCATTTCCAGTATAAAGTGTATAAAGTGGGCACTACGGCAGTAAGAGGTTAGTGCACATTAACAGTGTACTGACGAACCGTGCGGTACACACATGCTCCGAACCGAGACTAGCGAACCGAGCGGTTCGGGTGTTTTTTCATGAACCGTACCACCCCTAACACACACACACACACACAAAACAGCCTCAGGTGTATTGTTCAGATCAGTTACAGTTTCACTTCAGCTGTCACAGGCAGTGGTGTGTTTATTTCTTCTTAATCCATTTTCCTTTGCGGTTAGTTATCCAAGTGTAATGTGTTTGTACAGGCATGTGTTGCTCTGCAAAAATAACCATTTAAGGATTCACATAATAATCTGTATGTGTAAAATGGTTAATAATGCCTTCGCGTCCACTCACCAGAAGTGTATATTTCTGTACTTTAGTGTTCTGCCACTTTAAATTACCTGTGCGGTCGTTTTTAAGGGAACGGGCATGTTACGTGCTTCCCAGTTTAACTTACTAAATTATGTTTACAACACTGTGCAGATTAATTAAAGAGATTTATATTTTTGTTGATAATGTTGATGTCTACTTAGAGGAGTTTTTTTTACGGACAAAGACAAAGTGCAGTTGTTGATTTACATAGCAGCATGTAGGTTATGTTGCAAATTAAAGTCTGCACTGTTTGTCTATTACCAGAATAAAACCTCTCAACTGGGAACACTGGCCTTTGATGTTTCTCTATAACACAACGACAGCTCACACATGTTACATATGCATACTAAAAATGACGGGATTTGTGAGTAAGATGCACACTTCTGTACAAATATCTGCACCTGCTCACAGCTGCAAAACATCTATCTAATAAATCGGGAAGCCTGTGTGTGTGTGTGTGTGTTTGATCTGCGTGTGAGATAGCTCATAAATCGTTCATTAAATCTACTTCACACTTGTATTCCCCAATGAACTTAGGGTTTGGATTTTGGAGCATTTGGACAGCATTGGACATTGGATACTGCCTCTGGTGTATACCCACCCACACACATACACACAGACACACACACACACACACTGCCTCAGGTGTATACCCACACACATTTGGACAGCATTGGGTATTAAAAGAACTGTGAATGAAACTAAATGACCGAACAATAAAGGTGGAGGAAAGAATTGATGAAAAAAAAAAAACTGCAGACGCAGCACGCAGCTCTAAAATCTCGGAGCTTCCTGTGCAGTGCTGTGCAGAAAGGTCGGGCAAAGCGAGACTATCTCGGAGCTGAGCAGGCGGAGACAGCAGTTTCCATCAGACTCACCCTGAGTCCGATTAAGTGTGCTGCTAACTAATAACATTACCGTCGGCCAAATACCCACTCAATTAAATCCATACTTCACCGTTAACCGTCAAGCCACTAAGCCTGTTTGGAAATGAACACCTCTGCTGAAGTGTTGACTGTGGCGATTTCAACATGTAATATCGTTGACGAAAAAGACAACACTAAAATGTAGTTGAACATAAACACTCTTTATTTGCATTGCCTTCCACCTTTTCTTTCCAACCCTTCTGACTCTCTCTCTCTCTCTGCACACACACACACACACACACACACACACACACACACACACACACACACACACACACACACACACACACAGACACGTCCTCAGGTGTATTGTTCATCAGTTACAGTTTCACTTCAGCTGTCACTGTAAAATAAAAATAAACTTAAAGCCTGGAGGCAGCGTGTGTTTAATTCTTCTTAATCCATTTTCCTTAGCGTTTAGTCATCCAAGTGTAATGTGTTTGTACAGGCCTGTGTTGCTCTGCAAAAATAACAAATTAAGGATTCACACAATAGTCTGTATGTGTAACATGGCTAATAATGCCTTTGCTTCCACTCACCAGAAGTGTATATTTCTGTAAAATAGTGTTCTGCACTTTAAATAACCTGTGCGGTCTTTTTTAAGGGAATGGCGCATGTTACGTGCTTTCCAGTTTAATTTACAAAATTATGTTTATAACACTGTGCAGATTATTAAAAAAAAAATTATAAAAAAGTCTAAACTTATTTAAAGAGATTCATATTTTTGTTCATTATGTTGATCTCTACTTAGAGGAGGTTTTTTATGGACAAAGACAAAGTGCAGTTGTTGATTTACATAGCAGCGTGTAGGCTATGTTGCAAATTAAAGTCTGCACTGTTTGTCTATTACCAGAATAAAACCACTCAACTGGGAACACTGGCCTTTGATGTTTCTGTATAACACAACGACAGCTCACACATGTTACATATGCATACTAAAAATGACGGGATTTGTGAGTAAGATGCACACTTCTGTACAAATATCTGCACCTGCTCAAAGCTGCAAAACATCTATCTAATAAATCGGGAAGCCTGTGTGTGTCTGTGTGTGTTTGTGTGTGTGTGTGTGTGTGTGTGCGTTTGTGTGATCTGTGTTTGAGATATCTCATGAACCGTTCATCCAATCTACTTCACACTTCCAATGAACTTGGGGTTTGGATTTTGGAGCATTTGGGAGCATTGGATATTGGATATTCAAAAACTGTGAATAAAACTAAACGAGTGAGGCTTATGAGCCTATCCACGAGATAAATGTAGTGTTTTTTATGTGTGCTTTTTTCTTCTTTGTAATATGGACCATTTTTTACGTGTCTGAAATAAAGTAAATAATAAATAAAGGTTGAGGAAAAAATTGACGAAAACAACCTGCAAACACAGCTCTAAAATCTCAGAGCTTCCTGCGCAGCGCTGTGCAGAAAGGTCGGGCAAAGTGAGACTATCTCGGAGCCAACCGGGCCGAGATCAGACTCACCCTGGGTCCGGTTAAGTGTGCTGCTAACTAATAACATTACCCTCGGCAAAACGGGGTCAGCCCTATGTTCCCACAGCCCTATGCTCCCACAGCCCAATGCTCCCACAGCCCTATGTTCCCACATTTCTAGGACATTTTCAAAATTAGGTTTTGTGTTCCTACATTTCCCTTCAATTTAAGCCCTATTCTCCCACATTTTTTAGGGTTAGGGTTAGGGGTTTGGGGTTAGGGGGATAAAATCTGATACAAATTTATGAAAAAGGAAATGTGGGAACGTAGGGCCTAATTTTGGAAAAAGATCTTAGAAATGTAGGAACTGTGGGAACATAGGCTACTGTAGCGTTATGGGGGCAGCTGTTCTCTCCCGTCCTGTGTGTGTCTCTCCCCTTTTCCCTGTGGTGGCTGTGTGTGGACTCTCCTGGGAAGTACGTCAAGCGGCGAGGCCGGTCGATCTCTCATACCTGCACAGCTGCTGTCGTTTCCGCTAACTACAACCTGCTCAGCTGCTGTCGATTCCACTAGTCACCCCTACTGTATTTATACCCGGGCGGAGCTCACCCTTCGGCACCAGATTGTTTCACTTACCAGAGTGGTAACTTGGCTCCCAGTGAAAACTTTGTTTATTCTAGTTTGGTCCTAATCTTGTATTCCTCGTGTTGATGTTAACTTCTGCCTCTTGTTCAGACCTAATCCTCAGACCTGCTGCCGCTCTACACTGCTCAGGCCTTGCAACCTCCCAGCTCGGATTCCAGAGAGAGAGTTTGGACACACCACTGCCTACCCACCTAAGTCGCGATCCAGTTCGGAGTCCTTTAGTCTTTCGCTACTACAAGTACAAGACTCTCATTAAAACGTTTGAAATTGTTATTCTGTGTCTGCGTGTGGTTTTCTCTGTGTTTTGGGTCAGAGCCTCGGCCTTAATACATAGGGCCGCGGGAACACAGGCACAATACCGGCAAAATACCCCCTCTATCAAATCCATACTTCACCGTTAATCGTCAAGCCACTAAGCCTGTTTGGACTTGAACACCTCTGCTGAAGTGTTAAATGCCTTAACGATAATGACAAGACAGGGCCTTCCACCTTTTCCTCCCTCTCTCTCTCTCTCTCTCTCTCTCTCTCTCTCTCTCTCTGTGCACACACAAACACACTATGACACACTATCAAATACACTTGTGTGTGTGTATATGGGTCTGTCTCTCTACTCTGTCCAGTTCTGGTGCTTGATTAACGCAGCTTCTTGCTGATTGGCTCTCATAACGGGCTGGATGGGTAGCGGACTGCCATGAGTCCATGAGGCAACTGTCTAATAAGGTATTACACATTTTCATTGTGTGATTATATTTTGTGATTATATTCTGAATCTGCAATGTTCTCTGTCAGGTATGTAGTAGTACAATAGTTTCCTCTGATGTAGAAGTAGCCTACACTGTAAGTCAGTAGTAGGCTGTACAGTGCAATTGCATATTAAGTGGTTTGGGCTCCTTCTGTCAGTCATTTTGGGGTACAATTTGATTCTGGAGAATTCTACATGCAGCATTACCACAGGCCAAGCAATCTGCCCCTTTCCAAACAGGTCCATTTTGAACGTGCACTGTACTAGTTTAAATAAATTGCAGATGTTGGAGAAGCAGCTAACCCCCCCCGTTTTCCTTTTCTCTTTGGGATATATATTTGCATCGCTTCGGATTGATCTCCGATGATCTCAGCATACATTTCTTGACTATACATTTAAAGATTAGTTTACGCTGTGCACAGTGGGGACTGGGTATCATGCACTCAGAATAACCCCCTTCACGGCGATCAGCCTGCATGTAGTTCCCTGATAACTTCACAGCATGTCATGGATTCTCAAACATAATCTTTTTAAAGTCCTTCTACTTTGATGTCCTGGTTTGAATCCCTGTTTTTGCTGTCGGGGTATCAGCAGGCACCCGGGGTCTCAGCAGGGAGCCGGCCGACCCCCTGCGCTCCTCACATTGTGTTTTTAATTAATAGTGAAAGAATATAATCTCTTTCTGCTACAATGAGGACGTGAAGACATCATGGAATTAGGTCCATAAAAGTCAGTTAATCCACCCCTCCAACCTGCCTCTTTACGAGGACACTATCAGCTCCACATAACTCTCTCTGTATTTCTCAGTATGACTATGTTCAGAAGATTGTGGCGTCCGGTGACTTTCACACGCAAAAACTTGAATGAAGACAATGACCTCTTCTGAAAAGTCCATCACGTTTGTTTTTTTTATACGACCATGTCCTCCTTGGCTACTAGCAACTGCAAGGAGGAGGGGAAGTGATCATGGATAGGGTTGGGTATCATTTTAAATTTTTACGATTCCGATGTAGAACTGGTACTTTTAAAACGATTCTGATTCCTAAACCGATTCTTGAAAAACTGAAAAATGATATCAAAGATGTAATCCATTTACTAGCGATCACATCGAGTGAATGGTTAATATGCTTTTACGTCCGTTTTGGTGAGCCCAGAGGGGAAAATATGGCATTTTAAAAGTAGCTCTACATTTACGGTAGCTAGCTAACAGTAGACTACAGAGAAAGGGGGAGATTTTTATGTCTGTTTTGGAGCGACAGAGGCAAAATATTTTAGTCGACACATTAAGTGAAACCGAAATGAGGAACCGAAATTTGCGTTCTAATCTGGTCCGATTCCTACCGGTTGCGTAGGAACCGGTTCCATAGTGGAACCGGGATTCGGTACCCAACCCTAATCATGGAAGGCTTTGTTGTCATTAATTAGAATACTATAGCTTTAAGGTCTCAAGTGGCGGGGTGAAACCTTTTTCTATAGGGCACAGAGGATTGTTGCTTATTAATATTATTATAGCTTTTTTTTCAGACTCTCAGGGAGGTCCATAGCAAGAAATACATACAAAAGAGCATACAAAATACATAGAATTTGTGTGCAAGCTGTCATGCCAGTGTTTTCCGAGTTCAGATGAGAATCGAAAGCAAACCTTTCTAGGGCTCATTAGAGCCTCCATGATGCTATTTTTATCCAAATGACACATACATTTAAACATTAATTGCCTCAGTATTGCCTCATTATGTAGAAACACCAGCATTTACTATGCCATCTGGGGACTCGAAGCAGCAGCCTCATTGCATCATTAAATGCCACATATTGCATGGAGACTTTTGTCCAATGATAAAAGAGTATTGTAAAGAGAATCTTTTTCATAGTGTTAGGAATACTAAAACCAATACTGTAGAGAACAGTCATCTTAAGGAATGGCTGTTCCTGGGCAAAATAACACATAGCACACATAACACATAGTGACGCATGCATTCACACACTCAAAGCATTGCCCATTTTATGAAAAAAAAAATTGGAAAAAAAACCATCCATGGTGTTCTGAGCGAGATACGGTTTCTGAATGTGTCTTGCCTTCAGTCTCCGGGTGAGCTGGTCAAAATCTGCACGGCTTTCTACGTCACTAGCCGAAACGAGGGGGCTAACCGTAGCGCTAGCATGTTAGTTTGTTCTCAATGGCAAAACACTGCTACAACACACACACTAGTTCACCATAATCTACAAAAGAACTACTTACATGTCCCTGTTCATCAGGTATTCCACGCAAAGTCTCCCGGCTAATCCTGCCTTTTAACTGACCGAAGTTGTTTAAAGTATTAGTTTTAGTTATTATTAAACAGCTAGCTAGCTGATATATGATCCTTACCTAGCTACTGAGCATGTGCGACTGCCAACAAAGATGTTACAGCAGTGAGAGGTCTCACTCTAAAACAGAGAGCTCAACACACAGGGTGAAAAGAGGAGCTGCAGCAGTGTGCAGCACAACAAAAATATGGTGTTTTTTGAAAATTAAACTATGTAAACCTATTCTGGTACAACCTCAAAATACAATTACGAACCTGAAAATTAGCATAATATGGGCGCTTTAAGGGTGGGGAGGCAGTCAGACTGGTTTGAACCAGTTTGACTTCCTCTTAGTAAACTTACTTCCTTCTTGTAAACGAGTAACAATACCCGAGGGGAGGGAGAGTGGGAAATCTCTTTTCAGGTTGTTGTCATCTACCATTGGATGGATCGTGTGCAAAGAGGCTGGGACCAGCCTGTGCACCAACAAGGAAGCGCTAAAGTCTAAACCACGGCCACCTCAGCCTTAGTATTAACCAATCACAATAGTCTGCACATTTTACATATATTGAACTGTGAACTGTTGAACTGCACTCTTTTTGGGGTGAGGAAAGACAGAGAAACAGCAATCCGCTAACTGTGGCTTCTCAAACCAGGAAGATCCTTGTATACAAGTTCTCTTATTATTCCAGCTTTAATAAACCACCTTACTGAGAAGAAGTTGTTTGTCTTCTGTCCTAACTGACCAACTGGACCGCGTCAATAGGATAAGGGGAGATTCATTTCTGGCTGTATTCCAATCAGAAAAGAGTTCTTTGTTCTGTGACCGTATGAAATCATCGTGCACAAACTTTTCTATGGGAGCTGCCGGGGGAAACTGAACTGATAAGACCTGATGTTTAACCATCTCTGTGTTGTGTTGTCTATTATCTAATAAGACCAAGTGCCGTCTCCTGGGCAAAAGCCCAGAGTGTGCTTGAACTATCTCTCCCTACGAGGACTTTGACACAGACTGTGATTAGAAACGTATTTGTGATATGTCAAAAACAAATTTAATCTGGGACAAAATACGTTTCACTCAAAATGTAAGCGAGAATGCAATCTAAGTGTTTGGGAAAGTAACTTTTAGGAGACGGGGCTGAAGTCGAGTGAAGAATGCCGAGCTTGTTTCCTCCTCACAGAGCTCTTAACACAAACTTAATGTAGATTCATTCTCCTGCAGCCCGCTAATGGACTTAATCACCACTTCCAGCAAAACACCGCTTTCCCTCAGTGGCTCCATCTGTTTCTCACTCCAAGAGTTTCATTACAAAGACAAGTTGTTTGGTGGGTTCTCCTCCAGTGAGATGAGCCGTGCAAAACAGGATTTTTTGCAGTGGAGGACATGTTGGAGCAAACACATTCACATATTGTGCAAACACATTCCTTCAACCACTTTCTCGAAAAAGCCGGCGTTGCAATGTTTGTGCATATCCAAAAACCTGTTGATATCCAAGTCTTAGACATTGTTTAAAAGTAGCTGTGTTTTTCCTTCTTGTCTTTCGGCCGTGCATCTCTACCGCAGCCCTGCAAACTGTCGGCTGGTTGGTTTGTGTCCAACAACCATAGAAACGGTTAACAGGCAAGAGGCCGTAAACTGTCACAAACTGTGGTGAAAACCCTGATTTAGACGCAGATTCTGAATGCACTGTATACATGTCCGAAGAATGCTTCTAAGACCTGAATAATACCGACAAATTGTCTTCAGCCCAGGTCAGAACCTTAACCAATGTGTTTCTGCTGTCGCAGCGTCACAGCGTGATGGGAAAAACATAATTTTAAAAACATAGAAACATCATTTCTAGGAGACAGGGTTGCTCCTAGGGAGAGAGTGATATTGGATTTTGACACCGGTCTGTTGACGCCTCTGTAGGTTTCCATTTTGGCTGCTTGTACAAGTCTATTTTCCAATGCAGGAACTTTCCCCAGAGACATGAGAATTAATCACGTTGCGTCCGCAGGGACCAGGGTCGGAATTAATTTCTGGGGACATTATTTTACCCTCCAAAACAGGCAAAGGTACAAGACTGTGTACATAAACAATCACAGTTGGTTTGTGTCCAGTAACCATAACAATGCGCAGAGCTGACCGTAGGCTGGAAACAGGCAAGAGGCCGTAAACTGTCACAATCTGCAGTAAAAACCCAGATTAAGACGCAGATTCTGAATGCACTGTATACATGTCCAGAGAATGCTTCTAAAACAATGTAAAAATACTCAAGCTACATTTACATTGCTACTTTTTGGTTTAAAAAAGGATATCTTCTGCTACGTTCCCCCCCTCTTATTCCCCCTGCTCTGGTGTTCCCCCCTCTTATTCCCCCTGCTCTGGCGTTTCCCCCTCTCATTCCCCCTGCTCTGGCGTTCCCCCCTCTCATTCCCCCTGCTCTGGCATTTCCGAGCCCCTAAACCAGAGACATTTGGAAACCTTTCTGACCCGTTTTGGTTCTGAATCTGCGGGGTTGTGTTGCAGTCTCAACAGCCGCAAACGGAGACCTTTGGCAACACCGACACTGACGCCGTTTCTCCTCCTGATTGGGTCTTATCGGTCACAACATCTTGTTCTCCAAGAACCGTTTATGGGATCTGAGGTTTGGGTGTGTTATTTTAAACAGAGAAAACTCTGCTTTTGGCTCAAAACTCTGCTTAAAAACGTAGCAATGTAATTGTAGCCTTAGTGGCTACTGACAGAAACCACAGTCTGTTTGATCTACAGCAGTAAAGCAGTCTAACCAGTAGTAGGCGGCATTGGGAACAAGTAGCATCCACGCGGCCGCTGGCATCTTCTCTTCCTGTCTCCGGTAGCTGAAACTTCCGCTGAAGAAGAGGAAGAGGACGAGGAAAATGGGAACATACCTGGAGGAGAGAAGGAATAATCACAGGCTCCAAAAAACTGTTCAAATTCAAAGCCAAGTAAGCTCAAAATGTCCTGAAGTGTTCTTATGTTACACATTCAATCGAGAATTACCAACAGGTTCTCACTCCCAATGCGTAAAATACAGATGCTCAGGTGCCTTTGGCTAAAAGTCTCCTTTAGTGTCATATAATGCACTTGGTCGGGACTATTGGCGTCCCTTTTGACGCATTTAGGTTAAGGAAAAGGTCCTGGGTGGGCTTATGTTTCCATGACACGCGGGACAAGAACGGGACAGTTGGGTTTAGATAAAGAAGAACAGGACAGTTGGGTTTAGGTAAAGAAGAACAGGACAGTTGGGTTTAGGTAAAGAAGAACGGGACAGTTGGGTTTAGGTAAAGAAGAACGGGACAGTTGGGTTTAGGTAAAGAAGAACGGGACAGTTGGGTTTAGGTAAAGAAGAACGGGACAGTTGGGTTTAGATAAAGAAGAACGGGACAGTTGGGTTTAGGTAAAGAAGAACAGGACAGTTCGGTTTAAGAAATGTGACCCGATCCCCGGTCTCCTGGGTGAAAGTCCTGTGTTGTTTGACCCATCCTCCCCCCCAACCAACCTCCCTATGAGGATTTTCGGCCTTTCATACTACTCGCTACCGTAGTCGCTCTTAATGCTACGTCATCTTCAAGCGCTGTGTAGCTGCTGCTCTCCTTGGTGTGTTCTACACACACGCTGAAGGGCGCTTTTTTCGTCAATTCAGACGCTGACAGCAATTGTCCAAACGTCTGTATTTTACGAGTTTGGAGTGAGAACGGGTTGGAATTACCAACACATTGTCATGTTTCATAAATGTGAGGCACCAGTTAACTTAGCTTCCCACACAAACCGTCCTGCTGCCTCAAATATTAAAGCACCAACTGTGGATTCATTTCAACACGTGGATTTATATATTTGTATTTATTTATAGTTTAGCGTATTTTGAACATGTTACAAATAAAAAAGATAAACACGAACATGTACATTTCAGCACAAGCAAACAAAAAACAACTCAGCAGACATATCTAAATTGTTATTGGTCTTTTGTGCATGCAGGTCAGTTCGAAACCGCAAACAGTTCACACTGTAATCTGATACAGGCCACATTTTAAAAGGTCACGTGAACAGCCAAACAGAAAATTTGATCTGAGCAAAAAATCCGAATTAAGCATTAAGACTATGTGAACATTTGTCACCTTACTTCCTGTTTGCGTCCGCGATAATTACTCCGGTAACGATGGGCTCGCTGCCTAACGGCAAACGTGATTATGGGTAGTTATGAGCCGATGCACAATCGACCTATACGGCCGTTTTCTGGGCGAGGGCGGTCTGAATAGAGTTACAGTGGTGTAACTCTACTGAATGAACATTGGTGAGTTACAATAAAAATAATATTCTTACCACATCAGATGACCAAGAGTGTCGTCAAAGTAAAACAGAAGCTCAAAGGCATCGATCTGCGAAATAAAATAATATTCATCACTCTTACAGACTTCATCAGCGACACATATACAGAGCTGTCGTCCTCCTGCGTCAAGGTCGTGTGTTGTTCTTATTCCCGACATGTCCTCATGGGAAGGTCACTTTCCTTTCCACTCGTTTCATTTCACTTGGTAATTTCCCACTTGGCCTGAGGCTCCATCAGAAACATATGTGCTTTAAATTGGGAATCATTATAAATAATTTGCAAAGTGACTTTGCTTCTCTGGTGAAAAGCTGAGCTACTGTGTGAGAAAATATGCTTTATATAGACAAACTCAGCCCTATATCTGCTTTTAATAATGATAATTTAAGGTAATTTTTCTGTACATTGGTACAACACCTTAGAAATGATTTTACACTGCTTTAAGATATTTCCTTTTTCATCACCCAAGTTGTGACTTTATATATTTTAACAGAAATTATCCATTGCACAACATGCACAGTTGTATTCTTTGTTGGGGGAATGAGAGGGGGAAATGCCAGAGCAGGGGGAATGAGAGGGGGATACACCAGAGCAGGGGGAATGAGAGGGGGAAACGTAGCAACAGATATTCCTTCTTTAAAACCAAAACGTAGCGATGTAGATTTAGACTGAGAGGGTGACGTACCAGGGCGGACGGTTTCAGGTCCTTCATGACTGGATTCTCTCTGAGCGACAGGTGCGGCTGGTAACCAATCAGCAGCAGCCGTCGGGTGATGGAGTCGGCGACCAGGTGGAGGCTGGTCCCCATGACAACGGCAATGACGCCGAGTTGGACGGCGAGCCGAGGAAACGTCCTGGGGCTGCGCTCAAGCATCTGTGAGAACGGGTGTTTGACTGCGATGTGAAAACAAAACAAGCTTCCTTATATGAGTTTGTTATTTTGTGTGTGTAGTGACTGTGTAGTGTGTTGTGTTGTCACGGTTACTTTGAGCTGGATAAGTGGTGTGCAGATGTTGTACAGGATGTGGAGGTATTCGGCAGCGCCGGGACGGTTCAGGGGAAACCAGTCGGCTGGGAGGACCAGCTGCAAAGGAAGAAAACACACTGTAAAAAAAATTATTTCATTTTACGGCATTATTCTCTTATTATATATATATATATATCTATACAGTGTTTGGAATAACGCCGTTTAAAAGAACGGCGTTAGGTAACAACGTTATTTCTTCAGTAACGGGGTAATCTAACTAATTACTTTTCCCGTCGTTACAACGCCGTTAACGTTACTTAACGTTAAATGCGGTGCGTTACTAGGCATTGATTGAATAAACTGTGTAATCCAAACGCACCCCTGGCTCGCAGCTAGTGAGGAGGTGGATTAATAACGAGGTAAGCGATTATGATTGGCTAAGGCAGAGTCATGTTTCATGGTAGCCAATCAGAGCCAGTGTTTTTACACACATGCCAGCACATGCGCCACACACACAC
This sequence comes from Perca fluviatilis, assembly GCF_010015445.1. Classification (NCBI taxonomy): domain Eukaryota; kingdom Metazoa; phylum Chordata; class Actinopteri; order Perciformes; family Percidae; genus Perca; species Perca fluviatilis. The sequence goes on along the minus strand of NC_053119.1, from coordinate 3,076,686 downwards.
ACAACAGCTAAACAGATTCAGCAGAGATGGCGAGCCAGGAGCAATCTGATGAAAAGTTGGCGTATTCAAGGTGGAGATATTAAGCACTACTTCAAATTCATTGCGGTCAAAGGCAAGAACGTGCATGTAACGTGTACATTACGTCCAGGAGCGAAGACTTTGTTGACATCCGTTGTAAGCAACTCTCACAACGACACACGCATCTACAAAGCTAGTGGCCAAAACCAGCGATACCTCCACCACAGATGATAGCTCGCCGTCCACTAGCAAAGAAGGACTCGGAGCAAAGTCCTCCAAGCAGCAAAAGCTAGATCTGTCTGCCTCACAACAAAAACCTATGACACAGGCTGAAGTCAACCATATGATAGGCAGGTATGTTGTTAAAGTATATGTGTCATATAAGTTTATATGGTGTAACTGTTTACTTTTCTTACAAAGATAATACTTGAAGTGCAGGATAAACCTCTTGCTGTCTGTCGACGTGCAATAAATATGGAAAGTTATGTACGTTAAACACCTGTCTGTTCTACTCATTTCAACAGACTTGTGAAAACTGCTTATCTTTGACATATAGAAACTTTTTTTTAAAGTAACGCAAATAGTTACTTTCCCTGGTAACGAGTTACTTTTATTATAGAGTAATTCAGTTACTAACTCAGTTACTTTTTTGAACAAGTAGTGAGTAACTATAACTAATTACTTTTTTAAAGTAACATTCCCAACACTGTATATATATATATATATATATATATATATATATATATATAAGGAACCAGTGGATTCAGGATTCAGCCGAACCCCAAAAATCTGGATTTAGTGCATCCCTAGTTTTATAATTTACCGGGAAAAAAGAAAAAGGAACTAAAGGGACATTTTGATAAGGCAATGACAAATATTTCAATCTTACTTTGGATTAAAAAATGGTAAAACACAGCGAGAACAATCTACAATCTACAATGAGACTTTAAATATAAATTGAATAAAAATAATATAGACTTTTTTTTCCTCTTTTTCCTTTCTTTATGGCTGAAATCATCCTCCATATAAAGGATCGAAGTACAGAATACCATGACAACAGGCCGGCCGACATCCAGGAGCCAGTTTTGGACAGTGAAGCGGAGCCAGAGGTCCAGGTGGAACCGAGGCTTGGACAGAACCGCCTCCACCCCTCCAGAGAACGGGCCGCCCGGCTGCAGAACACAGGAACATGTTACAGGAGACAGGGAAACCTGCACATCGCTACTTTTTGGTTTCCCCCTCTCATACCCCCTGCTCTGGCGTTTCCCCCCTCTCATTCCCCCTGCTCTGGCGTTTCCCCCCTCTCATTCCCCCTGCTCTGGTGTTTCCCCCTCTCATTCCCCCTGCTCTGTTGTTTCCCGCTCTCATTCCCCCTGCTCTGTTGTTTCCCGCTCTCATTCCCCCTGCTCCCCCTGCTCCAAGTCCTCCAAACCAACAACGATATAGCTTGTTTATTCTTACCCTCTAATCACCCCCAGAGTATCAACGAATGCTGTGACATTACTCCAAATTAAAAGCCAGATTGAAAAGGAATGTCTTTAATTTCCTTTTTTAAAATACATTATGTTGTGAAACAATCTGATCAGGATGGTTTTGTGGTTTGAATCCTACCATCTACTGTCCCTGACCCCCTGTTCATTTTGACTCCGAAAGCAGTGGCGAGATCTCGGAGAATGAAGCGATACGAAGCGAGGGTTCAGTTCACAATGTTCTAAAGTTTTAATGAGACATACAAGGATATACATATTTTCTAACAATCGCTACATTCATTTAGATGACTTGTAGTAAGATACAAAGGAGTCATGATGGGCAGATAGGTTGTCCCAAGGTTTGTTCACACAGATAGGAAAACAGTGTTGCTTCCGTGTGGCTAGTCCACACAGGAGAGTGCCTATGTTCCCACAGCCCTATGTTCCCACAGCCCTATGTTCCCACAGCCCTATGTTCCCACAGCCCTATGTTCCCACAGCTCTATGTTCCCACAGCTCTATGGTCCCACAGCCCTATGTTCCCACAGCCCTATGTTCCCACAGCTCTATGGTCCCACAGCCCTATGTTCCCACAGCCCTATGTTCCCACAGCCCTATGTTCCCACAGCCCTATGTTCCCACAGCCCTATGTTCCCACAGCCCTATGTTCCCACAGCTCTATGTTTCCACATTTCTAAGAATTTCTTTTTTCACTGAAAATTAGGCCTTATGTTCCCACATTTCCTTTTTCATAAATTTGTATCAGATTTTATCCCCCTTTTTCCCAATTTGGTAGCCAGTTACACCCAACCTATTATCCAGCAGCAATGGACTACAGATGGAATGTAACCCTAACCCTAACATAGGGCCTAATTTTATGAAATATCTTAGAAATGTGGGAACATAGGGCCTAATTTTATGAAATATCTTAGAAATGTGGGAACATAGGGCCTAATTTTATGAAATATCTTAGAAATGTGGGAACATAGGGCCTAATTTTATGAAATATCTTAGAAATGTGGGAACATAGGGCTGACCCCGTCCACACAGCATTCCTGGACGAGAGAAAAACGTGCTCTGTGTTTATTGGCATTTTTTTAAACCAATCACAATCATCGTGGGTGGCGCTAAGCTCCGGACGGAGCCACAGTGCCTCTGCTAAATAGTCTCAGGAAGTTTTTGGTGGAACATGTGTACGTTCAAACGTAGTTTTAGTCGTGCAACAGAAAACTCTGATAGGACAGATAGTCTAGCTAGCTGTCTGGATTTACCCTGCAGAGATCTGAGGAGCAGTTAACCATAGTCCTCACAAATCCCCCAGAAGTGGAACATCGTGGATATAGACTAGATATTTTCTAACAATGGCTACATTCATTTAGATGACGTGTAGTGAGATACAAAAGAGTCAGAGACAGTTTTGCATTTTAGGATACAAATAAAATGGATGGGAACGACTTTCTTCAGAGTTCTCACAGAAATGGAATACAACATTATTCCCAACACATAAAATACATAAATCAATAGATATATTAAACTTTTGTTGGTTGGATATCAAATATCTAAAGAAATGTGTGCTGTGCTGCTGGTTTCTATCTTGAAACTGCTGCTGTATTGTTGTGTGTCTCCCTCTCTGAGAGCAAGATATAGCGTGTGTGTCAGTGGGACTAACCTGATTACATAATGAATGCTGCTGGATCAAAATGAAAGCAGCAGGACATCAGCCGATCCTCGGCTGGATGTGTGACAGAGGAACAGAGCAGATTAGCGCCGGAGGAAATCCACTTTCTCCGAGTTTGGGGATAATGGAAGGAGAGCATACGTCAGGTCACGACTCTCTCTGGGTCCAGGACGCTTCGGGAAGCACTGTTTTTTTCTTTCTTCTTTTTTAAAATACCTCCTCTGTCGGCCTGTAGATCCATCGTATCTATTTTTCAAGTCATTGGTGTCTCTATTTATGGCAGTGTTGGTCCACAACTCTGTTTCAATCTAGGGCTGAAGAATATTGGCGTGTTTCCATTACATGGTACCTGCTCGACTCTAGGCCTACTCTTCTCGGTTTGACTCGGCCGCGGTGCCCCGTCCTCCATTTTTCATTGCAGATTTAGTACCGCCTCTTGCCTGAGGCGAGCGTGGCTAGCCGTCATAGCGATGCCGCTCCAAGCGTAGCATTTCCCCCGACTCATTCTCCTTCTCCATAAACAACATGAGATCAAGGAGAGAGTTAACTTCTCCTGCTCCAGATCTCCCCCCCCCCCGTGGTCAGAAAGAACAGGAGGAGACTCTCTGGTTCTCTCACTAGGACTCTAGAGTCGCTACTCGCTCCGAAGCTAATCTCCGTAACTCTCTCACTTCTCCCTGCAGCAAAATAAACACCACTGGCTAAACTATTTAAAAATGCCGGGTTTGTTCAGGACACCCCCGTCTGTCGCTAGCAATGCAGATTCTCTCCGACCAATCAGCAGTCTGCAGGTTTTCACGTCACCTTTTGGTATCGCCTCAGCTCGCTTGGAACCTCGACTGAAGTGGTACTAAAAATGTACCTGTTAGCAGGTACCAAGGACTTTTTTCATAATGGAAAGAGTCAAGGTGAGTCGAGCAGGTACCATGTGATTGAGAAGCACCATATGTCTCTGTTTTTTAATCATCATTGTGATGACCGTTTTACAACGTTAACGAAGTGTTTAAAACCGCGACAGTTATGTTCTATGGTTTATATATGAGGACGGAGAACGCTCCTGTTCAGGTCGGGCTCGGTCACATCAGCGCGATAAGGCATTGAACATTTAAAATTTTAAAAAGCTTATTATGTAGGTGCTGAGCTTGTTGCCCCGTGTGAGCTGATGCCTCATCTGTTGACATTTCCGAATGCCTTCCTACAGCTGCTTAATAAAAGTTTTCCACACAAACACACGTACATGTGTCATGAGTATGAGAAAAAAAATTAGATTTTAACTGTGTCGGGCTCGGGTCGGCCCGATCCGCACTCTAGTAGGAACTACCAATCGATATCGTCAGATGGTTTGGAGCACTTTTTGTGAGCTACACATCTGTTTATAAACTCAACTCGTTTTAAATACGAGGAACTTTTCCTGGTTCAGTGGCAGAAACAAAGCCAGGACGAGCACCTTTAACCATTACACAGCTGAGATGACTGGAATAGCTCATTAAAGGTGGGACAAAAAATATGAAAAATACATTTTACAAACCTGCACATGAAAGTTGCCGCATGCAGAGCGGAGGTAGTCTGTCTCTTCCGGCTGGACGGCTGCATCTCTCTTTTCCAGCGGTTTGAAACTCTAATATTCTGTCTATTTATTTCTAATTTAATCTGATATTAAAATATAAAGAGCCAGAGTATCACAGGCCTGACAGGGTGTCTTAAGTCTCAATGAGAGAACATTAGATTGACAGTAGATACAATCCTGCTGCTGACACTCCCAAAATTCTACCATTTATCTTGATCAGCTTCCACGTATGATTTCCCTTCTGGTCGTTTCCTCTTTGGACGTTTCCTCCGACCGCTGCTGAAGCCAAACGCCGTTTTTCTCCCAGTTCTCCCTCGGACTGACGCCAAAGCTCATGCAAAGAGAAATCATTTGATGCTAAAATACAGCAGCTTGTGTGCAGGTTGATCTGCCAGCAGATAAGCCTGTAATCTGTATAAACCTCTGCCCCGTGTTTTATTAGACCGCATTAATCTGGTTTCACATGAGCACAGGTAGGAGCTGATGATGAGGTTCACTGCACAGATCAGAAATATCTGTATGAAGAGACCCAAAACATGGTCTGCAAAATCTGACTGGTACCTGCAGCTCGGGGGAATGTTCTTCAGTTATGTTAGGGCAAGGCGAGGCAGCTTTATTGATTCAGCAAGGCAACTAAAAGTGCTTGACATAAAACATTAAAGGGCAGGTAAAAACACCCATAAAGAGAATATAAAATCAGCTCAAATAGAATAATTAAATACACTAGTGCAGCGCCCTTTGAAAATGTGCCTGTTATGTTGGAATGGGCCGATTGCTTGGCCTGTGGTATTGCTGCTTGTAGAATTCATCAAAACCAAATTGTAGCCCAAAATTACTTACTGAAGGACCCCAAACCACTTAATATGCAACTCCCCTGTGTACCCTGCTACTAACTTACTGATTTGCCTGACAGAGAACGCTGCAGATTCAGAATGTAATCACAAAATATCACAATGAAAATGTGGAGTAATCAGACATTAGCCTCATGGACTCATGGCAGTGTGCTACCCACCCAGCCCGTTAATTTAAAGAGTCAGGTGAAAGATCTGAGTGAGTCACGACTCAAACAGGTTTAGTGCTCAGTCAGTGTGCATGCAGTGTGAGAGGGGGAGTGGCCAGCGGCTAGAGCTACAAAAGCCAATGTGTGCTTCTTTCACCGATATATAT